>NC_057348.1:168307991-168622991 GCF_016509475.1 Prionailurus bengalensis | reverse complement strand
CCAGACCCAGAGCTTGGGGTTCTAGGTCTTCCATGGTCCCTGTCTCCCCTGGGCTGAGTTTCTCTCTCACCGAAGGGGCCGTGAGTTCCAGAGTCCTGCACAGGGCTCTCAATTCCAGCTTGCCAGCCTCAGGCAAGCCTGATGCATCACTGGCTTGAGCCCCGCACAGCCAAGAGGCCTACGACAGCCTCACCTGATACCTCGGCCTCCACACCACACAGAATCTTGCACACTTACTCCAAGCTCCATTCCTGTCCTGGCACTGTCCTCCTCTTCTTTGGAAAAACTCTCTTTAGTTTATTGTTAGTTTACCTCTGTACAGCATATGTGTCTGTAACAGGAAAGGACCCATGGCCCCTCCTCCTACCATGTCGCCAGAGTCAGAAGTCAGGACTCTGGCCACTCTCTCCCACGCCCACATCCAGGACTGCAAACGCCACCTGTCAGCCAAGGACTCCCAAGTCCGTGCCTCTAACCGAGATCGCTGCGGTGGAGCTGGCTACCTCCCGGTCACCTCCACAAACACCACGAGCCCAGCCCGCCGTAGGCGGTGACCAGATCCTGCCCCCTTCCTTCATCTGGTGTGTGACACCCAGCAGCTGAGACAGACACCTGGCGAGAGGCAGCTCCTTGAACCTGTCAGTCACCAGGTTTCTTCAGTTCTACCCCTTTAACAGAAATCAGCCCTTCCGTATGCACAATGGCCACCCTGCTTCACACTCTCATCTTTGTTATCAACCCTGCCACAGCCTCCTGACAATCTCCCCACCTCCAGTCTCCCTTCCTCTGTCCGATCTCACACTGCTGCCAAGTCGATCGTGCCAGATCACGAATAGGACAGGCTACTTACTCGCTGCCTTAAAATCCTGTACCGGCTCCCTACCTCCTGCAAGAGAACAGTCTCGACCCTTCAGCACAGCAAACACTCTGAGGCCTGGCCAGGGACTCGTCCCCATCTCCACATTTCCCCCAGCAGCAACCTACCGGCAGTTTCCTAAACGTGTCTGGTGCTCATGCCTCTGGGCCTCCCACACACCCTCTCCCTCTGATCGAGCAAGCTCATGGTCATCCTTCCATCTCAGCGGACCCCTCCCCAACAACTGGGGAGGTTCAGGGAGGGGCCAAGGGCCTGAGACAAGCCCAGAACCAATCAAGAACCTGGGGTTGGTTCTACAAGGTACTAGGAGACTTTTTTAAATGTAACTGATTCCCTGTAATAATTATATTCAAACCAACTAAAGGCGATCTGCAATCTCAGAGTGTATACAAATTTATTAACACAACCCAGAGGTGTCTGGCTGATGATGAAGAATCAGGCTAATATAAAAAAATTTTCAAGGGTAAGTCATATGCTGATAGCCTCCAACTGCAGTAATTGACAAGAAAAAAGAGGCCTGGGAAACAAATCAACGTGGAATATAGAAATACCACAAATAATACTTGTCTACTGAATAAGAATTTTTATGTCACATTAAGTTATAGCAGTAAAAGCAGAAATCAACATTTCTCAAAAAAAAATTTCATATTGGTGTTTCTGGTTCCTGAAACTTACCTATTTAACTTCAGAGTTGTATTAAAACTGGATGAAAAACAGTCAAATAGTACCGACTTATAAGATAGAAATTATTATTCTTTTTAAAGATGATTTGTTTTGAGAGAGAGAGAGAGAGAGTGAGTTTGGAGGAAGGGTAGAGAGGAAGGGAAAGGGAATCCCAAGCAGGCTCTGCACTGTCAGTGCACAGTCTGACTCAGGGCTTGATCTCATGACCATGAGCTCATGACCTGGGCCGAAATCAAGACTCAAATGCTTAACCAACTGAGCCACCCAGGCTCCCCTAAGATAGAAATTATTGTAATCAAAGAAAAAAATGTTAGCTCTATACCTGGTAACTGTGTTTATTACACTGACTCATTAATATTAAACGAATTAGCAAATAAACTATTTAGCAAAAATACTATGTGAAAAGTTGCATTTTTCAATGCAAACCCTGACCATGCATTTACTTTATTTGCAACTCCCTAATGTTATTTCCTTCTGCAGAAGAGGTTTTCGTGAGACAAAGGCAGTGTTCTAACTCAAGGTGACACGGTCTTACCTGTCGCTCAGCTGAATCGTGGCGCTGTGCACCAATTTTATCCTCCCTCCAGGTATTAAACCTAAAGATAGGAAAACCATAAATAAATGTACCTCTTAATACAAGTTAAACCAAAATCCAATTACAGTTGCCTCGAATCATTTTTCATTGCTTAAATATCTGTGTTAGGAAGTTAACATCAAAACGTGGGCCCATGAAGAGTATTCCCTCCATAATGCAGCCGAGGCTCCTGTCCTGCCTTATGAGAAAAGGGCTGGTGGAACCAATCAGGAAGCCTTTACATTTTTAGATTTGATAGCATAAAACAATGGCAGGACACTAAGCAAAACAAAAGCAAAACCAAAAAACCCTGAAGTTCCCAACAGCAATACTTAGCTGCAAATGCCCACTGGTGGTCTCACGCTCCTCAGGAGCACCCAGCACAAATGCACGGCACACCTGAAGGCCACCTCTCTGCTGCGGGATGCACAGGGGCACCCGCTCTTCAGTGTCCACACCCCCTTCCCTGCACCAGAACTTCCCCGGACTCCCAAAGCACTTATGGCCACAACTCGGACCCCTCAGCCATTCACTGGCGTTGCCTCCACCTGTTTCCAATATCTTCCCCCTCTTTTGTAATTATTGCAAAGGAGGTAACTAAAACCTGATGCATATTGAAACCCAAATTCTGGGCAAGGTACTGCCTAGAACCTAGGGAGTGTATAAGCCCTAACTATACAGATAAGTTCAACTTACAACAAAAAGGGCGACTGTAATTACGTATGATGGGTTCTGCCACATTTCCAACTCTGCTGCTAGAATGTTCATGTTGCTGTCACAGACTTGAAAATGACCTCCATTTTCTCCAGCACGTTGTCCTCTTACAAGAACTCCAGGCCTGAGAGTCTCAGCCCAAATGTGACCTCCCCTGGGAAGACGTCCCTGACCTGGGTGCTCGGCCCCTGAGGAGCACTTCTGATCTAGCAGTCACATCAGCGACCGCTGTGGTTTGCATGCCAGCCTCCCCAGGAGGCTACACTCCCTGGGGCAGAGCCAGTGGCCTGTCCCCTTGCTTCCCTGGCACCCAAGACAGGACCGAGCCTGTTCAGAGAACTTTCATCGACGGACGAAGGAAAGATGGCAAAGGCTTAGTGCTAACCATGATCTGAGTTCTCCAACCAGCCACTACTGTCATGCACACAGAAGAGCTGGGAGCCACCCCAAGCATACGGACATCTATGGCCAGAGCCTTTCCAGGAAGGTCATCCCCTCTTTTCCTAAAAGCAAAGTTGAAACGTGGTCAGGGTTTGGGTTAGGGTCCTACAGACAGAGGGAGTCTTTCTATAGCAACATTTAGCAATGAAATACACACTGTCCTGCAATAACTTTGGTGTGACTTCCATATTCCTATGAAGTATTTTTATTCCAGACGATTTTGTCTCCACAGAAAG
The DNA here is from genome assembly GCF_016509475.1 of Prionailurus bengalensis. NCBI lineage: Eukaryota > Metazoa > Chordata > Mammalia > Carnivora > Felidae > Prionailurus > Prionailurus bengalensis. The sequence goes on along the minus strand of NC_057348.1, from coordinate 168,619,465 downwards.
ATTATGGACGAACTATGGGCGGAGACTCTCTAATCCTTACTACCCTCCAAAATTCCTAAAAAAGGCCTTGGTCATAGCACAAGTGAGCAACACAGACAGCCTGAAGCTGTGCTCCCCAGGCTGCAGCGCTGTTGGGTCAGGGCAGAGGCCTGGGTGAGCCCAGCCAGGGGTCCGGCCCCACCGTGAATCCATGCTAAAAAGGGATGACCACCTCCCAGACGCTGTCCCGCTCTAACGTTCCGAGACTCTGTGAACCACCCAAAGGTCTCACACAGGCTCAGTATAATGGTTTCGTAATAAGCAGAGAGGCTGCTATAAGAAAACACTGAGAGAAACGTTTACTCTGCCTCAAAACGTTTACCAGTGAAATCAGTGAAGTGATTCCGCCTTGTTCTTAAGGAAGCCAGAGCCCGCGGTAACTTCCAAGGACCGCCTGTGACACTGACCAGGAAGCCTGCAGCACCAGCTGCACTGACACAGGACAGTGGGAAGAAGATGAGGGTCAGACCCCTGACAGACAGGGTGAAGGGGGTCGGCCACTGGGAAGCAGGCGGGGGAGCTAATGATGTGAAGAGAGCGTCCAGGAGCACGAGGCTCCACTGTCCCCTGGTCCCCGAGCCTCGCTGGAACTGAAAACCAGACGCCACAGCATCGAAAACAGCAAACTGCTACCGATGAGCCCACTTCTGAGCCAGACCAGGGACCAGGACTCCTGCTTACAGGTGCTGCTTGCCACCAGAAACTAAGCCAGATGCCAGAAGCCACAAGCTCCAAACAAGCCCCCAAGGCCCGGTTTTTGACCAGTCTGCTCCAGTTCAGACTCCATGCTAACCCTCCAGCACAAAAAAAGGAAGTTCAGCTGTGAGAACCAGACCAAACCAGTCTGAGCCAAGATGGACCCCACCAATGACCTTTCAGGACTCTCCCCTCATTATGATACTAAAAGCCACACCCAGGGGTGGGGTTTAACATGCTAATTAGATACATGGTGTAGGAAGAAGCTCTAAGCATGACCTGTAAGTGCACAAGCCCCCATACACAACCCCGCCCGCCCCTCTCCCTTCCCGCCTGTTCAGACAGCACCCTTTTCCCACCAAAGTTTCTTTGAAGTTCTTGCCAGCCCCTCCTGGGGAGCCAGCCTAAGGGCCCTTCGTTCACACACCTCCTTTTTGGAGCACAGGCCCCAGTACAGCCTTGCCTGGGACTCCTGGGGGACCTTTCATCCGGTTCTCCTGCGCAGCGAGCCCAAGGCTGGCTCAGTAAATGCTGCGGCTCCCCAGGCAGCAGGACGAGCCCTCCACCCACGCTGGGCTCCGAGAGCCCCTGGGGAGTCATACCGAGGAACTGACGTGTCAAAACCAAAGGGAACACGGCCTGAATGTGCACTCAAGGACTGAGACTCCTGAGTGAACGGAAGGGGCACAGAGAACAGAGCAGAACGACACAGGCGGAGACAGAAATGAGAACATCATCAGCTGCAAGCACTATGGCTTAATCACACCAAGGGGCTGATCCGCTGGCCGACAAGGTCGTGCGATACAGAACGCTAACGTTCCTTTTTCAGGCAGCAAAGTACTTATTTTTCAAAGTGGTTGCCAGTACCTTTCTTTAATCTCCACTCATTCTAGAAAACATTGACTAAAATGAGTTTTTGTATTTCATAGTTACCTAAGTCACTTAGTGAGCCTGCGAGATCTGCCTTCGGTAGTTCAACCACCACCTGCAAACAGAGCGTGGAAATGAGTGTCCGGGCACCAGGGTGCAACCTAAGCACAGAGCCGCTCCAATCAAGACAGCGTGCGGCATTCGGTGCCGAATACGGACCTGCTCCAGACAAGACTGCTCGCTGCCTTGAGAACTGGTATTTAAATGTCGGGAATCCCTTTCTTTGACCTGTTTTCACTTCTCCTCACTCACACAGGCCAGCGGTGCGGCCCCCAAGACCGCGTCCCCGGCCGCTCCTCGTACTCCCCCACGAACTCCTGTCGGAGGCGCCCAGCCAATCCAGCCGGACCCTCGGTTTTCCCGTCCTAGACAGGCATGTCGCCGTCCGACACTAGGCACGTAGCACCCCCCGGACTCCCACGTAAACTGGCGGCTCAGAGAGCCCGTGCACGCAGTTGGTGCTGCCCTGCATGCGTCCTGGGCACGTCCTACTCACCCAAACGTTGAGAACCCCACTCTCCTCCAGGGAAGCAACGTGGAACGACAAACCTGACATTTCTAGTGGAAACAGAAACAGAGAAATGGCTTGTGAACCAGGAAACCACATTTCGTAACTTGATGCAAGGGTTTTGTGGAGGTGAAAGATCACATACCTTCTTGGGTAGAAAAGGGGGAAAGCACAAAACTCTGTTTTTTGTAGACAGACGTGGAGATGGGTTCTACGGCTTGAACAGGACCGCGGTGGTTTACTGAAGTCAGGAGGCCGTCTAGGGTTTAAAGCACACGGGACCACATGTGAATAGTAAGTCACAAAAGTACAACAGATGTTATGTGGGGTCACAGCCTCCACCAATACCACGAAACCACAAGTAAGATGATGTGTGGGCCCTGCTTCTGGCACTACCATGAGGCATCACAGACCTCAAAACACCTGTAAGGAGGGAGAGGGGGACGGATTCCAACCAGCCGCAGCATTTCTGCGGGTCTACAGGCGCGGAGGGCAGGCATGAGGTTAAGACACTGAGAGGGAGTCAAAGGCAGACAGAAACCAGACAAAAGCGCCCGCAGAGAGTAAATCTAACTGCCCGGGCAGGGCCTGGGGGGCCACGCCCCAGCCGCAGGGACGGGCAGGGTGGAAAGTGAAGCCCCACAGGAGGGATGAGCCACAGCAGCACAGGGAGCAGGGACACTCTCCGGCCCCACCCAGAGCGCACCACCCAGTAAAGAAAGGACACTTCACACACTAACGGAATGAAGTTCCTTTGACCTAGAATATCCATCTACCGAATGTGCAAGAGTAAGAAAAAAATCAAGACAAACTCCACTGAGAACTGCTGTAAGAAGAAAATACAAGTGCAAATCAAAGCATTTGAGCAGATGAAAATTCTCTCACCCCCAAACGAGCACTGAACAGAAGCCCAGAGTTCAACAGTCCATGTTGCAGCACATCGCTTCAAAAAGCTTTTGGAAATGTACTTAAAGTAAGCAAGCAAACGAACAAAAACACCTGAAATCAGAAACCCAGTATAGAAATGGAGAGAAAATAGCAAGAAATCGGGGCACCTGGGTGGCTCGGTCGGCTAAGCGTCAGACTTCAGCTCAAGGCATGAACTAGCAATTCGCGAGTTCAAGTCCCACATCGGGCTCTATGCTGACAGCTCAGAGCCTGGAGCCCTCTTCAAGTTCTGTGTCTCCCTCTCTCTCTGCCCCTCCCCTGCTCATGCTCATGCTCTGTCTCTGTCTCTCTCTCTAAAAAATAAATATTAAAAAAAGGAGAAAAAGGAAGAAAATAGCAAGAAATAAGATGGGAGCTGGGGCTGAACCCTGGAAAAAAAACTGGTGAGGAACGGACAAGGTTCCAGTTCACGGAGCTTGAGGAAGGGGGTGGCCTATGCACTGGGGGGACCGCATGCTAGGGGGAGCTGTGCACTAGGGGGACGACACTGGAAGGGGGCTGTGCACTAAACAGATGCCAGCTGGGGGTGGGGAAAATGCTAGAGAGGAGCACACTGGCAGGGTCACATACTGGGGGGCTGTACAGTAGGGGGCCACACTGGGAGGGGGTTGTGCACTGGGTAGGATGTATACTAGGGAGCCACACTGCAGAGGCACACATTGGAGGGGCCTGCAGGAGGACGACACTGGGAGGGGCCATGCTGGGGCGAGGGGGTGGCATGCACAGCCTGGGTCAGAAGCTCCATGGTTCTCCCAGCACTGGGAGCTTAGTGAAACTTGGCTGGTTCCAGTGACAATATTTAGCTGGCAAAAGAAAATGAAGGAGGTGTTTTAGTAGAGTAACATCTCTGTATATAGTTAAAATTTTTTTTAATGTTTGTTGTTTTTTTTAATTTTTGACAGAGAGAGAGACAGAGGAGGGCAGGGACAGAGAGAGAGGGAGACACAGACTCCAGGTGCCCTGCCTGCATATAGTTTAAAAACTATAGTTCAGGGGGCACCTGGGTGGCTCAGTCGGTTAAGCGTCTGACTTTGGTGAGGTCATGATCTCACCATCTGTGAGTTAGAGCCCCACGTCGGCTCTGTGTAGATAGCTCGGAGCCTGAAGCCTGCTTCAGATTCTGTGTCTCCCTCTCTCTCTGCCCCTCCCCTGCTCATGCTCTGTCTCTCTCACTCTCAGGGATGAATAGATGTTAAAATAAAATTTAAAAAACATATAGTTCAGTGTTTAGAACATGGTCAATTCAAATGTTAATTAGTAACATTGAGAACAATTAGAAAAAATGCACATTTTTAAAAAATGTTTATTTAGTATTGAGACAGAGAGCATGAGCAGAGGAGGGGAAGGGAGACACAGAATCTGAAACAGGCTCCAGGCTCTGAGCTGTCTGCACAGCGCCTGACGCGGGGCTCGACCCCACAAACAGTGAGATCATGACCTGAGCCAAAGTCAGACGCTTAACCGACTGAGCCACCCAGGCGCCCCAAAAACATGCACGTTTTTAAAAGCTAACTTTTGTAACAGCCTCAAACCCACAAGGTACCTATAACTCAAACATTCTCAACAGCAGCAACATTGCCACCAAAGAGGCAAAAATTGGTTGTCGGGGGACCAAACAACATTTTGCATGCATTATGAAAATGAATAAAGGGACTGGGGAGGCCAGGAGGGGAGGCTGGAAGGGGGAGCCCACCACTCAGTGTCAATCACGGAACAACCACTGGTTACAGACCCAACATCAGAACCCTCCACAGACAGAACCACCAGGCACGGGCCCCACCAGGGGAAAGTGTGCACTGCGGCTCCTACAGGAAACCCACCACTCCCACAGCTCAGCCAGTGAGACCCCTCATCGCCCTGAACCCCTGCTTTCCTCCAACGGGCTTCCCTTCAAAACGACCCTCCCAACTTCCTCCTTCTCCATAAAGTAACGTGCCTCTCCTCTGTTGGACTTGCCCATGGTTCTGCCGTGGCATGCTTGTCCTAGACTGCAACTCTCTGCCATTCCCGAATAAACCCATCTTTTACTGGTAAAATAACCAGTAAACGGTATAAAACACAGTTATGCGTATACTATGTAAACAGATATGCAGCATGTGTCGTATTAAACTCTCATGGAGGGAGACTGGGAACAGAAAGTTTAAAGGTCACTTGGTAAGAAATGAGAAGACGAGCCACAGCCTGGGAAAAATACCAGCAAAGACACCCCTGATAAAGGACCGTTACCCCAAAAAAACCCCAAACCAAACAAAACCAAAAAACCAAAAACAAACAAACAAACACTCTTAAAACTCAACAATAAGAAGGCAACAAATCACTGTTAAAAATGTACGAAACACCTGAAAGGACACGTCCCTGAAGAAGACACACCGTGGCAAAAAAGACTACGAAAAGTTTCCATTTGTCATATATCATCAGGAAACGCACATTAAAACCACAATGAGACACGACTACACACCCATCTGAATGGCTAAAAATCTGGTAGCACGGTGGGCACCTGGAGCTCACAGTTTGCTGGGACTGCAAAATGGTCCAAGCAGCGTGGTACAGGCCCCTTGATGCACGCTCTATTCACAGTCACCAACAACTGGAATTAACCAAATGCTCATCACCCGGTGGCCGAGTCAACAACATGGTACACGCAGCGGAGGAGTGAGCTGCTGGTGCACAGAGCAGCACCACGACCCATACATGCAGGATGCTAAGTGAAAGAAGCCAGACTCAAGGATCCGCATTTGCATGATTCCATTTATTTGACATCCGGAAAAAGTAGAACTATGGAGACAGAAGAATGATTAGTGGCTGGTGGGAAAGGGGAGATGGGAAACCAAGTGCAGGTGGAGTACAGGGCAGGAACAGAAAGAAAGACACATTGAAGACAATGGGGTCTGAGTGCAGGCCCTGCCACGAAGTTAGTGTGACCGGGGACAAGCTTCTGCTCCCCCTGAGCAGAGGGGAAGCAAGCCAAGACAGGCATTAAGCAATCAATGTCTGCAAAATGACACTGGGGCTACTGAGGAAGCCCCAGAACACAGAGTGTCTACCAAGGCTTGGTGGTTATGGTGGTCAAGTATGGTGGTGGTTGTGGTGATTGGTTGCTGTGCTGGTTGGTTGTGGCACTTGGTTATTGTGGGTGGTTGTGGGGGGTGGTTTTAGTAGTTGGTTGTAGTAGTTGGTTGTTGTGGTTGTGGTGGTGGTTGTGGTAGTTGGTTGTGGTGGTTGGCTGTGGTGGTTGGTTGTGATAGTTGGTTGTTGTGGTGGGTGGTTGTCTGTTATGATGGTTGAGGTGGTTGGTTGTGATGGTTGGTGGTGGTAGTTGGTTGTTGTGGTGGGCGGTTGTGGTGGTTGGTTGTGGTAGTTGGTTATTGTGGGTGGTGGTTGGGGTGAGTAGTTATGGTAGTTGGTTGTGGTGGTTGGCTGTGGTGGTTGGTTGTGATGGTTGTTGTGGTGGGTGGTTGTCTGTTATGGTTGAGGTGGTTGGTTGTGATGGTTGGTGGTGGTAGTTGGTTGTTGTGGTGGGCGGTTGTGATGGTTGGCTGTTGTGGTGAGTGGCTGTGGTCGTTTGTTGTGGTGGGTGGTTGTGGTGGTTGGCTGGGGTGGTTGGCTGTGGCTGCAATGGCACGGCAGGAAGGATTCCTGTTAACCTAAAGATCTTGGCAGATGCAGATGTTCAGGATTCTTTCATCCCCCAAGAAGTGAATAACTTGCCATGTACTTCAAGCATTAGGGGGGTTAACTAAGCCATGGAACACACACATACCAACATGCCTTAAGCTAATTTAAAACTAAAAGTTATTTCATTGAGAACTGGAATCCAGAAATTAACATGAAAGAGCATCCTAATCTTGTTGGCCACCAGCTAAGCAGGGCCTAGGTGGATTTTTGTTTTTACTATTTGCCAAATGCCTCTTTTGCTTGTAGGTCAGACCCCACCCCCTGGGGCAATCTGAATGAATAAATTCAAACAAACTACAGATGTTCCTAAAATCTGTCACGGCTTTTCTAGAAGACACCGGACAGGCAGGTGGGTGTCACTGACCAGTAGAAAACGTTGCTGTCCTGAACGTCCAGAAGCAGTCACCCAGCTTCACATAGTGATGTATTCTGGAGTCTTCTCGTAGGTCCCACACGAGGACTGAGCCGTGCACTGTTCCAGCAAACAGTAAAAAGGCTTTAAAAGGGCTAAAGCAGCAACACGTGACCTGGAATGACACACACAGAAAGCCGGAGTCTGAAAACATGAGGCCACGGTCACAGAAGCACCAGCCCTCTCCATTTCCCATGCTGCCCCCGTGAACCCTCCACCTGGAAGCTGGGGTGCACAGTAGCAGGCGTGAGTCCGCATCAGCACCAGGTAGAAAGCGGGGAGGATGAGCCACCCTCGCAGGACTGGGGGGCACAGACACGGGGGCCTCGCACACAACTGGGCACCACAACCCCTCTCCATTCAACCCAAGTAGCCGGGCCCAGGATGGCAAAGCTCTCTTTCGTCATTTTATTTATAACCTATATTATAAAACCTGCCTTTCGAGCCCCGAAACCTGACACCTATAAGTTAGTCTTTCCGCCAGCCTTGGTGAGAATTGAGGACTCTGAGGTCAAGGAGCAGATGAACAGGAAAATGCAAAAGGGCGGCTCTCCCACTGTACCCGTGTGGAGCTCAGCCACAGCCCTGGTGATGAGGGGCTGGGAGAGGCAGGAGACTGAAGACTCCAAAAACCTTAAGCCCGTTAAGAAACCCCTAAAATATCCATAACTCAAACAGTGCAAGCCAAAACAGGACACTTTTGGGGTCCCAGAGCCATGCCAGGGGTGGCCAGCATCTTCATCCCCAATGGAAGGCCGTGATAACCCTGGATCTCTTCAGTCTGAGTTGATCCTTTAAGAGTTTCTAGAGTCAAAACAGACACGTGCACGTGTCCCGTCACACCTGCACATAGCTAAGGATGGCCAGGGAGAGAAAGAAATGACCTTGAACGTCCCTGTAGTCCTGTGTTGCTGTCCCCCTGACACCCCGCCCCTCCTCTCATACAAACCTACAACTTCCGGAGCTGTACCTCTGACTCACATATCAGGACCTTCTGCGGCCCTGAAGGCTGCCAGATATCCCACACACACAGCACGTATCTGCCATCCAGCGCGGGATCAAATGCTGCTCCAGGTGGCCCGTGGACAGATACCACTGTCTGCCTCTGCACCTGAGAGGCACATAAGCAGGACACTTTCCGATCTGGGGGGAAAAATGAGAAAAGTACTTCTGCATTTTAGTGTCTTCCAGAATCCATGTTCAATTAACATACTTAAAAATATTCAAATAGGGGCACCAGGGTGGCTCAGTCGCTTACGCGCCCAGCTCTTGATATCAGCTCAGGTCACAAACCCACAGTCATAAGATCGAGCCCCACATCCGGCTCCACACTGAGCGTGAAGCCTGCTTGGGATTCTCTCACTCTCTCTCTCTCTCTGGCCCTCTGCTGCTCCTGCACTAGATTCTTTCTCCCTCTCTCAAAATAAACACTTTTTTTAGAAATATTCAAATAAATTCCCCCTTAATGAAGAAACAAACATAATCCTCTCAAAGCTGCCGCGCCTGAAATCTGGGTTTTAACAAGTGGCCACAGCTCTTCCTGAAAAAGGCTCAAGTGGGCCTCAAGGTTTTACTAACGTTCGGTGCAGGCCACACTTTATCTACTAGCTACTCCCAGAGAACCACGTCACCCGGAGGTGACCTAGAGTCAGGTCACCTCAGTGGGTCCCTTTCATGCCTTGCTGAGACTCTCGGTGCGTGTGGCTTTCACACAGCAAGGCCATTTCACACCAGCCGGCCCGGACACTCCCTCTCCTCCCAGCTGTGTTTTCCTTCCCCCTGTGACGAGTCACATTCACTTTTTCTCCAGTTTTTGTCTGTGTGACCTGCCCCCCCCCACTGGAGGGCAGGACTTCCGTCCACTTAGATGAAAGAAAGTGCAGGCCAGTGTTGGCCACATCATTCTGTGGCGGGTGTGTGAACAGTGAGGACAGCACTGCCCGGATCAGTGAGGGGAACAGACTGGGGCATAATGTGACCAAGTCCCAGGTTCACAGGTGAGACAACTCCTCACTCTGTCAGACATCTGTCATCTAATCCCATTTTCCTTCTGGTGTCTCAAAATCCATGCCACTGGAACACAAAACAAACAAGAAAAACCGCCACACTGTTCACACGGCCAACTCACACCACACCAAGGGGCCCTGTCCTGTGAGAACAAACGTGCCTCATGGTCTCTCACAAAGGGTTCTAGATGCATGTATATAACCCAAGCTCCCTCTGTTTTTGTAAAGCTGCTGTCACTCCCCAGCTCCCAGAAAAAGTACATCTTTCACTCCCATTTACTGGGGTGAGGAGGGGTGTGGGAGTGTGAACACGCATGTTTTGAACACTGTAGATACAGTGATTCACTATTTTTCCAGTAAAGTAACTCTTACCTTTTAAAAACAAAAAACTCCAAAGAACATGAGTTGTTGTTTTTTTAACTAATAATTCCACTTTTGTTAATGTTAAATGCAAAGGAACAAACGTGAATCGAAATGTCTAAACCGCAGGCAGGACAGAAGAAACATCCAGATCAAGTGGCACCCAGGCTTCCCCCAGGCCTGGGAGCACCCGGTGAGGCCGGCCGCTGGGCCCCCCGAGTAAAACATGGAGTTTTATTTGCTGTCAGCTAGAACTCTGAATACATTTTTATTCTTTCTACGAGGCACACTATTTCTGTGTAAGTACGGCACAATAAACAAACTATTTAATAAACTAAACGAATAGCCTTCCTCTCCCTCCTCACAAAGACCAGGACCAGGGCGGGGCCACCGCCTCACCAGCCGGAACCAAAGCAAAGAGGTGACCAGCTCAAGAAACAGAAATGTGGCCGTGCAAATGCAGCTTGTTTGAAGTCACTGAGACGGTCCCACGTGCGTGGCGGCCGGGCGTCCTCTGCTCAGCACGTGGTGCCCTGGGGCCAGCGGAGGGCGCTCACTGAACACCCCCTCGTGCAGCTCCCCAGGGCCCCCCCACTCCAAGAAACCAAGAGAAGCCCAGGAACAGGACTGAAAAATACGATTTCAAACAAACACACAGAACCTCAGCTTCCACTTTTAACTATGGCACCATGCCTCCCCCCACCCCCCTCCCGCCATCGCCTCCGGCGGGCGTCCATGTGACTCTAACGCACATTTACACGAAAACCGACCTTGCCCGTCAGAGTTCGCAGATGCCGAATCTAATTCCCATGACGCTAACACGGGATGCCACAGTAAAGACGGTTATTCCAGCAGAAACGCTGGGGATTAGACTTAAAAGCGCGCGGAGGTCAGCCCCTTACTCTGGAGGAACGGCAGGCTGGTATTCAGCTGGGAGGCGCTGTCACTGATACGCAGGGCGCTGTCCTGTGCTGCGGGGCTCCAGCTGGGCTCCGCTGCCATACGGTCCTCTTCCAGCAAAACCGCAATCACCTTTCAGAGACAGTGAACGGTCTCTCGTGAACACTTCGAACGTATTCACTCTCACGAGAAAAAAACAAAACACACAAATCATAACGTTGTGCCTCCGTCTCTGAAAACAACTGTTTAACTCCAAGACGTCACGGAGACGAACAGAATGAAACTTCAAACTAGGTTGCCCTTTCCGAGCCATAACAGAAACTAACAGGTAAAGTTCCATTAATGTGAACTCCACAGGACAGCCGTTATTATTTAACGTTAGGTGTCATTTTTTACAGTAAACACCGTGCTAAAAATAACAGGAGGAAAAAGGCTGGCCACCTCTGTTGTCTTGTCTAAGAAAGGGGTGTAAAGAATGTCGTACACACAGCACGCTGACCTCCCGGGGCCCCGTGAGGACACGCTGAGCAGGAAGTCAGCGGAACAGCTCTAACAGGTCACTTGTAGGGTGATGACGGGAAAGGGAGACATGGCAGAGTCAGGAGACCTGACGGGACCAGCGGGGAGGACGAGCCGCAGAAAAGGAAGGAGAGCCGGGAGGGCCAGGCCGGCCCTGACCCCTGACCCGGCCCGCTCTGTCCTCACTCACCCCTGCTCCAGCCCAACCCCCCCGCTTCACCCTGCTCACAACGGCTCTCCTCGTAGCTCCCCGTGAACTCACCCTAAAATTTAAAATTACGTGGGGAGTACGATCGATCTCCCACAGCAAAGACTCTCTCCGTAACACAGCACGGGGAGGGAGTGACTACCATACGTCCAGATGGAAGATGGACACAGGCTTACTCCAAACCCACACTCGCTGCTGACACAGACACAGGAGACAACTGAGGAAATAGGAGTGACTTCCTTCCTGATGCTTCTGAGGAGTACTGCTATTGTAAGAGCCTCGCCCTGAAGCGAGTCCCCTGCGTGGGGACTGTGGCCTACATAGAAACAGCTGGGGGTGGGCGGGGTGAGGAGGGGCTCCCATGAGACCACCAGCCATGAGGTGACAACTAACAACAGACATGGGCTTCAACAGACCCTTCCCTTCATCTTTGTGTATATTTTGTAAATTTCCACAATCAGTTGAAAAGTTATGAATTTACTAATTTCAAACACCCTAGTGTATGCCTTGACCATTTAATATTATTCGTTTGACAAATTAATATTACTATCTGTTTTTTAGTCTGTATTTATTTTAAAATGTAAGCAGCTGACACGCACGTGTGGGACACGTGCCCGCGGGGGCCAGGGTGCGATGGACACAGGGCAGCGCGTACCTGGCAAGCAGCCCGAAGGAAGCGGGACAGCCTGGGCGTGTTGACCTTCGGGGCACCAGTGTCACAGGGATCTCCACTGCCACTCCCTAAAGAGACCAGGCTGTGCTGAACCAACCGACTACCATCATGTTTCACACGGCTTAGGGTTCAAAGAGTTGTTAGAAACGAATGCTAAGAGTCCTGGAGGGAAAAGTCGAAGAATTTTACATCGCATTCTCTAGATCTACCGCGGTTTTTTCAAACACAACTGCGTCTTGTTTTACAGATAGTCTGTACGCAGGACCCTACTGAAATGCAGCAAGGAGAATAAAGGCATCAATGCAATCATTACGTAAGTCTCATGTTCGGGTCCCCTCTTTTCTCTCCACACAGCTCAACCGAGGAAAGCGGCAGCTGGGGCCCCAGCCGGAGGGTCACGTCCTGGGAAAGCAACTGTTCCCAAGCAGGACGGCGTGTATCCTTTGGGCCTTCCCTCTGTACCAGGCGACACGCCTGCAGACTGCACCTAATACATGAGGACAGGCTGGCCCCAACTTAAGAGCAGAAAGGGCTCCAAAGCCCATTTACAAGTGCTTGTTTGGAATGTGGACTCTCCCGATGTTGAGGAATAAAAGTGTTATAAACCCTGGTCAAGACCCAGACTGGGCCTCCAGCTCCACACTAAGGGTAGTGGTTCCCTAAAGCTTGTAGAGAATACTGGGTGTTGCCCTTGTCACACACTAGCCACCCAACCCAAGAGAAAGGTCTAAGAAGAAAGGACAAGAAAGGTCATGAACACAATACCAAAATTAATGTAAAGACACGGCCCTTTCAACGGTCAAGAGCAAAGGCTTGCTCACCCCCTGACACGGCCGTGCCCTCTGCCGGGTGCTGGCTCCACACTCCCTTGGTCTCTACCTCTTCGGTCTGGGTGTCTCTGTCAACATTATCTTCATTGTACTGAACATATGCCTTAACAAAAAGATACGCTGGAATTAGCACCACACCTCAACTTCAGAGCAATTTCTCATTACTGGAAAAAAAATTAAAAATGGTAAAGTTAATAATGAGTCTTCTTGCTTTTCCCAAAAGTATCAAGACATAAATAACCATCTTGCAAAGACCACTTGGGTCTCAAATGTTTTAGAAAGTCACCCCAGACTGTCAGGTAGACCAGCGAAGGGTGCTGGAAGGGATGCAGAGTCCCCAGTCCTAGGAGGGAAGGGTGAGGCACCAGCTGGAGGCAAGAACAGTGATGACACGAAAGCTGCACATTAAAACCCTGGAGCTCAAGGTCCTGACCTCGTGGCTTCCAAGGCCTTGGGGCTGACAGACCCAGAGCCCGCAGCCCTCCTCCATCCCACCCCGGGAACCCCTAGACTCGACATGATGCATGCACACTGAGGGCACAGGCCTTCCCCAGACACAGAAAGGCTGCTCCGAGTTTCCCACAAACCTCGGAGGGTCAGATGACCCCCCTCCCAGTCTGGGGAAGGAGTTCCCCCAAGGGTCGGAAGCACGACCCTCAGAGACAACCCCGCAGCAGCCCCAGCCCCTCCCAGCTCCTCCTAGCCCGGAGAGACCAGTAACATCCAAACCCAAGGCAACCCGGGCGGTTCCAGCCTGGTTCCAGCGGGGAAGCTGACGGCTCTCCCACCTGGAGAGTGAACTTTCCTTTCAAGAAACTGCTCCGTGATGGCTGCTTCCCTCCCGCCGTCCTTAGTCTTTATTCGAGCACAGGTCCCCCCCACTTAAGTCTTCCAGCGGGAATCCAAGGGCTTGGACCTCTGTCCACACAACACAGACACTCCCTTATCCAGAGCAAAACAATTTAGCTTTGGTTTGGAAACAGTGCCCCCTGGGGGTACCTGGGGGGCTCTTCTGGTGGTTGAGTCTCAGACTCCTGATTTCAGGTCGGGTCATGATCTCAGGTTCCTGCAATCGAGCCCTGAACTGGGCTCTGTGCCGACAGCATGGAGCCTGCTTGGGATTCTGTGTCTCTCTCTCTCTCTCTCTCTCTCTCCCTCTCTCTCTCTGCCCCTCCCCTGCTCACACATGCATGTTCTCTCTCAAAAGAAATAAGTAAACTTAAAAAAAACAAAAAGAAAGTACTGCCACCTAGCACACCAACATCCTATCCTCTTAGAACCTACTGGCTCTGCAAAACCAAACACAACTCGGGTTTCCAACAGGTACGTGCTTCGGCAAAGATCATTTTGTTCCTAATAGCTGTGAGACGAGGACGATGAGCAAAGAAGCTAAATACTCCACTGCAGGCCTAAGGGAGCCATCTGTGAAGCCAGCTTTCCGAGCTTCACTCTGTGACCTTCTTCCCGCCACCCTGTGACAGATGGCGACCACACCCCAGACCCGCTCTCTGCTGACGCCATCGGGGACAGAAGGATAACCTAACACAGGCACCCACTCACTGCTGACGCCATCAGGGACAGAATGATAACCTAACACAAGCACCCGCTCGCTGCTGATGCCATTGGAGACAGAATGATAACCTAACACAGGCACTCGCTCACTGCTGACGCCATCGGGGACAGAAGGAACCTAACACAAGCACCGCTCACTGCTGATACCATCAGGGACAAAATGATAACCTAACACAAGCACCGCTCACTGCTGACACCACTGGGGACAGAAGGAACCTAACACTAGCACCGCTCACTGCTGACGCCATCGGGGACAGAAGGAACCTAACACAAGCACCGCTCACTGCTGACGCCATCGGGGACAGAAGGAACCTAACACAAGCACCGCTCACTGCTGACGCCATCGGGGACAGAATGATAACCTAACACAGGCACCTGCTCACTGCTGACGCCATCGGGGACAGAACGAAAACCTAAGAGGTGATTCCTGACTTCAGACACTTTACAACCTTGCTGGGAGGTCAGACGGCTCCGTAACTAGTTGTGTGGTGTGGGTAGAGAGCTCTGGAATAAGAGAGAGGTACAGCGTAAGTCCTGAGGGAAGGAGTCCCCTAGAGAATAGACGCGGGCGATGAAGCACCCACAGGTAAATGAGAGGAAGGCCGACAGGGACGGGGGCCTGGCACCCGGAGACCTGCGTGGGAGGGCGGGTGGAACGCGACAGACTTAACGTTCTGCTGGACTTTAAATAAACCATCTGTGAGTCTGGGAGCGTGCCCCGTCCCACGTGGGCCATACACCCCTGCTCTGGAGCCCTGGGAACGCCTGCATGGGCTCTGGGTTAGTGAGAGCCACGTGACAAAGGGGTCCCTTCTTCCTCAAGTCCACCCCCTCCACACACTACCCCCAAGCTCTAGCGTTCGGAGACGAGACACGGGGCAGCTCAAGTACACCTTAGTGTGCGCCACCTGCATTCCGTCACCCCGTGAATACGTCTTCTACTAACCTGCTTGGTGTTTTTTCTCCCGAAGTTTCTGATATACATGTCATACTCATTTACTGGTGGTAGGTCCAAGAGAGAGAAAGTGAGTGAAAAATCCAAGTCAATGAGCCGAAGCAGTTTTGTACTGCGTGCCCTTCAAAATTGGAAACGAGACAAAAGTTAAATTGAATAGTATGCAAAGGGAAGGACAGAGAGAGTGCAAGGAACCTTATGATCAGATGCAGGTAGCTGTCAAAGACCGAGTTTTTGTGTGCGTGCGAGTCTCAGGTATTTAAGAGTTGTTAAAAATAACACGGTCATGTGCATCAACAGTGCGAAAACAGAACGAACCAAATTTTGATTCTTCTAATTCAGTGCACCTGAGTGAACACAAAATAAAGTTACAATATGTGCACTCTAGAAATTTCACGGACAGCAATTACTTTACTCCATGAATTGATGTCTCAACCAGAAGGGTTACATTCTGTGATGTCACCTGGGCTGTGGCCAGAGCACAGCTGGCCAGGTGTGTGCTGTCCTTTAGGCCACTCTTCCGAGATGACCAGACAGGACGTGGCCACGCATCACATGACCCGGCCCGTCGCCCCTCCTGCCCGGTGAGGCTGCCAAGACACTGCTGGCACATGGTTCCCTCTGGCCTCCTCCTTCCAGCCGCCCTAACGTGGCATGCCCAGGACCAGTCCCTGTCTTCACTGCTCACCCCCAGTGGAATACGAGCTCGGCCTGGGCACAGTTTCCTTTCTTTCCTTTCTGTGATTTCCACACAGGTGCTGCTCAGTCTGCAGGTGGTGAATGGTCCCCCACCACCTGGGCACCTTGCAAAGGAGATCTGCTCCTTTCTTCCTTGTGCACCCATTTTGGGCTTTGCCAGTAACTGCCACCTTTGCATAACCTTATTCTCTGACCACTGTCACCATCTTCCCAAATTATTGCCTCCAGTCCCCCATATTTAGTGTAATTTCTGAGCTTAAAAAATGCATGTGATATGTGTACACATGAGGTATCACGATATGGTAACGTCCCAGGACATGCTGCCTGATGTCAGGACCACGAAAACTAGGGGCAGCCTGTACCCACTTAGGGCCCCTCCCTGACACACCCCTAACTCTAGAGCCTGTGACAATCACTATACAGAACTTGGAAATATTCATCTTCTTGCTTTGTAAAATATAGTTTTATCTTACCTTTATATAGATGCCTAAACATATATATAACTTTATACACACACACACACACACACACACACACACATATATATATATACACACACACGTATATACAACCTTTATATATATGCCTAAACATAAGAACACTGTGTGGTTCTGATTGTTTCTGAATTTATAAAAATTATTTTAAACCAGATGGAGTATCCAAGACTTGAATGAGATTAAAGGAAAAACAAACCCTAGCCATAGTGGCAAAAACTGGTTTTACTTACCTCAATAGGAGGTCCAAAATATGAGGACAACAAAAAGGATGTGAAAACTTATTATTCATGATTTATTTGTTCATTCAGGAAAGTTTACTGAGCACCTACTAAGGCTATGTACTGAGCTAGATAGTATGATGGATTTTAAACAGTTTTTAAAAACATATTTAATTTTTACATTTACTCCTAAATCATATTTAATATGACAGACCCTTGACTTGAGCCTACCTCCTCTGACTTCCATAAATTTCTGATAGTACAGATTCATAAATGTACGGTAATTATAAGCTTGGACTGTGACGTCTTGTAGTCCTGAGTTCAAAACTCAGCTCCACCACTCACCAGATGTCAACCTGGAGCCTCACTTTCCTCATCTACAAAATGGGGCTGCAGGGGCAGAGCCAAGCAGTTACCGCACAGGGAGCACAGTGCCTGAGGCACGGAAGGAAAGTCACACTCAGTACGTGTCACCGACCCTTCGTACCCTTAACCGTCCCAGCTTCCTCAGCTTCCTCATCCGAGGAACTGAGGCACTAGGCGATGGACCTCGAGTGGGAGCGGCCCCCGGACAGGCAGAAGGGCCCGTGGCGTTCAGAGAATGCGCGACTGTGACCCTGTGGCAGCCAACCTAGGGCAAAGCCCCCAGGTGCCGCAGGAGTAAACAGAGGTGCACACACTTAACTAGCAACGTGGTGTCTGAACGTGGACAAGCGGAGCACGATCTAAAAATGTACCTAAAGTCCGCAGTGAAAGTAAGAAAGAAGGCCTCTATTTTTCTTTATGTTGAAGTACATTAAAATTCCATTAATACCCTTCACAAATTCCCAACACACCTACTTTTGCTTAAGGGCCTGAGTCCGACTCTTCTGTCGGCGTGAGGCTGTCGCAAAATCCATGAAAATTCCACAAACAGGGGCTCTGGAAGGGGAACTGTTTGCATCTAAACAAAAAAACAACAAAAGAAGCTATTTTGTACAACTGAAGTACTTCTTTCACACAGGACAGCTTCCCCGGCTTCAGAGACGCTGGTTTCTCTACAAACTTGGGAGAACATTCTATACGTCTGCACTTGCCATCTCAGTTTTGCTACCTCTGCAGCAGGATGCAAAACAGGAGCATAAGAAGCACTCTGCCTAACTTTCGCTCGGATGACTATATCATATTAACTGCTTATCATAATTAGTTGTATTAATTACTAATTATTACTTACTCTCTTTCAGTGACTTTAAAATGTTTACTCCTACTTTTAAAATATTTATCATGTGGAGATACCACGAATTTTTGAGCTGGACACGTTTCTAATTTTGCACAGGAAATCCGAGAAAGAAGGGCTCACTTAGGAGTGTTCGAGACCGGTTCGGAGGGCCACATTCCTGAACCCGTCTCCCCGAGCTGGCCCTGAGCCTCCTGCTGACACGCTTTCCTTGTGGAAGGTCAAAGACAGTGGCCTCAGAAAACAAGCGCACGTGCTGCAGACGGGGAAAGGGGAGCAGGGCCGCGTCCAGGACTGGCGGTTCCTGCCTGAGCACCCACAGGCTGACACGGGCTCACAGCCACCCGCAGGCTGCAGGCGCTGACCAGAGGCCGCGTGCAGCTGTTTTCCCCGAAGACAGTCCCTATCACACGTTACAGTCGCCTGGCGGCGTCGTGGGAGCACGGGACACTCACACATCTGCCACCTAAGATTAGAAGAATTCCACCCACAAGGACCGTGCAGGCTCGGGCACCCACTGTCCCCTGAGACGGATGCGCACCTGTCTCTGCCTCCCTCTCACCCTCCTTCAGACCTCGCTTCTGAGACAGTTTGCAGGACAACTCGCCAATCCTTTCGTTTTCTGCATTAATGGCTTCCTGAATTTCTTGTATCTCCTTTTTTCTAGCCAGAGGAAGCTCTTCGATTTTCTCTTTTGGTTCCAGTTCATTTGAGACATCGTCATCTCCATCACAAACCTCAAAGTCATCTTCGTAGTCCTACAAACGATAATTACACCCTGGAACCTTTAAGACAAACCGACCTTAAACAACACTCATACGAAACAAAACATACAAATTAGAACTTAAAACAGACAAAATTCTCATTATGGCTAAGAAAGGTTTTTATAGTTAACTGATTTCAACACCACTGAGCTATAAATCTGTATGGACTGCTGCCTTATTCTCTAAAAATGAACTGCACTGTATAGATTTACATACACGGACAGCTCTTAACAACAGAAGCACGCGAACGTTTTTGTGCTGAGAATGTGAGAGTGTGTGTAAGTAAATATACACACTCCACTCACACGTACATTCATTCAAACATACACACACGTTTGGATGCAGTGCACTTAATGGGTTAAGCTGTAAAATCACTCAACCCCATCACCTGGTGGCACTGACAGGCGCCAGCACCTGTTATCGGTAACAAGCCTAAATGAAACACAGGTGGAGTAAAAGTAGCAGAGAGAAATGAAGCCATTAAGTTACTGTACGTAAGCAAATTTTAAGAACAAATTATTTTTAAGCTGAGAAAAATTTTAACTGTTATACAAACTTCAAAATCATCTTCCAAACAAGGTTTATATTCATCAGTTCCAGCATTTTCTATATCAGTGTCTTCCTTTTCAATTTCCTGCAGGCAAAAACCAAACACATAACAAAAAAATTCAATAGCAAATTTGAATTTTGCAAATAGATTGGGAAAATATGTTTTCTAAGATTCATTTAATGTTGCTAACTTTAAAATGTATTTAAATTTTTTTTAACGTTTACTTATTTTTGAGAGAAAGGGTAGACAGAGCGTAAATGGTGGAGAGGCAGAGAGAGAAGGAGACACAGAATTCGAAGCAGGCTCCAGGCTCCGAGCCGTCAGCACAGAGCCCGACGCGGGGCTCGAACCCACGAACCGCGAGATCGTGACCTGAGCCGAAGTCGGACGCTGAACCGACTGAGCCACCCAGGTGCCCCAATTTTAAAATGCATTTATAAAACTAACATAACCTAACTGCAAATTCTTTAAGAAATACCTCGCTAACCAGTATGACCATAAAGAGACAAAAGTTAATGAACTCGTCCTTTCTGAGACGAGATGTGTAACAGGGCGTTCTCAGAGCGTCCCTGTTCTCTTCACGGAGGGCAGACAGGCTATGCCAACACTGGCCCCGCAGAACCAGAGCGCTCCTGCCTCGTGGCTTTGCCCTCCAGGCCTGGGGCTCACCAGGAGGATTCTCCAAGTCCTACAGTGGGAGGCGTGCCCCGTCGGGCTCTGGGGGTTTAGGAGGTGGGCTTAGATCACCCTAAAGCCACCCTGGTCTGGATCTTCAGGACAGTAAGAGGATACCAGGAAAACCAAGTAGAAACATATTCCGGGTTTCCAGGATAAGAGGGGAGCAAAAATGAAATACGTGTTTAGAAAACTCGTCCTTCCCACCCCGAAGCCATTCCTCCTCTTGTCCACATCCTACCGACCCGCAACACAGCACCTCCGTGTCACGCAGGCGCAGGTAAGGCACCTTCCCCACCCCTCATCCTCAGCCCAGCAAACCCTCCCTGCCGCACGCCCTCCCGTTCACTCAAGCGCAGAGACCCTCTGAGAGAGAAATGTGACCACAGCACACCCACGTCCACACCTAGGTAGCCCCACCCTTGCTGGAGGGCGCCCCCACACCAAACGTTCCCTAGAAGCGCTCCAGCTCTGATCCCAGGGGGAGCAAGCGCGCCAATAAAGGGGACCCTCTGGGCTTGGGTGCAGAGGGGCAGAACGACGGTGGGAAAGAAATGATCCCCAGGTTTTCACAGGTGAAAACTGGGAGGATGCCGGCACCTCAACCAGAAGAGGCACAGAGGTGGGGGAGGGAGTCCATGGGGAGGGTGGGAAGCATGGCTTGGATGTGCTGAGTGTGAGGAGGACAGCAGGGCCAGCCAGGAGGACGACGGCAGGGCCAGCCAGGAGGAGGACGGCACGGACAGCCTGGAGGAGGACGACAGGGCCAGCCAAGAGAAGATGGAGTTCGGGAGGCATTCAGTGACGTGGCCGGGCGCCTTCTAGAACCCAATAAAGTGCCGTGCAGTAAACAGTGCCAGAAAACCAACACTTCACACCACACAGATTCTAGCTGCTCCTCAAAGTGGATAATATCTGGTCTGACTTTCTCAAAGTGCACAGGACTGACGGGATTATTAAGGACACCTCACTGCCTGGGGGTTGGGAAGTTACTTTATGCTGATACTTTATAGGAAAAACTACTCATAAAAAGGTCCTTTGGGCACACTGTCATATAAAGTCACTGTATATTACAGCGAATGACATATTACATTTATTGCACCAACAGATAAGACACCTGTTAACTGATAAGAGAAACAAAAATGTGTGCAGAAGTTTTAAGCACATCTCAGGCATCACACTGCCAAATCCCGTTCAGCTCCCGAGGACCCCTGACACCACACCCACAGGGGCTCTGCACACGTCCCAGCAAACAACACACTCCCAGAGTGGGCCAGACTCTCCTCCAGGGGTCGGCAGGGCCGATGTGTCACTTCTCTGCAGAGCTCAAACCCAGCCAGAGACGATGACAACAAAAGTACCACCAGCAGAGCCCAACTGCTCCTTCATCAGTGGCATTAAGCAGAGTGTGGGGAATAAGCTTAGGAATTCCCTGAGCCTGCACTGATGGGTTCACAAGGCATAAAGAATTACAAAGCCATAGAATGCTCACACCCAAGTTTGGGTAAACAGGATTAGGTAAATAGGTACAGGAGTCCCAGGATTCGGGGGGGGGGGGGGGGGGGGGGGGGGGGGGGTTGGGGGAGGGCGGAGGGCAGAGGCCCCAGGATAGAGAGGGCGGGACCAAAGCCCCAGAATAGAGGGGGCAGGGCCCAGGCCCCAGGATAGGGAAGGCAGGGCCAAAGCCCCAGGGTAGAGAGGGCAGAGGTCCCAGGATAGAGAGGGCAGGGCAAAGGCCCCAATACAAAGCTATATGAAGTAAATAAGATTAGGTATGCAGGGCGGATTCACCCCCCAATTTAGTACTATAGCAGAAAGCTGCTCTCACAGGAAGGAAGGACCAAATTAAGTAAACAGGTAAATAGGGCTATAGGCCACTGCAGGATGAAGCTGCCCAGAATGGAGCTGATTAGCAAAAGAAAGGTGCCTTGTTGACCCTGAGGTAGCAAGCTCTGTCTTGTTCCCTAGGCTGGTAAGATAAACAGACATGATGCCTCAAGTCTGCTGTTAACATCCACCTGAGCTGGGCCAGGATTTTGGTTTATATTGACCCAAACCTCTAACACCATATATCTTCAAAACCCCCTTTTCCTCATGCCCATGAGTTAATGTTCCCAGATTTATTGTCTCTTTGTGCACGCCCATCAACATGTTTGTAAGCCTTTTGATCCTAATAAAAACGGAGCAAGGACCTTAATCGGGGCTCTTGTCTCCTCCCAGACATCAGCCATCTCTCACATTTTAATCCTTCGTCCCGCTTTCTTGCTGGACAAGAAAGAACTTTAGGCCCAGAGTCTAGGACAGTACAGTGCCTGATGCCTGACTGGTCAGTTCTGGAAAGAACTGCTCAGTTCTCAATGACCTCCTCTTATAAGAGGATAGTGCCATTTCCTTGATCTCCCTGGTTTTGCCTTATATTTCTGAAAATTATCTGTTACCTTGACTCTGTCTCACCGATAACGAATCTCATCTTTTAGTTGGCTTCTTCAATCCTCCTCAACCTTCTTGAATTTGAATACAGAGCAAAGACGAAAAGGCTGGCTGTTCACTTAGCTGGAACCTCCTCCCTGCCATGCTCTTTGCAAAACCTTCTCCTCTCCCTGACAGAGGAAGGCCGCGGCATCCAAGCTCCTGCCCAGTGAACCAGTCACCTCCTTCCAGCCCTATACACAAGATGCCTTTGGCACCACCCAGGACTCTCAGATGCAAATTAAATGTCATTGAAATCTATTCCTTCCCTTCATACCAATGTTCTGCTGTCTAAAAGGAATAATGATGGGGCGCCTGGGTGGCTCAGTCGGTTAAACATCCGACGTCAGCTCAGGTCACGATCTCACGATTTGTGGGTTGGAGCTCCGCGTCGGGCTGTGTGCTGATAGCTTGGAGCCTGAAGCCTGCTTCAGATTCTGTGTCACCCGTCTCTCTCTGCCCCTCCTCCGCTCATGCTATGTCTCTCTCTCAAAATAAATATTAAATAAATAAATAAATAAAAGGAATAATGATTACCCTACTAAAAAGGCACTATGAAAGCAAAGTATGATGAGTAAAAGCATGTCTTTGGCAAAATATAAAAGACATACTCTCCTTACCGCAATTTCTGCACTTCCTGGCCTCAGAGCCTGCTTCCACACTGCGGAGCCCTCTCGGCAGCTCTGGTGGAAGATAGCAGAGCCGGTCAGGCCAACCACTGATACACCTGGTCCCCCATGAAGGCACTGCCCTCAGTGGCTGAAGACCTGGGTTCTGGCCCCGAGATGCACAAACAAGGTCACTGAGGGCAAGTAATCCTGTGCCTCGGTTTTCCCCTCTGAGAAATGGGGACTAATTGTGGTTCCCCCCCCCCCAGCCACAGGGATGCATTCCAAGACCCCCAATAGATGCCTAAAACCGTGGATGGTCCCAAACCGTACACATGCCACGTTTTTTCCTATACATACAACACCTATGATTTAATTTAAGTTTAATTTATAAATTAGGCACAGTAAAAGATTAGCAACAATAACTAATAACAAAACAGAACAATTATAATGATATCCTGTAACAAAAGTTATGTGACACTGGTGTCTCTCTCAAAATACCTACTGTCCTGCATTCACCCCTCCCTGTGATGATGTGAGATGGTGAAATGCCCACGTGATGAGGCGAAGGGAGGGGGGTAAGCAGGCGTGTGACACAGCATTGGGCTACTACTGACGTCTGATGATACATCCGAAGACAGTCATCTGCTTCCGGCCCATTGCTCCCCGTGGGTATCTGAACCACGGATAAGGGGGCACCACCGGACCTACTTCCCAGTGCCAGTGACCCTGCAATGGTGAGGAAACTGACTTCCAATCCTGTAGTGGTCACGGCACCAGGAAGGCACAAGTCCTAGACATCACTACCCACAACGATTCAGTGCATAAGACTGGAGACGGCATGGTGTATGACCATGAAGAGAATAAGGACTTCTCCGTGTGTCCAGAAAATTACTCTGGCATATTGTAGGCTTTCCATAATGCTGAAGAATTCAACGAAGATACACTCAGCATCGATGCTACAAAACATATGACCCAATTCATAAGCCAAAACAAGCTGTCAAATACCTTCAAGAATCTTTCAGGAAAAAAAAAAAATCATACATTTCGCACCACTGGCAAAAAAAAAAAAGAATGTAAAATATCTCACTGATAATTTTTTATATTGATTACATGTTGAAAAGATATTTCAGAAATATTGATTATAACATATTATTGAAATGAATTTTTTTTGCTTCTTTAATGTGACTACTACAAAATTTATAACTACAAATGTGGCTCACGTTATAACTCTAATGAACAGTGCCAATCTAGAGCTCATGAAAAGAAGTGGGAGATAGAAGGAAAACAGTAAAAAAAAAAAAATCTTATTATTATCATCCAACAACTCCAGTTCAAGAATTTACCCACAAAAAGCGTGAGGGAGGTCTGCACCCCTCGAACTGAACGGTTTCCACAATGCACTAGGAAAAACAAGATGTTGCAGGGGAGTGGAGGTGTGTGTGCATGGAGGAAAAAAGGTGTCCCCAGTTACCAAATATAAACATTCATACGCGGCTGTAAAAGATTACACAGAGAAAAGAATACAGGGGAAGCAGTCTCTGTAAGGCTAACTTTTTTTTCCTTAGGTGGTGAGTGCTCCAACCAGCCCCCAAAACTGAATGAATAAAACAAACCCACGTCAAAACAACACATGCCGTGTGATCTAATTTATGTAAAAGTACATGTGTTTCGTGTATGTACATGGAATAAAGCGACACATAAAAATTTGGCACAAACGTTAAAGATGATTATCTCAGTGTCACGGGTTTCAGACAACTACCAAAGAAAGTGACAGAGAAAATTGTTCTTCATAAATAATAACCCAAATCTGCTTGCCACATTACCTATAATAACAAAACAGCAAACTAAGAAAATGGTTGGATGATAATTAAAAGCCCAGAGCCCGGCACTTCGCAGCGATCATCTCCATGAAGACTCCTCTGATGGGAAATATGAAGCGGGGCTGCAACACAAAGACTGAGAACCGCTCACCAGCACGGGGACCGCGGCGGGAGGGCAGGGCCGTGGGCGGTGTGCTGGTGCTGACGCCAAATGTAGGACAGAGCTTGCAGACAGAGCTCGCAGGCGAGGCCTGAGCCCAGGCTTCCCTGCGGGAAGACTTTAATACTGACACAATTCCCTCACTCGCCTGACTTCCAACTCTTTCGGAGGCAGCCGCGGGGATTTATGTCTCCAGGAGCTTGTCCCTTCCTGTAAGTGGCCTAATGTACTGCGTGAAACACTGCTGCTCTATCCGCTAGTGACCAGGGGCGCCAAAGGCTCTGCTACCGTAGAGCTTCTCTATTTCTCCCTTTAGTTCTGTATCTTAAGGCTCTTTTGTTAGGTGCACGTGCACTTATAATTGTGGCATCTTCCTGTGAGCTAATTGTTGTACCATCACGCAGGTCCTTCGATATCTGTCTCCGAGTCACTTCTGTCTGACACTAGGGCAGGCACTGGAGCAATGACACACTTGCCGTCTGATGCTTTATCTTGTCCAGTTTTCTACTCTCCATCTATTTGAGTCTTTTAACCTAAATATGTCTACTATGTCCTCCTGGAATACCCACTCAGGAAAAACTCCCCTGCTGGCAAGGCCTGTCTCAGGCTCTGCTATCAAGGGGAATCACAAAGAGACACTCGTGGCTAATCTTGCCGCCTAAGAAAATCAACATAAGGGCCCCTAGGGGGCTCAGTCGGTTAAACGTCTGACTCTTGATTTCAGCTCAGGTCATCATCTCACGGTTTGTGGGTTCAAGCCCCATGTCAGGTTCCGTGCTAATAGCACGGAACCTGCTTGGGATTCTCTCTCCTTCTCTCTCTCTGCCCCTCCCCTGCTCACACTCTCTCGCTCTCAAAATAAATAAACTTAAAAATAAAATAAACATAAATGTCTTACCTTCTTTCTTGAGTCTTTATCTTTTCCATTATTTCTTACTAAACTCTCTGCATACCTAGAAAGTAGGACCCAATTCAAAATTAATTTTAAACAAAGACATGAAACCTAAAACATTTTACACTTCAATGAAGGCTCTTAGCAATATCTGATATGACTAAGAAATGCTATACACTGGCAAACTTCCAAAGCCTGCTTCATTAGAGCAAGGAATACTAAGGTATTCCTATATTTTCATTGTTCTAGCAGCAACCCTAGAAAGAAAATATCCTCAGCAGAGGGAAAAAACTATGTGTTTTAACAAAGTTCTATGTATGACTCTATATCCTTATGAGAGTTCTAGAAAACTCCCGTAATTTTATTAGTCAATGAAAAACATTACTTTACGTTTAACATATCTTTATTCCCAAAAGAAAGATTTAACTCGAAATAAGTTCTATTTTTTAATCACATGCTATATGTTAGCTAGGACCTAAAATTAAGGCTTTCAGAATTTTAAATGGATTCTTCACTTTCAGAACCTAGACTCACCAATTCAATACAGCATGTGGTCTAAAGAAACAGAGAACTGAGCAGAAGCCCCAGGCAGCCCAGCAGGTCTGCGATACAAAGTCTAGGAACCTTCACCCCCAGGACTAAGTGCTAGGTTTGCTCAAACTTCAAAATTTAGGCAAAGTACTTTTAACCTGAGTTTCCCTGATCTGTGAAAAACAATTATCAAATATGGTTGTCATAGAGAACAAATTAAAATCTAGAGCTTACATACAAAAAGAGCATACACACAAACTCTAATCTGTAATCTTCATCAAAATAAAAAGCTTCTGCACAGTGAAGGAAACAATAAAACTGAAAAGGCCGCCCATGGAATGGGAGAAGATATTTGCAAATGACATAGCGGATGAAGGGTTAGTATCCAAAATATATAGAGAACTTCTAAAACTCAACACCTGAAAAATGAATAATCCAAATAAAAAATGGGCACTTCTCCAAAGAAGACCCAGATGGTCAACAGACACACGACAAGATGTTCAACATCACAGATTATCATGGAAATACAAATCAAAACTACAATGAGTTATCACCTCACACCTGTCAGAACGGCTCAAATCAACAACACAAGAAATGACAAGTTTTGGCAGGACGTGGAGCAAAAGGAACCCTCGTGCGCTCTTGGCGGGAACGAGAATTGGTGCAGCCACTGTGGAGAACAGGGTGCAGGTTCCTCAGAAAGCTAAATACACAAGTACCGTAAGAGCCAGCAATGACTCTACTAGGTTTTTACCCAAAGAATATAAAAATGCTAATTCAAAGGGATACATGCACCCTGATGTTTATAGCATCATTATCTACAATAGCTTAGATATGGAAACAGCCCGAGTGTCCACCGAGTGATGAATGGATAAGGAAGATGTGATACACACACACACACACACACACACACACACACACACACACACAGAGGAATATTACTTGGGCATAAAAAAGAATGAAATCTTGCCATTTGCAACAACATGGATGGAGCTAGGGAGTCAGCAAGGTCAGTCAGAGAAAAACAAATACCACATGATTTCACTCACATGTGCAATTTAAGAAACAAATTCTTTTCTCCTAAAGAGAGAGAGACAAACCAGGAAACGGAGACAAAGCAGAGAACGCACTGCTGGTCACCAGAGGGGAGGTGGGTGGGAGGATGGGGGAACAGGTGTTGGGGACGAGGATGCACTTGTGATGAGCACCGGGTGATGTACAGAAGTGCTGAGTCACTGTGTTCTACACCGAATCTAATATAACGCTATATGTTAACTGGAATTTAACATAAAATATAACACTGCTTGTTAAGCTGGAATTTAAATAAAAACTTTTAAAAACTCTAGAGCTTACAAAAACGAGACTTTACACACAAACTCTAATCCGTAACCTTCACAACACCCACACAAAATAGGTACCCTCCTTAGACCCTCACCAGCGGAGAAAAGGTTCTGGAGGACTACCCAACGTCCCAAGAGGGGGCAGGCCTGCCACTCCAGCAGGTTGGTGCCTGCACCCTGGCCCTCACCAAGGCTACAAAGCCAAAGAAGGCATATTTGATTTGTGCTCTGACTTATACACACTGGCCAGGGGGCACCTGCTGGCAGGGAAGGGTGCCAGGAGCCCGCCTGCAGTGGCCCCGCCCTCTCCAGCTGTGCCACAGGCCAGAGGCTCCCCCCACACACACACCCTCGCACTCCAAAGTCAGTGCTAACTTTCCAAGTTCGTATGAGCAGATGTTAAAAAAGCAAAACAAGACTAATAATTTCTAACAAGCTTCCTAGCTCCTTCAGGGCACCTAGGATATAATTTGGAGGGGCTGTATCAGGAGTACATGAGTATACCCATACTTCACTTTCATTTACTGGCTATAATCAGGACCGGTAAGAAAAAATCATTTTAAAGCATTCTTCAAGAAGCACAGTGCACATAATAGTCACCAGAGAGCGCATGATCCTTCCTGGCTGCTGGTCGGATCTCTCCTTGAACTTGCACCCCGATTTCTGTGCTCACTGTCCTATGAAACAGAAAATTCCATGACATTCATTAATAGATCATAGTAAATTAACTGTAATTAGTGAACTCTCTAAAACAAGCATGGACTCAAAATTCCACAAAAGCATCTCTATTCTTTTAAAGTATGTTTTTACCAGCTAGCTTCAGTAAATTGTATACTTACTGTAAGGAAGATAAGAAAAGGTGTACTAAAAGGTGATGATACATTACCTCAGTAAGTTAAAGAAATTTATACTTATCAATTTCATATTACTTTCAGATAAATCTGACTGGTCCCTTGCACTGCTTAAAATTATGCACTTTCAAACATAATGTGGCTACTTCAGAGATCCATCTACCTACAAAAAAGAGAATGTAAACAATCTTCTCTTGAATTAAGAGAATCTATAAAAATAAAATTAAAACCATCAGATTGCAAACCAACATATCCAGGTAGGTCACTGAAACGAGAGAGGCATCTGTTGAATAAGCGCGGGCAGGAAGCAAGACCTGCAGGGTGGGGGGTCTGGAGGGAGAGCTGGCTGGTGACAAGACCCCAGGGGACGAGGGGAGTACCTCCCTAGGGCAGGGAAAGCTTACAAGACCTGGGGACTGATCCCTGAAGAGTGCAGAGCAGAAGGAAGGCAGGACTAAATCACTCACTAAGGAAGACAATCTGGAGGGCAATACACAACGTGTATCAAAAGCCTTAAAAATAGCTAAAAATATTCAAATACTTTCTTCAACCTATAAATTCTACTTCTGGGAAATTATTCATAGAAAACAAAGACATGTATTAAGGTTTTAAATCTGTTCGTCACAGAATATTTATGAAATCAAAAAACCTGAATGTTCAATATTAGGTTACTTGTTAATAAATAAGGTTATGACCATATGAAAGGATACCAGATGGCCATTAAGTATCCAGTTGTTAGGGGCGCCTGGGTGGCGCAGTCGGTTAAGCGTCCGACTTCAGCCAGGTCACGATCTCGCGGTCCGTGAGTTCGAGCCCCACGTCAGGCTTTGGGCTGATGGCTCAGAGCCTGGAGCCTGTTTCCGATTCTGTGTCTCCCTCTCTCTCTACCCCTCCCCTGTTCATGCTCTGTCTCTCTGTCTCCCAAAAAAATAAATAAATGTTGAAAAAAAAAATTTAAAAAAAAAGTATCCAGTTGTTAAAAATCACTTTCCAGGGGCACCTGGGTGGTTCGGTCCGGTAAGTGTCCAACTTTGGTTCAGGTCATGATCTCACGGTTCGTGAGTTCAAGCCCCACATCAGGCTCTGTGCTGACAGCCTGGCACCTGGAGCCTGCTTCCGATTCTGTGTCTCCCCCTCTCTGCCCCGCCCCTCCCCCCCCCCCCCCCCCCCCGCTCATGCTCTGTCTCTGTCTCTCTCTCAAAAAAAAATAAACATTAAAAAAATTTTTTTAAATTTATTTTCCAGAATGAAGAGAAAAAATAGCATGACTCTAATTTTGCATTTTTATAAAGTTCATTTATAAAGTTCATTTTCATATAGGAAAAGAATTGTAAGTATATACATATTTACTATTAAATTGATTATCTCTGAGTCTGGGCTCATGAATAAATTTTTTTTTTACTTCTTCCTGTATTTAAAAATTCTTCCAAAATTAATTAGAGAAAAGTATAATTACATGTTTAACAGGAAGAACAGTCTGGCATCAGTCTACTAAATACATTGGAATGGGGAGAAAATGAAATCAGTAGTTCTAGGTAGGAAAAAATTATGATTTAATGGCTATCTAGATAAAAAGAAAACAAAGAAAAGGTAGCCATGAGCTCAGTGCTTTGTTCCCAAACTGTGTGGGCTGGTCAGGAGGGTTCTGGCTAGCAACAGATGCCCACAAGGACCTGTTGAAGTCACTACCCCAAAAGCAGAAAGGAGCACGTCCATGTTCAGCAGTGGTTAATAGAGGGCTAGGGCCATGGGATTCTTCTGGTAGATAAGTCAATATTGCTCAGTTACCTTTAGAAGACACTCTGTTATAGTTATTATGCTTAACCATGCCTTCTTCGTCCCTGAAAACTGAAAGAGTGGGGCGCCTGGGTCGTTCAGCTGGTTGAACGTCCAACTCTTAACTTCAGCTCAAGTCATGATCTCGTGATTCATGAGATCGAGTCCTGAGTCGGGCTCTGAGCTGACAGTGCAAAGCCTGCTTGGGATTCTCTCTCTCTCTCTCTCTCTCTCTCTCTCTCTCTCTTCCCCACCCCCATCCTGCCTCCTCCCCTGCTTGCTCATGCTCGTGTTCTCTCTTTCTCTCTCTCAAAATAAACTTTAAAAAAACAAAAACAACTAGAGGATGGGGGCCCCTGGCTGGCTCAGTCAGCAGAGCACACAACTCGTTTTTTCTTTTTAGATTTTAATTTTATAAAGAGAGAACACGTGAGTGGGGGAGAGGGGAAGAGGGAGAGAACCTTTTTTTTTTTAATTTATTAAAAATGTTTTATTGATTTTTTAGAGGGAGAGAGCGACCAGGGGAGGGGTGGAGGGAGTAGGGGACAGAGGATCCGAAGCAGGCTCTGTGCTGACAGCAGAGAGCCCAATGCGGGGCTCGAACTCACCAACTGTGAGATCCTGACCTGAGCTGAAGTCAGAAGCTCAACCGACTGAGCTCCCCAGGCGCCCTGAGCACAAGACTCCTAATCTCAGGGTGTGAGTTTAAGCCCTACCTCGGGTGTGGAGCCTACTTTAAAAACAAAAAAGAGAAACTGGAAGAGGCACACAATAAAAGTCACACACAGTTAAAATAACAGACCAAAAACCATACAGAGAAAGTGAGAGAGAATGGCGGAGAACACGACCCCCGGGAACGGTCCTGGCTTACACCTGTTACACAGTTAGTAATACTGGCCCTCGTACTTGATGGTCACCTCAGCGGAGATCACATCAATCACCAGGCTAACATAGTAACTAAGTTAAAAAGCATATTTTGAGCGCCTGAAAGTCACGGCAAAGAGAAATGCTAAATACACAGTGCTCACTAATCGCTTCTAATGTACTGTATACTTATTTATTTCTTTATTGTATGGCTCCCCCAATGAAACTTAAACACCACAAAAAATACAAATTTGTGTTCACAGCTGTGTTCTCAGCACATAGAACAAAGGCCATCACACAGTGGCCAGTCCACAAATATGAACAAATTATTGAAAAGAAAGAAGTTTGTCAAAAGAGTCTCTCCTGGGGCTAATTATTACGTTAATCCTTATGGAAAGAGCATTGTTGAAGGCAGTGGTTTTATTAACACGGGGCCATTTCTTAGGCCAGATGTGTATATTGTGACAAGTCTCAAAAAGGCATTTCTGTGGGGAAGCAAACCGGTTGTTTCTAGGAACTAAATGTGATCTAGGGAACGTAAAATAGGCAAGTTCAATACAATGTTAGTGGTAGGATCTAGGTGGTGGAAACTTGTCGATTTTGCTGTATGCTTAAGAACGATCATAATAAATTAATAGAAAAACACACTAAAAAGATTTTAATCTAGGGAAAGAATTTTTCTTAATGTTTTTTAAAGTTTACTTATTTATTTTTGAGAGAAAAAGAGAGTGTGAGCGGGAGAGGAATAGAGAGAGAGAGGGAGAGAGAGAATCCCAAGCGGGCTCCACACTGTCCGCACAGAGCCCAACATGGGGCTTGAACTCAAGAACCATGACATCATGACCTGAGCCAAAATCAAGAGCTGGACGCTTAACCAACTGAGCCACCAGGTGCCCCTAGGGAAAGCGATTTAAAACACAAGAGGGATGAATACCTCTCGGTGAGGGTCCCTTCTCAATTACTGCCTCCCTCAGTTTGTTGACATGAGTACATGGCTATGAATGCAAACACACAGTGGGGCTGATCCAAGGGAGGTCCAGGGACTTGGGATACACACATACACACATGGTTAACAAAACTGCTCCTGTCATACAACTGCTAAGAAACATGACCAGTGTTCTGATGAGGGGTGGAGGCTGCCAGGTGACAGGGTAGGGGTGCAGTCCCGCTGTGAGGGAAGGTGTTGGCAAAGGTACCAACACCTGGTGCAGGCACCGGGCTGATTTATCGCACTCAGCAAAGAGCCAGCTGGGATGGCCACGAGGCCAGGCAGCGACTGCAAAGGTTTTCTGGGACATCCTTAACACGCACTCCTCCACCAGACACACTTTCGTGGCCGGGCACCTGTCAGTCAGAGTCCCAGGCTTTGGCTGAGCCACCACAGTCTGTGCCCCTGAAGGCCTGAGGCCCCGCGACTCATACCACCTGCCCCTCACTTTGCTTCCACCTGACAGGGAGCACAGCCAAGAGGCAGGAGAATGAAATCGCTTTGCTTCAGAGTCTGGGAAAACAGCACAGCAAACAGTGTACACACGAGAACAAAAAATACAATTAGTATGGGAAAATATGAAGCAACTGCAGCGTCAGGCCCTTTGCAAGCAATGCTTTTATTTTTGTGTTCTGTTGGCTTTGTTTTGTAAACTTAATACTATTAATTCCGATTCAAACGTTTTGCTAAATTATTCACTTACTTGCCATTTAAAAATCTGTCTTTTTAATGTTTCAAAATTTCAGTTTTATGATAGATTTCTGAATAGATGTTAAAAGTACATTCACGATGTAATCAGAAAACGTGACTTCCTATTTCCTAGTAGGTCAGCAGTCTCTGTTGGTCACACTGCACAGACTGAATCACGTCTTTACCAAGGTTACTACTTCTCAGCAACAGGTCTTATCATCTGGCCACACGGAGATCTACCTCCTCTCTAAGAGTGGTGACCTGGGGATGGCTACAAAGGCTACAAAGCGTCAGAAACGGTACCTTGGACTCTCTTTTCGTCAGCTCCTCTCTTGACGACCTCTCTTTTCTACCCGTGTCACCGGGGTGCCTCTCTTCGTCGAGACGAGCGCCTTCCCTGTGACGCTTCTCTCTGTGTCTGTCTTCCCCTTCCTTGTCAGAGAACGAGTTACTTTTTTCTCTCGAGTGCTTGTCTCTTTTTTCCCTCACGCTGCTTTTTTCTCGATGTCTCCGCTCTCGATCTGCTTCTTTCTGCCTCCTGTGTCTCCGCTCGCCTCCTTCTTTGTAAAGCCAGTACTGAACAGGATTGTCCTGACTGTCACCGTACTGCAGCTGTGAACGGGACCCACGGAAAACTGCGTCAGCACACGAACACGGCCGCTGGCCTTCGTACCTGCTGTGATGAAGGCAGGGGAGCCGCACTGCCGCTCACTCCTCCATCCTGACCCTAAGATGTGCTTCTGGAAGGAAATGCCTGCTGTCGGCCGCACAATCCACAGTCTAGAGGCAACGGAGCACACCGGCCTTCACCCTGAAGTGGAACCCACGTGCAAACCCCTCAGCGCGGCAGGTGTGCCCCCTCCTCTGCAGCCTCTCCTGGTCATTCTTGTCACCTCCTCCCCAACTCTGACTGCACCCTGCGCTCCACCGACCCACGCTCCCTGCCGTGAGATGTGTGACTTCTGTGAACAGAGAACCATGTGCCCGCCAGCCCCTGTCCCTGGCAGTTCACGTGTCTGCTCCCCCACAGGGAGATTCTCAAAACTGGGCACCACTGTCTAGTCACCTCTGTAACCCCCAAACCACGACGGGTGACACTGTCCCATGGTGACGCGTGGCTATTTGCAGAACAGGCTGTGGGTGGGTCATATTTCCGGCTCGAGCTCACAGTTTTAGGATCATCATCAGATGTCTCACCAGGACCCCAAACAGAAATGCCCTTCTCCTCCCACCAGGGCCAACAGGTTGTCACCGCTCACTCTACAGCCGGAGGGCTCTGTCCCTGTGGTCCCCCTCCCACCACCCCCCATGGCCGCTCAGCGGCCCCCCGACTCCTCCCCTTCACCCGACTCCCACCCACTTTGCTCACTCTGCCAGGACAACCTTCCTAAAGAAACCATATGGGCAAACTCCTCGGTCGTAAAGTTAGATTACTACCACACACCCGTCACCAAGATCAATTCTATGGGGATTAAAAACGTAAGGGGTAAAAAATATTGTAAGGACCCAAAACAAAACACAGGCACTACTTACATAATGCTGGTGGGGAAAAGGCTCTCCAAGCATTACATCAACAACCAAAACTATAAAGACAAATTTGACTACCTCACAACTTTGAACTTACTTATAAAAACAAAGATTCCATGAAAAAAATTCAAAACAGAAGTGGAAACATAAGTAACTAGCAGGGAGTTCATCTTTAAAGTCCTCCCAGAATAAGATGCTCTGTTAGGAAAGGAAGCAAATGCACACAGGGAATAACTGACAAGAGGGCAGGAAACCCTTTCATAAAATGCTCAGAAGTGCTCCCTTGTTCTGGATCAAACTAGCAAAGATTAAAAATTATGATCGTGTCCAGCGGCTGCCTAGGACACGGGGAATTACACTCTGACGATATAGCTAATCACAGCTTTTATGTAGAGCAGATGGAGTAAGTTTACATTACTCTCATCTAGCAAGTTCGTTTCCAGAAATTAATCAGAAGAAAATAACTGTGAATAAACGGAAAGACTTTACCCCATGCATGTCTTTATAATAAAAAAACATCCAGAAGCAACCTGAGCGTCAACAAGAGCAGATGTGCCAAGAAAACTATGACACACCCATGCCACTGACTGTTATATTATGCAGCCATTAAAATAATATTATAGAGAAACGGGACTTAGAAAACTGCTCCAAATGTATCGTTTAAACAGTTCATAAGAGTAAAACTCCACGTGAAGAAAACGTGTGTATACACCCACATGCACACAAATACGTACATAGACCTACTCTATCAGGATAAATACTTAAATACTATCAATAATTGTCTCTGGGTGGACTTTGTTTTTATTTCCTTCTTACTATTTGGATTTCCTAAATTTTCCAAAATCACCTCGTACTTCTCTCGGAACAGAAGAACAACACGTGCGTGTGAGGGAAAAGCGGAGGCAAACTTCCTCAGACCTTGAATCCTGTTCCGACACTTTCCCAAGCTGTTTCTAACGCTCCTGCGTGAGCACCCGCTCCTGGGCTTGCGGCCTACCTTTCTTTCTCGGTACCGCCTCTCCCTCTCTTCGTCCCCCCATTCAGAGCCTTTGTCTCTCCTCTCCTTCTCTTCCGCTCTTGCTTTGCTGCCTACAGAAATGGAACATATTTTCAACATTTCCAAACTTTCGCACATCAAAATGATCTTCTAATATCTTGTTGCAATCTCTACTGTACATATTACTTAATTATTTATTACATATTAACACCTACGAAAACAGATTCTTCAGTTAAAACACATCCTCCAGTATCAAGAATGGAAATTTCTAGGGGTGCCTGGGTGGCTGAATCAGCTGAGCGTCTGATTCTTGGTCTCAGCTCAGGTCACGATCCCACAGTTCATGATATCAAGCCCCACGTTGGGCTCTGCAATAAGCACAGAACCTGTTTGGGATTCTCTCTCTCCCCACCCCCCCCCCCAGCTTCTCTCCTTCTTGCACACACATGCACCCTCTCTCTCTCAAAAATAAGTAAGAAATTTTTTTAAAAGAATGGAAAGTTCTAGAATCTAAACTTAAAATGGGCTAAAGAGGGAAGTCACAATGCCAACTGCCAGGGAGGGAACCTGGAAAATATGAGACTGGCCCCGCTGGAAATTCAAGAGGGGCACCAGCCCAAATACACATGCCATCTAAGTTCCTGGTCACTGACAGAAGCACTCAGAGAAGCCAAGCCCAGTCCATGGAGAAAAGCTGGGCCATCACCAAGTGCTTGGCTGCAAAGAAAGAGATGCCTGCCTCAGGGATGCCACGGGAACTGCACCAGCTCCACAACTCCTGGAGCCCACTGCTGAGGGCACAGTGGATGGGGGATGGGGGAGGCCCCTGTGGTGAGGAGAACCCACCCCTACCCACAATTTGAGATCTCTCCCTGCTGGTCAAACTAGAGTTTCACTTTTGAATCTATACAGACAACAAAAACAGTCATTAGGCTTAAAATTAAGAGAATCAACATTTTAAAAGATGAGGACAAAATTAAACAGAGAACATGGAAAGAAAGTCCTTATGGAGCACTGATAGCTTTTCTAGGAGCCTGGAATACAAGAGATCCAAACAGGTTCAGGGAGACAGGTGCGGCATGCAGAGAGGGGCCGGGTTATGGGAGCCTGCAGGACAGAGTGGGGTCAGAGCGACTCCTGGGTTTTCCAACCCGAGGAAGGGAAGGGTGCAGCTGCATCAACTACAATGGGTAAGGCTTTGGGGAAGTAGGGTTTGTGGGGATTTGAGAAGCTCAGGTCAGGACCCATTATGTTTGCAACATCCATCAGATGTCAAAGGACACGAGGATGTGTAAGCCCAGAACTCAAGGAAGAAACCTAGCTGGGGACCAAAACTTGGAAATCAGGAACAGATGACAAGTGTATAAAATCATGAGAAAGGA
The DNA here is from genome assembly GCF_016509475.1 of Prionailurus bengalensis. NCBI lineage: Eukaryota > Metazoa > Chordata > Mammalia > Carnivora > Felidae > Prionailurus > Prionailurus bengalensis. Next base: position 168,582,717 of record NC_057348.1, on the reverse strand, counting down.
TGCAGTAAGAGGGAGGGAGCAGATGAGGTGGCCCAAAGAGCAAGGCCACACTTCCCAGAAGAGGAGGCTCAGAGGAGATGGGAAGGGCCCAGAAATGCCAAGGAAGGGGAAGGAATGTCAAACAGTCTAATCGTATGATTACTCGTATCAATAATGCCTTGAAGAAATAAGGTCAGGTAGCAACCACAAAAGAGTGATGCGAGAACAAAAAAGATTTTATTAGAAATAAATACCAAGAGCATCAATATAATAATACTAAGAAGCAGCAACGGATAGGATAGTTGCTGTTACACTTACCGAGTGGTGAACCCGCTAACCCATAAGCACACCCCTAGGTATACCTCACCCAACAAAAATGCACTCACGCCTCCATAGCTGCATCGCTGCTGAGCCGTGTGCCGACACCTGAAGTGGCCCGGCAGAAGGCGACAGCGTGCAACACGAACAGGAATGAAGGGCCTGGGTGTCCATCCTTTTCGGAACCAGGATCTCCAGCCTTCCTGACGATTCTAACAATTCCTACACGTTCTTTAAATATATTCCTTTCTGTGGGGTGCCTGCGTGGCTAAGTCAGTTGAGCGTCTGTCTGTTGATTTTGGCTCAGGTCGTGATCTCACGGTTCGTGAGATCGAACCCCACCTCAGCCTCTGTGCTGACAGCGCGGAGACTGCTTAGGATTCTCTCTCTCTCTCTGTCCCTGCCCTGCTCGTGTGTGCACATGCTCCGTCTGTCAAAATAGATAAATGAACTTAAAAAAAAAACACATGATTTTAAAAAATAGTAATAAATATGTTCCTTTTTGTTTATGTCAGCTAGTTTAATTTAAAAAATACAATACTTCCATTTTAAGGCGGGGGGCATGCACCTTCACCTTAGAATCCTGGGAATTTAGACAAAAACATTTAAATCTTACTTACAATAAAACTGACACTTTTGAGGTATTTTTATCAAAAAGCATTATTTTTGGGGTGCGTGGGTGGCTCAGTCGGTTAAGCGTCCGACTTCGGCTCAGGTCATGATCTCACGGTCCGTGAGTTCGAGCCCCGCGTCGGGCTCTGTGCTGACAGCTCGGAGCCTGGAGCCTGCTTCAGATTCTGTGTCTCCCTCTCTCTCTGACCCTCCCCTGTTCATGCTCTGTCTCTCTCTGTGTCAAAAATGAATAAACATTAAAAAAATAATTAATTAATTAAAAATAAATAAATAAAAAGCACTATATTTGTTTATTTACAATGTAGACTCAGCTTTACTTGGGTGATCTAATGAGTTTCAAGAGTAAAACTCTAGCAAATGAGAAACTGTGTTACTCCTTTCACTGACTGAATGAGTTTTTAAAATATCGAAAAGAAAACAGTGAAAAGGACACACACACACCAGAGGCCTACGCCTTCAAGGCCCAAGCTCAGCCGTCTAGAAAAGCACGAGGGGAAACACAATGATGAGTGAGCAACCGCTCCGAGGAAGCTCTTTTACGGAGAAATGCGGACAAGACACAGCCAACGGGGGGCTTGAGGCGGGGCCGCCTGCGGCAGAGACACGCACCTGCCCGCGCCCTGCGCTCCGCCGGCTCCGGGAGCTGCCAGCCCAGCAGGTTGTGCTGGGCCGTCTGCCTCAGCTCCTCCCTCCTCGCTCTGCGCTCTCTGTCCTTGTCCCTGTCTTTTCCTCGACTGTGAGACTTCTCTGCGTCCTGCTCTCGGTATTTCTCTTTGTGTCTTTCTCTGTCCCGGTCTCTGGAGTCCTTTTTCCTTTCCCTTGGCTTTTCTCGGTCTCTGTCCCCACGAGGGTTCTCTCTGGACGCGTGACCGTCTCTCTCAGCAGGCCTCTCTCTGTGCTTGGTGTCTCGGTCTGGGTCCCTATGCTTTTGCTCTTTGTCTTCAGGGAAGTCCACTTCTGACTCCTTACGAAGCTTCTTTTCTCTGTGCTTCTTATCTCCCTTGGGATTACCTGAGTGTGCGGCCTAAACCAAGAGAAAGAAAGCAGAATCCGGAATGTGAGTCCTGCTCATTGAGGTGTCTTCACACTAGCTTCCCCAGCTTTCCATCCCAGCAAGACGGGCCTGGAAGAAGCGTCTCTGAGGCCACAGTAAGCAGAACGCGATGGAGCATTTCTACGACTGGCAACGGGCACCCGTTCACAAGGGACATTCACTTTTGCTGGCAAGTCAAATCTGAAATACTATACCGAACAGAAAGAGAAAGAAAGGCATACTGTAGCTGTGTCTTAAAGTCTCTGAGACAGCAACAGCCTGGGTCCCACTCAAAGAACAAGGACACTCTCCCTGATAAAACTCTCAGGAGGTCTCGATCTCAACCCATTAATCTTAAAGATAAAACCCCCAGTTATTTTACCAGCAAAAATGGGTTTCTTCAGGAACGGCAGAGAATTGCCGTCTGGGACAATTAAGCTGTGGCAAAACCACAGGTGATTCTGCAGAACAGAGGAGAGAGAGGAGGCTCTTTCACAGAGGAAAGGGGGAGCCGGGAGGGGTGAACTGGGAGCCCGAAGTGTGGTGGCTGCTCGTGAGCTGAGCTGTCGCCAGGGGAGGAGGAGACCTTCCTTCCTCCTGCCGGGCTGGCAAAATAGTATCACGTGGAAGGTGCATCTCTTCCCGTCGGGTCTGCAGTGGACAGTGGAGTGGTGGTGCCTGAGCCCCCCCAGTGCTGGCCTCCCGACCCCTTTTTCCTTTAATTAATTTTCACAGCCCAAGCCCCTTCCACACACACCACACAGACACACACACACACACACACGTGCACACACAAATACACACATACAAACATACCACACACACACACACACACACTCTCACAGAGAAACCACACAGACACATACGCACCCACAGTGCACACTAACACGCGCATGCACAGACACACACGGCACACGCCCTGAACCCTAACAGAAACCTGATGGAGCTGGTGGGACGCTGGGCTGGGCAACCCCGTTCCCACCACAGTTCCAGAGCTATTAACCGTACAGCTTTATCTCTGAGTCGAGAATGCTTCTGAAATGAGCCACACATAAGCAAAGTTAGGCTGTGTTGAAAACCAAATAAAACTGTCCAGGAAACCATCCAAGGTCCAAAAGGACCCCAACCCAAATCTTTAAAACATGTTACCCAGAGGTGTTTTCTGAGGTCATCTGCTTTCCAAGTATCATCTTTCGTTCTTCTCTAAAAAGAAAATTATAAAGTTAGAATTTTTAAAGTTTAAAAAACTAATTTTGTCGCTCTAGTCAGCTGCTTTTTTATTAGGCCATGTAAGTCAATGGCAATTAGTCACTGACGTGCAAGAAATCACTACCTACTAGAAGGAAAGGCATTAGTAATACAGACTTTTAAAAAAATTACTCCTGGGGCACCTGGGTGGCTCAGTCGGATAAGCGTCTGACTTCGGCTCAGGTCATGATCTCACGGTTTGTGAGTTCGAGCCCCGCGTCGGGCTCTGTGCTGACCGCTCAGAGCCTGGAGCCTGCTTCAGATTCTGTGTCTCCCTCTCTCTCTGCCCCTTCCCCACTCATTCTCGCTCTCTCTGTCTCTCAAGAATAAATAAACATTAAAAAAAATTTTTTTTAAATTACTCCCTAGTCTAAATGTACCTATAAACGATTATAGTATGTGTTCTTCTGGGTACTTCATAAGAGTAGGTAACACACACTCCCCACCTTTCCCCATGCCACCCAGTGCCCCGTGTCAATGTCTAGTCCCACTGCCCAACATTTCTAGCTGCCAATGGAGCAGTTTCCCCTGAAGTGTCCCTGCTTCCCCTGAAGTGTCCCTGTCTGGCAGGCTGCCCCTGTCAGGGGCTGAGCACACAGCAACATGACTCCTCCATAGGCCCATATACAGTTCACCTGCCACGTGCAAGACATACTTGAATAATGAAAGAAACTCACGAAGCAAATTGTTCAAGGATGTTTTCTGTAGACAACAAGAGAGATTTATCCAGATTATTTTATTTTCCCTTTGAGAAACACTGCTTTGAGGGTACAAAAAAAAGGTAAGATTTTTGTAAGGTCCAGATTTTTTTAAATTTTTTTTATTTTTAAGTTTATTTATTTTGAGAGAGAGAGAGCAGAGGAGGGGCAGAGAGAGAGGGAGAGAGAGAATCTCAGGCAGGCTCTGTGTGGTCAGAGTAGAGCCTGATATGGGGCTCAAACCCACGAATCGTGAGATTGTGACCTGAGCTGAAACCAAGAGTCAGACGCTTAACCGACTGAGCCACCCAGGCACCCCTGTAAGGTTCAGATTCAAAGCTAATGTAGTACAAATGAAAAACGAATATTCATGGATAAGCCACCAAAAATCTTGGTGTGAAAATTAGGGAAATAGAAAAATCATTCACAATAGTTCATAAGTATGCTAATTAGAAATAAATACAAAGCAATCACTTTTAAGATTCTAGCCAAAGTATACTATAACCACAAAATGTACTGAGTTCCTTCTGGAGTGGATTGCAGATCAGCAGTGTAGGGAGAGGGTCAAAGAAAAACCACTGACAGCAGGGGGTTGCCGAACTCCATTCCCGCAGTGGGGGGGGGGGGGGGGGGGGGGGCTGGGAGCACTGAAAGGAGCAGCCAGGGCAGGGAAAGTCACCCAGGGGTGGTCTGCGTAAATGCAGCCAGGCTGGCTGTGTCTGCAGGCAGGCAGCTGTGCAAGTCAGCAGCCCACCTTCCCACAGAGGCCTCATCCTTCCATTTCCAGGATGGCTCTCAGGTCCTAGGGAGAAACACTCCTGGGTTGCAGACACACATGGACCTCTCCAAGGGACAGAGGAAGGGTGTACAACTGCAAATGTACGAGAAGGGGAGGCAGGCCTATCCAAGTGCTGGCAAAACGACCATTCTTCCCACCGCCCTGAGCTTTGCCAGACAGCAGCCCCGGGGGGCTGGGCCACCACAGGGATGTGGCCTTAGGCTGCCAGGAGCCGCTAAATGTTAGGGCTCTTCATGCAGGAGAACCTCGTAAGTGGGTCAGTGAGGACCATTCTCAGAGAGCTCAGTGTACTTGCCCTAGAACATGCAGCCTTTTGAAAAACAGAATGAAATTGCCCCACACCTGTCTGAACAGTTAACAGCAGTTACCATTAAGTGAATGGGTGGAACATGGAGATTCCTAATTCATAACAACATTTAAAAGAAAGTAGAAATTTATTTTCTTCTAAGGATAACCTAAATATAAACATATATATCTACATATATATGTTTACACATTTCAAGCTATGATTAATAAATTTCATGACAATAATAAACTCACACATTACCAATTACTTGGTATGTAACAGAAAAATTTAGAAATTTCTAGAATTTTCATTGGGCGCTGAAATAAATAAAAGTCATAAACACTGGAAGCAAGGCAAACTAAAGTGTTTTTAAAGAACTGTCACTGAAAACTGTCACTACCCTTATCAGGGTAGTCAGCAAACATGCCATTAAATTTTATTTTTCTAAGAATAACTACACAATACTGAACCCTGGTATGATCCTAGCAGAAATAAAGAACACAAAACTTGTAATGTTAGTGATAGCTATGATGTCAGCAAATAAACATACTGACACAAACCCGAAGAAGAGCTTGGTACATGGTAAAGTTACAATAAACAACATCAGGACGCCTGGGTGGCTCAGTCGGTTAAGTGTCTGACTTCAGCTCAGGTCATGATCTCGCTGTTTGTAAGTTCCAGCTCCACATCGGGCTCTGCACTGATGGTGTGGAGCCTGCTTGGGATTCTCTCTTTCCCTCTCTTTCTCTCTGTGCCCCTTCCCCACTTGTGTTCTCTCTCAAAATAAATAAATTAAAAAAAAATTAAACAACATCAAAAAGTCCAGTACAATTTTATTCCAATCACTTCATGAAGGCTTTATCCTTCCCTTGACTTTATGGAACAAAATACGCTAATTCTTCAGCACTCTAATAATCACATGACTAAGTTCTAATAACCAGGAGATTAACTTCCTAAAAAGTTAATGACCAACTTGCAAATGAGAACCTAATATGGGTATTCAGTAGCTGCTTTTGCTACTTTGAAATGTTTATTTTACAAATATGTATTAGAAAACCCCCAAAATAATCCAAAGCAATGCAAAATGTGATCAACTAGGTGAACTATGTCATCCAAGATCACAGAAAGCCAGCGGAGAGAAAAGATCTAATAGGGAAATACATGTCTGACAATTAAATGTTTGGGGAAGTAAAGAGCCTGAGGAATCTCCATGCTCTGGAATCCTAACTCACTGGTTAAGAACAAGGGTTTTACAAACAATTCTGGGAAAGGACTCAGAGGGAACGAGCAAAGCAAACCCCTACTATTCAAAAAACTTAACTTTAATTAATCTGGTGCTTCATTCAAAAATATGAAAACTCAATCAGGCATTTGAGGAAAAAATGACATAAGAAAGAGAAGAATCAAGAAAAATAAACAAAGAAAACGACCCTGAAAGAAAAGACTTCTAACTCTAGGGAACAAACTGAGGTTTGACGGAGGGAGGTGGGTGAGGGATGTGCTAAATGGGTGATGGGCATTAAGGAGGGCACTTGTTGTGATGAGCACTGGGTGTTATATGTAAGTGAGAATCACTAAATTCTACTCCTGAAACCGATTCTGCACTGTATGCTAACTACCTTGAATTTAAATAAAATCTTGCAAGAAAAAAAAATAAAGAAAATGACCCAAAGAAAAAAAGAGAAATATTAATTAAAAAAAAAAAATCAAAGGGATACATGCCCCCCCCCCAGTGTTCATAGCAGCATTATTTAAAATAGCCAAATTATGGAAACAGCCCAAGTGTCTATTGATTGATGAACATGGGCGGGGGCGGGGGGGGTTGCTGGGTGGCTCAGTAGGTTGAGCGTCAGACTTCGGCTCAGGTCATGATCTCACAGTTCGTGAGTTCAAGCCCCACATTGGGCTCTGTGCTGACACCTCAGAGCCTGGAGCCTGCTTTGGATTCTGTGTCTCCCTCTCTCTCTGCTCCTCCCCTGCTCATGTTCTCTCTCTCTCTCTCTCTCTCTCTCTCTCTCTCTCTCTGTCAAAAATAAACATTAAAAAAAGTTTAAAAAGAAAAAATGTATACGTATACAATAGAATATTACTCAGCCATAAAAAAAATATAATCTTGCCATTTGCAAGGACATGAATGGAACTACAGAGTATTATGCTAAGTGAAATAAGTCAGTCAGGGAAAGACAAATTCCATATAATTTCACTCATATGTGGAATTTAGGAAACAAAACAAATGAGCAAAAGGGGAAAAAAGAGAGAGAAATCAAGAAACACTCTAACTTACAGAGAACAAACTGATAGCAGGAGTGAGGGGTGGGGGGGATGGGTGAAACAGGTGACAGGGATTAAGAAGTGTGCGTGTCTTAATGAGCATTCAGTAATTTATGAAATTGTTGAATCACTATATTGTACACTAGAAGTTAATATAACACTGTATGTTAACTCTATGGGAATTAAATTTTTTATTTTTTTTTTAGTTTTAAAAAATTTAAAAAAGCTTCCTGCACTTGCCCCAAGGGGAGACCATGCTCCCTATCCCTTTACTTGTAACAAGTAATAAAAGTTCTTTGCTTTAAAAATTAATTAATTAATTAAATTAGATTTAACAATTAAGTAGATGGAGTCAACATTAAAGTTGCAGAAACCAGAATATAGAAAACATAAAGTCAAGGAGATGGGAAATATGTGCCACGAATTCAACATCTAACAGCTGAAATCAGAGTTCCAGAGAGAATGGAGAAAACAGAAAGAAGTAAATATAGAATAGAAAAAAATGTCCTGGGGGCACCTGGGTAGCTCAGTTAAGCAACTGGCTCTCAATTTCAACTCAGGTCATCATCTCATGGTTTGTAATATCAAGCCCCGTGTCAGGCTCTGCACTGACAGCAAGGAGCCTGCTTGGGATTTGCTCTCTGCCCCTCCCTTACGTGAGCACACGCATTCTCTCTCTCAAAAATGAATGAAATATTAAAAAAGAAAGAAAGAAAAAAGTGTCCTAGAAGTAAAGGTAGACCTGAGTTTTCATTCTGACAGGGAAAATCAAATGTCAAAAATAATGAATGAAAAAAAGACCCACAATAAACACATTGCCATATATGCTCAGAACACCACAAATATCCTAAATCTTCTGGAAGGAAAGAAAATGTTACTTACAAAAATATCTCATCAGCCAAACTGGTTGCTAGAAGGTGAAAACAGAATGCCTTCAAAGTCCCAGGGAAATTAATTCTGATCCTAGAATTCTATGCTAGGCTAAAGTCTCAAACAAGCATATCAGTATACTAAAGACTTTCTTCCTACATACTCTCATTTAAAAAGGTAGTTGAGGATTTACTCCAGGGGAGAAAGGGGGATTTCAAGAAAGCTGATGACACTGGATCCAAAAAAACAGTAGACCTAACCCAGAATTACACATAAAAGAAATTCCCAGACAATAGCTCTAAAAAGGTCTAGAAAAAAATTAGCCATGATTAGAACAGAAGTCAGAGAACTCTGAGAAGAATCTTTTAAAGCAGATTTTATTAAACAGATAATATGACTGATTAATAAGCTAAAATATGTAAGTGGTAAGGTTAAGAAAAAGGGGATATGTTCTTTTTTGCCAAAGAGAAGGCAAATACAAATTACAGGAAAACCAAAGAACCATTTAAGAAAGACATGCTCCAAATATGAAGTAAACTACGTGTGGTACAATTAATTTAAAGTAAGAAAATATGATCTAGTGACTCTGATGCCAGGAACATAGTTCCTTGAGCAGCAGGAGTTGAGGGACACACGACTGCATTTTCTCTGTTGGTGCATTCACATTACTAAGTTCTACAGTAAATACTACTCATGTATTAATCATGTATTACAGTGTGGATTGGTTTTCTATTTCAAAATCAACCTACAAACAAATCAGAGAATGTAGGTTAAGAATGACTTATGAAAATATAAGAGAATGGTATGGAAGATGACAGGGGTCAGGAAGTTGGTGGACTTTAAAATAGATGGAGGGTAGCATAGGATACTAACTTCCTAATCCTAACCAATGGAAAGTTAAAAGATACTATCTAAAGTTGACATAACACAAAATAGATATAAAGAATACTAGTTAAGGGGTGCCTGGGTGGCTCAGTCGGTTGAGTCTCCGACTTCAGCTCAGGTCATGATCTCCCAGCTGACGAGTTCGAGCCCTACGTCGGGCTCTGTGCTGACAGCTCAGAGCCTGGAGCCTGCTTCCGATTCTGTGTCTCCCTCTCTCTCTGCCTCTCCCCCGCTTTTGCTGTCTCTCTCTCTGTCTCTCCCCCGCTTTTGCTGTCTCTCTCTCTGTCTCAAAAATAAAGATAAACATTAAAAAAAAATTTTTAAAGCATATTAGTTAACATTGCAGAAGTAAATGATAAAGGAAAAAACAAAAATAAGAGAAATAAGGAAAAGTAGGAAATGCATGCAAACTAAAACCCTCATCTTTTACTGTTCAGGAATCAATACACGAGAAAAACAAAATTTACCGAGTGTTAGTAACACTGTTTTAAGCACCTTTCTAAGCACTTTTATTACAAAATCCCATTGGCTCCTCATAAACACCTATGAAGTTGCTATTATTAATGTCCCAACTTTATGAACTACAAAATAAGACCTGTTATGTCATTTTCTAGACATCATGCAAGGAAGTAGAGAAGCCAGAATTCAAACTCCAGCCACTTCGCTGCATTCCCGCCCTCGGAAGCTGGGCGCGACGCAGGTCAGAGGATGAGGGGGTGACCCCCCGCAGAGCAACACCGTCCCATCACTCAAGAGTCCACCGCTCTGTACTTCCATCCGTCCACGCCACCACCTGGCTCCCGACGACGCGCACACCCTGCCACAGCCCGCCCTGGACCAACTCCTACAACACCCAACACGCGACGCGACCGCGGCGGGAGGGAGGCCGGGACGCCGACAACCGTGCGCTCCGGGCCCACGGGCGACCCCGGGACCTGCCCCGCGAGCCTCCCGCTCGCACCCACCTTCCCGGGCTCCATCGCCGCTCGCAGGCCGCGGCTGCGGGGCCGGCGTCCCCGGCTCCTAGCAACTGGCAGGCGCGAGCAACCGAGCGCCGAACGACCGCTGTCCCGGCATGCCGCGCGCCTGCTCCTAGCGTGCTTGCGCTCTTCCGGCCCTTAGCCCTTAGCAGAAGAGCGCCGGGCCACCGCTATCCCAGAACGCCCCGCGGCCGTTCCCGGAGCGCCTGTGTCTCCCCGGCGCCTAGCAACTGACAGGCAGAAGCAGCAGAGGGCCGAGCGATCGCTGGCCCGTCTGACGTCCACTCCCGACCCCACCCCCCGCCCCTGCAACCCGGGCCTCGCCCGGTGATGCGTTAAGGGGCCGAAGCCGGGGTCCCCTGCCTGGTCAGCGTCCGGTTGGGTGAGGGGGCGCGGGCCTTGGCGCGGGAACTAAACTGGGCTGACCCTCCGGCCAGGCTGGGAGGACTGGAGCTGAGCCGGGTCACTGGACATCCGGAGCTACAACGAGGAAACTGAGGCATGGCTGCTGAGCCGACTGCGGCTTAACCGGCTAAACTCAATCTTCTGGGGTCTTTTATCCTCAGAGCCCACCGACCAGGTGCCTGGAGGGCGGTATTCTCGGGTCCTGAAACTGCATCAGGAAGCAATCTCACGTCCCACCTCTTAAAAGCAAGAAAATTAAGCACCCCGAAATTCGACTTAGCAAATGTACAGATTAGAGAAGAGCTTTTCATCTGTGTATGAAGGTTTTGCACCTTAGAAATTATTTTCCCATATATATCATTTGATACTACACACCCTGTTAGATACTCGGAATCATAAAGTATTTGAAAATGTAATTGTTGAAAGAATGATTTTTTATAAAAGACAAGGGACAAGAACTGAAATATTAAGACAAATATTCTTCATCTCAGACTTATTTTATCAGACTTATTTTCTTTGAAACTTACTATAAAAGCCGATCTTAAACATTCAAGACTGAAGAGGGATGGTCCAATTCCAGTGATGCAGGTTATAACTGATGTTTAGCTGTGTTTTCACAAACTGTTTTGGATTTGTTTAGTATGCAAATGTAACTAAGAAAGGATTCCACTTGGGGCACCTGACATCTCACAGGTTGGGGCATCTCACAGTTTGTGAGTTCAAGCCCCACATTGGGCTCTGTGCTGACAGCTCAGAGCCTGGAGCCTGGTTTAGATTCTGTGTCTCCCTCCCTCTCTGCCCCTCCCCTGCTCATGCTCTGTCTCTGTCTCTCAGAAATAATAAATAAAACATTTTTTAAAAAAGAAAGAAAAGATTCCACTCATGTTTGCATGCACACAACGCTCTCAAATCATGTGTTAAGAAGTACCTCAGTGAGCATGTTATTAATAGTCTGTGCTTGTGATATCATGCTTTCCCGTAAATACAAAATTTGTTTAGCAGATGTCGTATTATTCAACCACATACTGTTAGGAACCAGCTTACAGTTTTATGGATCTGTCTACTTTGTTCCAGCCATTTACCAGGCTTTTTGCCTTAGAGAAATTTATAACAGATCCCAAAAGCCTTTTCTATTTAATTGTACTCTGGTCTGGGCATATCACTACTACCTTTTTCATTTTCACTCATTAGCACTTAGGAAGAACATAACACAAAAGGAAGGTGGGAAAGGCAGTCTCAGTGGTACCAATGATATATTTAGGAATTGCTCTGAGTGAGGCACCAAACTAAAACTTTCCATTTCACCATTCACTTAATTCTCGTGGCATCCCCGTGAGGTAGGCATGTTACCGTTTGTCCGATGAGGAGACTGAAGGCCACAAAGGTTAACTGACTTGACTGAATTCACAAAGCCAGGCTGGTGGATAGTCAGATGCCAAAGTCCATTCTCTTAACCACTGTGTCACTCTTTGTAAGCCAAGAACACAGCTGATTCTGGAACAGCTTCAGATTCTGTTGAACATCAGGATAAAGTCACAGCCACAGCATTAGACAAAGTCGTGCACACCGCACGGCCAACCTGGATGTGGCCCTTAAGCCCTTCTCCGTCACCCCCCAAGTGAAACCAGACTCACGATAATCCTGTGTGGACTCTGCCCCTTATTTCCCTGCAGCTCCCTTTGCAGCTCACTCCCTGCTTCCATCTCCACCTTGGCTCTCTTTCCTCCTTCATCAGCAAACAGAATGACCGAGAGCTCCCCAGATGCACCATATTCACAGGCTTGTCAAATGTTGTCTCCTCTCTCACACTCTCCCCACTGCATTTGCCGAATAAGGGGCTATAGCGGGAGCGAAAACAGTCTTTCTCTCCTCAGACTTGCTAAAATAATCATTTTCTACGTAACTCATTGGACGAGCAGTTACCTTTCATATAATCTTTCTTTTATTGCGTTCATTCAATAGATGCCTTCCTAAGTTCACTTGATGACCTGGGAAGTGACAGAGGGCTAGGGATAGAAAGCTACATAAACACTCTCTGGACCTCTAGGAGCTGGTGATTGGTGACTGCTAGGACAAACAAACAGTTGTTAGATAATATGAACCCATGAGAGCTACTGCTAAAAGGCAGTGAGTGAGGAGCTGACAGCTGGCTGTCTGGAAGAAAGGACTGAGGTTGGGAAGGGCACAACTTCCCAGGAAGAGAGGCTGGGAAAGAACATCTTGAGGGGAACACAAATATGGGGACAAGCACAAAGAGAAGAAGGCTTTGAAGGCTTCCGGGAAATATAGAAACGGTACCTGTAACAGTGCTGTCCAGTAGAAATAGAATGTGAGCCACATAAAACATTCTCCAGCAAAAGAAAGAGGTGAAATCAAAGTTAATAATGTATTTAACCCAATACATACAAAATGCTATCATTTTATCATGTGTATTTAAATGTTATTTTACATTTTTCTTACACTGTCTTCAAAACCCAGTGTATATTTTACACTTACAGCACACGTCCGTCAGACTAGCCACATTTCACGTGCTCAAAGCCCCATGTGGCGAGTGGCCTCGGTGTGGAGCGGACCAGGTCTCTAGCAAAGGTACGTGTGAGGGTGGCAGGGGGCATGGGGTGGCGTGAGATGGTCAGAGAGGAGGTTGGAAAGGGAACATGGGCAGGTGGTGAGGGGCCTTGAATGGCATGACGTGACGATTTAAAGCATTGTTGGGCAATGGTAAGTCATTAAAATTAGGACCAGAATGCTGAAGGGAAGGTGGGCTGGAGATAAGTGGAAGCCAGGAGTGGGCTTTGTGGGGCTCTGCATACTGTGAAGCCTCATTGCACAAAGCTGCTTTTCTGCCCCTTTCCCCAGCCAGCTTTGCCTCAATCCCCCTGGAGCCTTCACTGCAGCAACCCTGCACAGATCCTCCCCTGCTCACACTCGGTCCAAATGGTTTGTTACAGTTCTACTGCATCCACTTTTCTAGAACTTGAACACATGTGTCCATCTCCCTCACTAGACTGTAAACCAACTTGCAATTCCAGGTTATGATAAAAACAAAACATTTCTTCAGTTATAAGCAACTTTGTTACAGAAGTCAAGAACTTTCCTGTCCCAAACTCATTGGTTTTCCAGGTCAGTTGAATTTGGGGTCACTGGAACGTCTGTGTATGTGGGTATGATACAAAACCTACCTGTGAGTTAATTTATGTGCTAATGTGCTAGTGAGAAGTCTGATCAGCCTCTCACTGGCTGTGTGAACCTGGGCAGTTTATTTTACTACCTATGCCTCAGTTAGCTCTTCAGTAAAATGGGTATTATAAGGTGCCTAACTCTGTAGAGCAGTCGTGAGGATTACATGAGCAATTGTGCAAAGTACCCAGAACATCGCCTGTGGCAAACTAAGCCCACAGTGTTAGTGATTAACAAGTTTAGTATTGTTATATGTTAGCACCTAAATTATAAGCATTTAGGGCAGATGGAAATAGGTGGGATACCGAAATTAGAACCTTCTTTCAGAAATCTATAAATTATCTGCTACCGTATGAAGCCATAATTGGAGCACTTGCATCAATGAAGAGATGGCGGTAGGCAGAACTCTGGTCTCAGATTCCAGTCCCTGGCATCTATGCTCTTGTTTAACTCTCTCTCTTCCTGAGTGTGAGCAGAACCTGTAAATGTGATGGGATCTACTCCTATGGTCAGGTTACTGATCAGTTGACTAATTGGTCAAAAGGGAGGTTTTCGTGAGTGGGCCTGACTTCCAAAGAAGGTGATACATCTGAGAAACACTCCTACTGTCCTGGAAGAAGAAGCAAACTACCACACTAGGAGGGGTCGAAGGAGGGGCAAGTGGGAGACACAGAAGGTGACTCCTGGCTGCCAGCTGGCAGAAATCAGGGACTTGAGCCCTACAGCTGCACTGAACTGAAATCTGCCAACACCCTGAATGAACTTGGGAGGGGTCTCAGCTGAAGGTCTCCAGAGGAGGCCACAGCTCAGCCAACACTTGGTTTCACCTCATGAGACCTGAGCGGAGGACCCAGTGAGGCCACGCAAATATCATCTTCAATAGCAACAGAAACCAACATGGGGCTTGTGACTTGATAGATGGCTTCAGTTGCGGGTTCTAGTATGTACCACCTCATTTGGACTTCCCCCAAGAATATCAGGGCTCCCCGTCACATGCACAGAGCTGCCTCCAGGCTCCTAAGGGCTGAGCGGTATACAGCAGAAAAGCATAATCATGAGCATAAGGTACAGACAGGATTAACACGAGGAGGGAAATATCACAAAATTTTTCCCAGCGGTGGAGATATACAAATTGTTTTTTGAAAGATGAACCGGAGTTTTGCATATGGACAGAGAGAGAAGGGTAGTCCGGACTCAGAGAACAGCAGGTATACAGGCACAGACAGGTGACAGCGGGTATGGCAGGGATGAGCAGCAGTGCAGACCCTAGGTCGGGAGGCGAGGCAAGAAGGAGGGTCAAGTGTGGCAAGCTCTGTTTGTCATGAATAGGAGCAAAGGAAACCAAGCGCAGAAGAAATTCAATCAAATCCGCATTTTGAATTGGCCATTTGATCGAAACACGGACTTTAAAAAATGACTTTCAAATTAATTTCAAACTTAGAGAAAATATGCAAGTACACAGCACTCCATTCGTTGCCCAGATTCCCACCACGAACCACCCAGCACGTGCTCCACTTGTCTGTCACCCAGCAGTTATTTACCTGTCTACACACACACTTACCTGTGATCATTAGACTTGTCCTGAATTCTTTGACAAAGAACTTCAGGTATGATTACTCATCACTCCGAAACACTCCAGTGTTTGTCTCCCCAAAACAGGGACAGCCTCCACTCCACAGCCCTCCCTCCAGTCAGGAAGTCAACATGGATACAACTCTACTGTCCAAACGACAGACCCCTTTGTTCCACAGATTGTCCCCAAAGCCCAGATCCCACACAAGAACACACGTTGCATGTGGTTGTTGTGGCTCTTCAGTCTCTTGCGATCTGGAATAATTAATTCTCAGTAAGAACATGGGGACCCTACATGGCACCTGTCCCCCGAGTCCCTATACTCGGGTCAAGCTTTCTCAAGCTCTCCGGCAAAATGTCCCAGAAATGCTGCTGTGCTCCTCTTTCCCTTAAATTGGTAAGTATCTTGTAGAAAGTATTCTAGCATTATTCCTTATCAAACCTCATCTACCGTCCTTAGCCTCCGTTGATAACTCACTCTTATGCTACAATGACTGCTAAGTGGGGATTTTCCATTTCTTTGACTCCAGTGGCTTATTTTTTTGTGCATTCATCACTCGCTCATTCATCTACATCAGTGTGGGCTCATTGGTTCCTATTTTACTCCCTGGCTTGTAATCTGCCAATGTCATCCTTGATTCTGCTGCTCAGATAGTCCCAGACTTAGTCAGCAAGAGCCCTTCAAGTTGCCTCCCATGTCCTTTGACATTATGTGATTCTTTGAGCATTTTCTTACCTCCTGGCACAACAAAATATTCCAGGCTTATCTTGTATTTTCACTGCTCCAGCCCTGAAGTCAACTATTTCTCCAGAGATCTCTGGTTCCTTTTATTGGAGAATAGTATTTAGAAGCCAAGACGTGGGAGTTATTTGTGCTTATTGGTACTGGGGTACCATTGCTTCTGGACACTCAGCAGACAGAAATAGAAGATATACTTTTTTAATTTTTAACGTTTATTTATTTTTAAGAGAGAGAGAGGGAGAGAGAACAAGCAGGGGAGGGGAGAGAGAGAGGGAGATGCAGAATCCGAAGCAGGCTCCAGGCTCTGAGCTGTCAGCACAGAGCCCGACGCGGGGCTCGAACCCATGAACTGTGAGATCATGACCTGAGCCGAAGTCAGACACTTAACCAACTGAGCCACCCAGGCGCCCAAAATAGAAAATATTTTTAGGCCTCTTTATACATATGTATCAAAACACATGAGTTCATACCTCCTCCGAGTCCAATCCATCACATCAAGGTTCTTTCTGGCCTCTCCGTTTCCATGCTTGTAAGATCTTCTCCAACAGCAAGAAAGCTGACTGTCATTATCGTCAATGTATGGATCTATTTGCTAATATAACCAGGCTGAAGAAGCTACTTGCCACTGCCTCCTCCGTGGTGGGGAGAGTAAGTCTCTGTGGAAATTTTAAAGAGGGCAGTATTAAAGGGCTACCGGTCTATAATCATCTGGGTAAGCAAGAAAGGACCAAGCCCTTTCCGATTCTTCTGGTTGCATGACACAGAAATGTACTCAGGTGGCTCGGATAGTAAAGAATGTGTGGCTGTGTCACCAAAGGAGCATCTCTGAGACAGGAATAGGAGTCTTGGTGAGTGTGGGCAAAAAGAGTCCCGGTTAGCTGTATGAAAGGAAGAGAGGCAAAACGTGCTCCCATCCTCTACAGTGAAACTTATGCAGAGGTGATAGGGAAGGAGCGAGGACAGGAAGAGGTAGAACAGGTGGACAGGATAGTTGATAAGGCCCAGACCTAGGTGGGAGGGGATGTGAAACAAAGCAGAACGGATTGAACTTAAACAGGAGGCAGCACTTTTCTCTGAAACTGGAAAAGTTGAGGGCAGAGGCTGGAACTTTACCGTTTTTTACCAAATCAGTCACAATGAGGTTCTTGTTTCCTCTGAGAAAGCAGTGCCTTTCATTGGAGGAGTATCGGCACAGAAGGTAAGGAAGCGGGTAACATGAAGAGATCCCAGGAAGCTGAGGGGGTTAAAGATACTAGCAAAAACCTAAGAACCGAGCTGGGTCTGTTATTAGCTTCCGTACAGAATGAGATGCGCTCTGCCTTGCTGGTGTGGAAGTGGCCGGAAGTTCAATGGGGTCATGAAGGAAGGCAGCTGAGGCTGGGAGGTTGATTGGTGTGCAGCCTGGACACTTCTCTTCAGTGCATTTTACATCCCTAAGCTGCTCAGGTCAAATAATCTATTGCGAATGTCCACTTAATTCTTTATGGTCCTAGAGCTTTTTAGAGGGAAGACCATAGGACAGAAAAGCTCAGCCCCTTACTATGTTAACAATGTAATTACCTGTCATAAGCTTATAACAGTCTTGAGGGAGAGGTGGCATTAGAACATTTAGCTGTTGCAGAGGAAAAGGTTGGAGACTTGTTACTTTGTATATTTACAACAATGTATTTTGGTGAAGGGCAAGAAACGGAAAACCACTTTGTCCCTTGCTTGATTTAGTGCCCTTGCCCAAAGCTGACTGTTCCAGACCCTAGAGCAATGTTTCTGAAATGAGATATATTTACGTATCTCCATGCCCCCCCCCCCCACACACGCATACGTAATTCCATTCGGACCTGAAGATAAGGGGAGAAGAGCCGTGTTGTTTATTCATTCAGTACCTGCTCTTCCAGGCACTGTGCTAGCCTGGAAATATAATGATACACATAGTAAATATGGTCGTTGCCCTCATGGAACTGAAAGTTGAATTGTTAATGAGACTGCGGCAAAGCCACGAATGCGTGCAAATGCTTCCCCCCACTCAAAAAGCTCCAGTTGGCAGCAAATCTTCGATTTGGGGTGTCTAGCGGAGCTGTGGTGGCAGTTTAGCCTTCGGTTGGCAGTCCTCTTTGCTTTTATGGCTTTTACTCTCTTATCTGCACCACAAATAGGTCTGTCAAGGTTTTTGTCCTGAAGACACCAGGGTTTGACCCTGCAGCGACAGAGTTATCAAAGGTATTATTCCAGAACCCTTGCCATATGGCAGGGAAGAACTTGTCACATGAGGTACACATTGAATCAAAAGCTTAAAAACATGTAGGTGTGCTCTATTTCTCATCAGTGAAGTCCCTGCCCTTCCTGAAAATGATCAAGGTCACCAGTCACAAAGATTTGAAGAGGAAGAGAGAAAAAACTAGCTTTGTTGTTATAAATGGAATTAAAATTTCCTTGGAACTCCATATGCTCAAAAACGCTTAACTAGGAATTACCCTGATTGAGTTTACTGGAAAATAAAGTAACCAAGGGCTGTGGTTTCTCCTCAGGAGTGGCAAGTGGGGTCTAAACTAGTACTTTAAGCAGGGAGTCTGGGGGCGCCTGGGTGGCTCAGTTGGTTAAGCGTCCCACTCTTGGACTCAGGTCATGATCCCAGGGTCGTGGGATTGGGCCCCGACCCGCTTTGCGCTGACCATGGAGCTTGCTTAAGATTTTTCTCCCTCTCCCTCTGCTCCTCTCCCCCTGTCACGCGCTCCCTCTCTCTGTAAGTAAGCAGGGAGTGAGCAGGAGGTCAACATTTTTCAAGGAAACTACAAAGCATTCTACTTAGGAGCCCAGGCGCTAGGGGGCAGAGGGGTGGGGTTCAGTCCGTCAGGAACAGGCTCCGGATTTCCGCTCCGGTAGTGATCTCGAGGTTTGAGAGCTGGAGCCCTGGGGCGGGCTCTGAGCTGACAGTGTGCAGCCAGCTTGCGATTCTCTCCCTGTCTCTCTGCCCTTCCTCTGCTCCCGTGCGCTCTCTCAAAGTAAATCACTAAACTTCAAAAAAATAAAAGGGGGTGCAGGTGCTTGGATTCACCTCGGGCACATATTCAAGCCAAAAGTCTTCATTTTACATACACAAAAACCAGACCTCCCCTGTTGCATTTTTCACAGCTCTAGAACAGCTGGGAGATTTCCAGAGAAGCATCCTCACGCTGCGGCGTTACCGGCACGACCAGAACGGCAACGATCAGAAGTGCGCTTGGCTTTTTTTAACATCTTACAAGTGTATTAAACAGGAACTTCCGGAAAGTGGGCAAGTGTAAGACACACGCTGGAACGTGCACTTCTCGTTCCACAAAGGCCTTCCAGAGAATGCCCCCCAAGGTCACGCGGCCACCGGGCGCCCGTCCGGGCCACCGCCTCCCCGCGCGGTCACGCACCTACCCGCCCTTGCGGAAGCGTAAGCAGGGAGGTCCCGCTCACGCAGCGTAGGTACGCGCCCTAGATGCAGGACCGCGCCCTGCCGCCCCAGCGGCACCCCACCCACCCACCCACCCACCCACGTGACGACGCGCCCCGCCGTCTCAGCGGCGCCCCGCACGCCCAGTGTGTTTTCCGTGCCAGCCCCACCCACTCCCGCCTCCTACGGCGCCCGCCCGCCCCCGCGATGAGGTAGCAGCCCGGCCCCGCCCACCCACCGTGAGTCCGTGGCTCGGGTCCAGGGCCTCGCCCGGCCGCCGCCGTGGCGCCCACCTCGCGCGGTGACGCCCACCTCGCGCGGTGACGCCCACCTCGCGCGGTGACGCCCACCTCGCGCGGTGACGCCCACCTCGCGCGGTGACGCCCACCTCGCGCGGTGACGCCCACCTCGCGCGGTGACGCCCACCTCGCGCGGTGACGCCCACCTCGCGCGGTGACGCCCACCTCGCGCGGTGACGCCCACCTCGCGCGGTGACGTTCACGTTGACCCCGCCCACTCCAGCCTCAGGTCTTGCCCGCATGATGACGTCACCCATCAGCCCCCGCCCACCCCGCGTGGTGACCCAGGGCCGCGGCCGGCCGCCTCCCCGCCCAACTTGCGTGCTTGCGTCGTACGCCGCCCGCGGGCGGAAGCGCGGGCGGGCGGTAGCGGCGGCGCGGCCCCCTCAGAGGGGCGCTGGTGCGCGGGCTGAGGCGCCGCGGCGGGGTAGGGACGCGAGCGCTGCGCGATGAGCGGCGCCGGGGACCGCGGCCCCGAGGCGGGCGCTGCCCGGGCCGAGTCCCCGGGCGCGGCGCTGAGCGTGGACGTAGCGGGGCTGCTGGCGCAGCTGGCGCGCAGCTTCGCGCTGCTGCTGCCGGTGTACGCGCTGGGCTACCTGGGCCTGAGCTTCAGCTGGGTGCTGCTGGCGCTCGGGCTGCTCGTGTGGTGCCGGAGGAGCCGCGGCCTCAAGGCGACCCGCCTGTGCCGCGCGCTGGCGCTGCTGGAGGACGAGGAGCGCGCCGTGCGCCTGGGGGTGCGCGCCTGCGACCTGCCGGCCTGGGTGAGTGCCGGCTCCGCGCCCGGGCCGGGGTCGGGTGCCCGCCGGGACCCCGGCTCCGCACCGCCCGGGGCCACTGGTCCGCCCCGCCGTCGGTTTCCGCGGGCTCCGAGCCTGACCGCCGCCCGGCTCCCCGCGCCCCGGTACCTGTCAGGCGTCCTCGCCACTGTCGCCGCCCCCGCCCGGCCGCGTCCCTCCCCAGCCCCATGTCCCGGTCCGCGCCCCCAGTCCCGCGCGGAGCTGCACGGGTGAAGTGCGTGGCGTGCTTTCCTGAGGTGGCTGCGCCGCGGGAGCCGGGCCCTAACCTCGGCGAGCTCTGGAATGTGCGCGCTCTGGGCGGCGGCGCCGCGGCCTGGAGCCCGGCGGCTCTCCCGTGCTCCCGGAGAAGTTGGTTTTTCCTGCTCCGGGGAGAGTGTCATTTCTTGATCGTTCCTGGCACAGGGGAGCCGGAAGGCCCGCCGGAAGATGTGCTGTTGTTAAGATAACTGAAAGTGTGTTTCGGTTTTTTTCTCGGGTAACGTCAGACTCGCGTAGGGTGGACTGGATTCCGAAGTGAATTGGGAGGGGGGGTGGGGAACTTTAGTGCTAAGAGCAGGAGTCGTGATATTGATTATTTTATTTTTACGTGCGGCACTTGTCCGCATAACTTATTTCTGCGGCAAGGGAACTAGTGCAGTGGGTGTCCTCTTCTCGTCACGCCCTGACTCGGTGTTACCCGCGAGTTGCTGTCACAGTCCTGACGGCAGGAGACGGTGCTTGTTTTTAAATGACGTTCGCGTGAGGCTCGGTGTAAACTGGGCGTGAATATGGCCCGCCGTGAAATTCAGAAGGGTCACTTTCCTTGCGAGGAGAGAAGGGCTTGGAGAGTGAGCGCTGTTTCCAGTCATAAGACGCGTGGGGAGTCAGGCATGCGGTGTGTGACCCAGGCCGCCCGGAGCCCGACGGACACTGCCTGGGGATGACAAACCGAGAACCCCCTAGTCGGGGACCTTTGGGGTTGAACGTTCTGTCGATACTCGGCGCCTGTGTGGTCCGATCGTAGGTTGGAGAAGCAGAATCGCTGCGTTTAGCTGGAAGCGAGCGGGGAGGGCGCGGGAGGTGTGGCAGAGAAGTCAGTGACCGGGCCTGGAAAGCACTTTGGAAACGCAGGGCTTGTAAGCGGCGTCTGCGTCGATGTTACAGCAAGCTAGAGGAGGTCGCAAAGGAGCTAAAACACAGAGTAGAGACGGCACCGAAAGGCGGCATGATCCGGGCTGAAATGAACAGGAATGGCTAATGTCAAGTTTGCCTGTAAAAATCCTTGTGAAATGCACACTAGTTTCACGTAGCAAATGAAAAAATACCATGTTGACGGACAGGACAAATTCCTTTTTTTTTTTTTTTTTTAAACAGAATAAAAGGGTGATTAGCCAGAGATTCTTTTCTTGGGTTTTTCCTTTGTGACTCCAACTGATGAAGCACGATGTTCATCTCATAGAATTTACGTTTTCTCCGTAGCTTTTCACTTGTTTATTCCAAATTTGTATTTGTGCACCTCCCCCCCCCCCCCGCCCCCCCACTCAAACATGCCTGCGCTGCTTAGAAAATTTCTGGATTAACGTAAAATTTCACGGTGATCATATCCAAGAAAAGCATTAGGAGTCTGGGGTTTGAGAGAGATATTGTAATACAATAAATTGTAATACCCCTCCGTTATTGTCATAATAAAACCAGTGAATCACACTGTCCGGAAGTGTGCCTGCTTTTCTGCTATAGCTAGGGAGCAGATCAACAAGAAACTTTGTCTAAGGAAAGTCATGATATCTATATTAGTAATACTTTTACTGTGCATACTCTGGTCCTTGGGCTTCTGAACTTTGGAGCGGTATCTTGCTTTGAATAGGATTTATCCGTACGTGTTTTCATGGTGTGTCATTGACAACTGTGATTCATAGCCGGGTGGAATCCTAGGAAAACATGAACTAATGTGGTACTCACTTCCTAACCTCACTTGTGGATACATTCACCGACCATTTTTATGTGTAAAGTAACAATTTATACTGGATATGGAGTAAAAAAGAAAAAATATATACCGTTTGTAATTAAGGATATGCAAAATGGCTCTCAATTAACATGTGATAATCCTGTAAGACTTTGGTCCTACAGCTTTTTATATAAGCCATGTTATTGTTATTCACTTTTTTCCCATAAAAAGGGGAAAAGTTTGAGTTGATGGATCAAAGACTGGCCTTTTGTCATGGTGGTGTGTGTCTACCCTGTGTTCGTTGGGTCCTATAAAATGAGACCACAGGTAAAGAATATTCTTGAAGAGATTTTATAGAGTTGAATAAAGACAGTTTTCCACTGCTATTTGTATTTATTTGAAATAGTAGAACTTGGTAGGGTGAAGTCTGCCCCTTTCCTGCTCTTACAGTAAGCTGCCAGTACATGCTGATTGTATGGCTGCAAATAGAAAGCCTGGGGGGCTCAGTCATCTCAGCCTCCAACTTCTGCTCAGGTCATGATCTCACAGTTCCTGAGTTCAAGCCGCACATTGGGCGGACTGATATCAGTGCAGAGCCTGGAGCCTTCTTCGGATTCTGTGTGTCCCGCTCTCTCTGCCCCTGGCCCATTCTCATTTTGTTGTGTGTCGTGTGTGTGTGAAAAGTAAATAAGCATTAAAAAAAAAAAGAGAGACCCAAATCTATCATATACAGTACTACTTAACTCTTTTGACACTTGGTCTTTTATTACTTTCATACTTTGGTATTTGAGATTTAAAGCACTGGGCTTCCTTGTTAGGCTTTTTGAGGGGAGAGCTGTCGTGTCAGCTTCCCATAGTTCTGGGAAGTCCAGAGTTGATCTCTAGCCAGAGCTGAGTACATACAGGCCAAGGATCAAATGAACAAGAGAAAAGAAGACACTTTGGTCTCATGTGAAGGAACGGCAAGTATTTGTTTTTATTCTCAGTGTTAATCCTTGACTTTAATAAAATTTGGTGAAGATTTGTAACAAAATAGTCCATGTAGCTAATTCAGGAACAACAATTGAGCTATTTTAAACTGTGGTTGCAACTTTAGCACTTAGATCCTAGAGTGATGATGTGCTTTGAAAAGATGTTAGAGCCCTCCTGATGGCTGTGATGGGGATGCGATGCTGCTTTGGGTTTTTTAATTTATACTGGCACTGCTGTTCACAGAGGAGGATTGTGCACACTGCTTTGCTCCGAGTATGTGGACTAAATGCTTCATCAAGTGGGAACAGAATGCCCCAAGTGTGGCACACATAAAGCAATAATATCTCTTTAGTTGAAACTGAATAATGGATTTAAATTTAAGGTATATGCATTCATCAACTTGTATGCTCTGGTTTTAATAATACTTCTGTTTTAGACTAATATTAGTTTCACTTTACATTGTGAGATGGGAGAATATAGAGCTAGGACTGAACTAGGAATAAATATAGGAATTAGAAATATATGGAGTATATTAACATTGTGTTAAGTATGTTTATAAAATACAGATCTCCTGCAAAGAACCAGTTTTGAAAAACTATAGTGTTCTTGTTAGGCCTAGTGAACCTGTCTTTTCTGGAGGTTTTCATGATCTCTACATTGGTCACAACATTTAACTTCGAATAATATCACACACATTGTGAATATGCTAAAAACCATTGAATTGTACACTTTGAATATTTTTATTTATTTTTTTTTTTATTTTTTTTTTTTCAACTTTTTTTTTTTTTTTTTTTTTTTTTGGGACAGAGAGAGACAGAGCATGAGCAGGGGAGGGGCAGAGAGAGAGGGAGACACAGAATCGGAAGCAGGCTCCAGGCTCTGAGCCATCAGCCCAGAGCCTGACGCGGGGCTCGAACTCCCAGACCGCGAGATCGTGACCTGGCCGAAGTCGGACGCTTAACCGACTGCGCCACCCAGGCGCCCCTGAATATTTTTATTTTTGAGAGAGTGGAAGCGAGAGAGGAGGACAGAGGATCCTAATCTGCTCCACAGTGACCGCAGCGAGCCCAATTTGGGGCTCTAACCCACAACTGTGAGATCACCACCTGAACCACCTAGGCACCCCCGAATTGTATACTTTAAATGAGCAAATGGTATTGATGCGGTTTTAGAGTGGTGGGGAAAGGTGTCTGGAGCTGACGGCCAAGAAAGAATTCTTGAAATGTCTTTGGTGCAAAAGGTGGAGTTTTTTTTGGGGGGGGGGGTTGTTTTTGTTTTTTTAAAACACAGGGACAGGACCTGTGGGCAGAAAGAGCTTCACTGGGGTTATGAAGAGTGACTAAGTATATACCATCAGGTTGGGAGGGGGTTAGGGATAGTCTCTGAGGTATTTTGGAAACAGGTTTTCAGGACCTTGAGGGGCTAGCTGCTGTTAGGAAAAGGTCGTTTATTACTGTTAGTAAAAACTCAGTCTTGAAACCCTTCAGATGTACATCATTGGGCCATATGAGCTTGGAGGCTGATTGCCAACATGTATCTTGGGGGGGGTGGGGAAGGTGGTGATAAAAGAGGTTTCCAAAGGAATTTTTGTATGTTAGAGTAGGCTTACAGGATCCTGGGGAGTCCGCTAAGATAACCTTGTGCCCTTAGCAAAGTGTCATCATTGAATTCCTAGAGGAATGTCACTCTACCTGTTTCAAGGACTTGTCAATGGGCTGTAGTCAGTAAGGAAATTTAATTTTTCATTTGCCTTTGTTTCCTATATCAGCGTGGTGTGTGCATTATATCTCAGTAGTGCTATTAAAGAGTATCAGGGGCACCTGGGTGGCTCAGTCTGTTAAGCATCTGACTCTTGATTTCTGCTCATGTCATGATCCCAGGGTTGCGTGGAGTCTGCTTAAGATTCACCCTTTGTCCCTCCCCTGCTCTCTCTTGTACACACACTGTCTCTCTCTAAAGTAAAAAAAAATAAGGGTATCTGCATGGCTCAGTCGGTTGAGTGTCTGACTTCAGCTCAGGTCATGATCTCACAGTTTGTGGGTTCAAGCCTCTATTTATCTAAATAATTTAGATTTTTCACACTGCTGGCGGTATAGAGCCTGTGGGGTTCTCTCTCTCCCTCTGCCACGCTCCCCTGTTCACATATTCTTTCAAAAAAATAAACTTTTAAAAATAAGTGAAAAAGAAAATTAGTTACAATACAGAGTAAGCCATGCATATGTCCTTGCTTGTGGAATTCCGACTAAAAACTGTGTTGTGACTCTACATTTTATTCAGTTTTTTTTTTTTTTAATTTTTTTCAACGTTTATTTATTTTTGGGACAGAGAGAGACAGAGCATGAACGGAGGAGGGGCAGAGAGAGAGGGAGACACAGAATCGGAAACAGGCTCCAGGCTCTGAGCCATCAGCCCAGAGCCTGACGCGGGGCTCGAACTCACGGACCGCGAGATCGTGACCTGGCTGAAGTCGGACGCTTAACCGACTGCGCCACCCAGGCGCCCCTTATTCAGTTTTTTTAATTCCACTCTAGTTAACATACAGTGTTACATCAGTTTCAGGTGTGCAATATAGTGTAAAACTGTTGCAGCTGTAAAAATTATTGTTCCAACTTAAATTTGGAGGCATTTTTAGAGAATATTTGATGAACAGTGTAGGCTTAAGAATGATAACTAGGGAGGTAAATGTTACTACCTTGACCCTAATGTTACTGTAAACGTTGGTACCAGAATGTCTAAATAAATTCTGATTGAATGACATAGAAGTCATCTTTCAAAGATATAAATAGCTTAAATGTGTGGTTTTCTGTTATTCTAAACTCCTTTGATTCAAGGTATTGATACATACTTATGTATGTTTAAGACTTTTAGGGTATAGAATGGTTTGTTGTATATTAGATTCATTTTATCATAGCATGATTTTAGAATGTATTTTTTTGTGGTCTTTTGCGTTTTATTATATTTTGCTAAATCATTACCTTTTTTAGATCCATGACACAGTGCTGCCTCAGGTGAATTTCCTTTTATCCATTTAAAGATCTGGGGGCACCTGGGTGGCTCAGTCGGTTGGGTATCTGACTTTGGCTCAGGTCATGATCTCACAGTTCGTGAGTTGGAGCCCCGCATCGGGCCATGCTGACAGCTCAGAGCCTGAAGCCTGCTTCGGATTCTGTCTCCCTCTCTCTCTCTGCCCCTTCCACACTCACACTCTGTCTCTATCTCAAAAATAAATCAATAAAGTTAAAAAAAATTTTTTTTAAAGATCTGAGGACCTATTATATGCAGAAATATAAGAGGTCATCTTGCCTTTATATGTGTGCTATCTTTTGGGTAGATAGGAGGCAGGATGTGATGGCCCCAGTGCCATGCTTAGTGGTGCATATAGACATGCGTATAGACATATTTATGGACATTTAAGAATAGAAGGGCATGGCATTATATTCTGTGGGAATAGCAAGATAACAGCGCCCAAGTGGGAAATCAGGCATATCCTGTGGTGGGAACATCAGAGCCCACCTGGACTGTCCCATCTGGAGGGAGCTGTATGGGAAGGTGATGGAAGGCAGTAGAGGCTCCTCAGTTGCTATGGGGTCAGGGGTGAGGAGTAGATGTGCTCCAGCCGGGGTCCCCCGTTCTCAGGGCAGATCTCCCAGTTCACAGGGAGCCTGTGCTAGGCATAGATATAAATACTGCTCTTGAGACTCAGAGTGTTTTGGCATTGGAGGAAGGGGAGATGGTGATGTATTCAGAATCAAGCTTGTGAAATCAGAAAATGGAAGCTCTTGTGCAGTGGAGTGGAATTCTCTTCTTGCTTCAGCTGCCAGAACAAGCCAAGATTATTGTTGGGTTGTTGAGCACTTCACCTGGAGGGAGCTGGAAGTGCAGCCCACCTTCCTTGAACAGACCATTCTCTCTAACGGTCTTATTGTGCTTAAGTAATGAGTCACCTTGTGTTCTTTTGGATTGGGTGGGGCACAGTTCTTACATAAACAGTATCAGTGGTTTCTTTCGTGTGCCATCACTTTTCCATTAAACATGTTTTCTTTGTGAGTTTTCTTGTGCTGTTTCTCCCTGTCACTGACCTTTTTCATTTATTTTTCTTGCGTTAAAAAAGTCCTGTTTTTTTAAGGAAACCCATTTATTTTTGTGAATTTTTCCTAGAGATTACATTTTAAGGAAGCAGCTTGATTTATGCCTGGGGATTAGAAAAGAGCCTGTATGGATTCATTTATTAACTTCAACCAACATTTATGTTCCAGGGCTCCTGCTAAGGTGCTAGAAACAAACGTGAGTAAGACAGGCCTTAGAAACTCAAGAATATACCCATTGGTAAGAATACAGGTGTATATGTGATCCTAGTTTTAGTCATAGTATGCATTTGTAGTTTTTTTTTTTTAAGTGAAAGTAATAGGTACTTGTTTCCTTAATCCAGGAAAAAAATATTAAAAATATCATTCATAATTCCAAATCACCCATAATAGTAGTTGATGGAAAATTACAACCTTGAATGGGATTGTTATTGCAAATTTTTCTCTTTATGATGAGCCATACTAAAAATCATTTGTTCAGGAAAATGTGGTTTAGGATTTAAGTTTTCTTGACTCTTAAGTTTGTATGGAAAAAGGAAAGGCAGACCTTTCTCAGGTCTTTCTGTTGGTGGGGTCTTATGTTCATTTTTTAAAAAAATTACGCCACTTATAACATTTTGTACATTTACTAAGGTAACATCTAGAGTCTTTAATAAAATCAAAGATTTGATTGATGAGGACTAAAACTTTATTTAGGGTTTGTTGATCTAGCTATGCTTGTACTTCCAATTTTATGCTCTGCTGTCTTTGCCTGCTTTGCAAAAGGCAGTTTTATGATCACTCAGGGTGGACACCTCTGCAACCCACAGTTCAGCACCTGATGGATTACAGCAGGGTGTGCAGACCAGAGTATCTGAGCAAAGTAACAGCACACATGTTGAGTGCACTCTGTGTGTCAGGAGCAGTGCTGTCCTGGTGACTACATGTGGGAATTGGTGACAGCCACGCAAATAGCAAGTGTGGAAATACTAATCCGACAGTTCACACTGTGTTTTCCTTTTTATTATTTGCAAAACTGTCATTGTAGTTGAACTCAAAGTTCTTTTTGTTTGCTCAATCACTAAGTGAAGTTCCTCTTACCTATTTTTTTTTTAAGTTTATTTATTTTGGGGGAGATATGGAGAGAATGTAAGCAGGGGAGGGGCAGAGAGAGGGGAAGAGAGAATCCCAAGCAGGCTGCACACTCAGCACAGAGCCTGACGTGGAGCTCAAACCCACGGATTGTGAGATCATGACCTGAGCAGAAATCAAGACTTGGGACACTCAGCCGACTGAGCCACCCAGGTGCCTCTCTTACCCACTTTTAATGAATACACAATTATGTTTTTCTTTGTTTCTCATAAACATATAATCTTTCTAATAGAAGAAGGCATCCTCACTGTAGAACATTTCAAACTTTGGAGAAGAGTAAGGAGGAAAAAGTCACCTGCATCCTGCAAACTAGTGAGGACCGTTACTAACTTCTTGATGATTTTCTGGATCTCTGATGTATATGGATATACATGTATGTGTTGTATCCTCCTTCATTGAGCATTACATTGTGGACATTATGTCATTATTCGAAATACGTCTTTGGTTATTGCAATATTACCTATTTTACGGGGATGCTGTGTTTTATTTAGATGGTATTTGATAAATTCTGGATTCAAGATTGTTAGATATTACATACTGAGAAAATAAAACTAGAATTTGAGATGTATTTAATATTCTGCTCTTTTCAGGTTCTGAAACATTATTTGCTTGAGCTATTTACCAGATATGTTCCAGAATATGAACTGTTTTTGAACTCATGAGAGTAGCATGATAATTTTATAGACAAAAGTCTGACTTTGGAGGGCAGTGTTTATTTTTGAATGATGTTGATGTTCAAATGCACAGTTGATTCATCCAGATCCCCTCTTATGTGAATAACCTTCAGAAAAAAAGCATTCTCCGGACATGGCGGGGGGGGGTCTCAGCTTCACTAGCTTTTTTTCTCTGTGCTGTGTTGGGATAGTAAAGTTTGTTAACAGGAGGAATATTTTAAACTGGATTAGTGGTTTCACGTAGTACAGTGTCATGATGGCTCCTTGGAGATTGCTGAGACTTGCTGGATTGTCATTGACTTTGTGTCATTAGCCACGTGACCAGTGTTAGGCAGCCCTCGGTCACTGACTGGTGTGTGCCACTGGCAGATGAATGGGCTGCCCTCATGGCACCGGTCTCCCTTGTGATGGCATTGTGGCTTAGGTGCACACTGGAGAAGCAGGCTCTGGACCTGGTAGCTCTGGGTTCCCGTCTGAGTCCAGTCCCCTCCCGACTCTGTGCACTTGGGGAAGTCAGTCACACCTTTTAGAACCTTAGTTTCCTCATCATTAGATACACATTGAAATGAGCCATGAAACAAAAACCCATGATGTGGTTATGAGGCTGGAATGAGGAAAGACCGAGGGCCATGCTGGCCCTGGCAGGGCAGTGGCGGCCAGCAGTGCCTTTGCCCTTGAGTTAGTGATCTGAGTGATTGATGCTCCCTTTTATTTTTTTTTTAATTTTTTTTCAACGTTTATTTATTTTTGGGACAGAGAGAGACAGAGCATGAACGGGGGAGGGGCAGAGAGAGAGGGAGACACAGAATCGGAAACAGGCTCCAGGCTCTGAGCCATCAGCCCAGAGCCTGACGCGGGGCTCGAACTCACGGACCGCGAGATCGTGACCTGGCTGAAGTCGGACGCTTAACCGACTGCGCCACCCAGGCGCCCCAATGCTCCCTTTTAGAAGCCCTGGTGTTGCTGCCAGTTTCCTGCTGCCGGGCCTCTTACCCACCTTACCACCTTCTCCCCCACGTCAGCTAGAAGAGGGCAGAGGGGACCTGGAGTTTCTCTTTGTTTCTGTTTCACTGCGGTTTGTTGTTTTTGTTGCTAGGAGTTTATCTACCTTAATGCTTTGTTATTATTCACGGTCAGAAGTGCTACTTATAATTTCTGTCTTCTGTATATCCCTAAAATGGTAGCCCAGGAACCTATGTTATTAACCCTCATCCTTGCTGCTGCTTCCTTAAATACTATCCTGAGGACAAGATTAATTTTCCCTCCGTCCGCAGCTGCCCTGATGCAGTGTATACTGTAGTTCCATTCTGAAGTGTCATCTTGGAATCTTTGTTCATTCTAGCACTCCCTTCCTTCCTCTGGTGAAACCGTGCTGGTTAGTGACCAAAGTGGGGATTCGAAAATGCATTCCTATTCTGGGTCAGGAGTGACCCAGAATTATTAATTTAGTTTATTAATTAAACTAATAGTTTAACCTGTATTATCTGTGGCGTTGTTTCCTTCTGTTTGTATCTCGGGGGTGATGTTTTAGGTTTCCCAAAATAAGGTAGAACTGTACAAGATAAATCCAGTGATGTGACAAGAGAATGTCCAACTTGCTTCATCCCATAAATACTGCACTGGAGTATGTGGTATACTGGTTTTCATTTATGCTGCTCATATTCTGAGATACCAGCATCAAATTGCTAAAATTATTGATCAGAGTAATACTCTTATCTTCTGTTTTCTTCCTGAACTTTACTTACGTATTTGTTAAAGCATTTAATTAAATCTGCTTTGTGGTGTACTTGTGTGTAGCATAGGACTTGGAAGACAAGGCTTTTTATATTCCACTATAGCGTCTTGCAGAATGCATTTCTATACAGTTTACTCTGTAAATCTAGTGAATTTTTGGAACAGTGAACTACCAATTGCTTGTCTTCTTAGGACTTTCTACACTCAGCTTGTAAATTGTTACATAATGCCCATGTTGCCATTGTAAATATTTGAAGTGAATTGCCTACTGAGTTTGTTAATGTATTTCATTTGTGCTATAAATATTTAAATGCCCAGCAGTGAGTACATAAGATCTGTTAACAATTTCTAAGTAACTACCTGAGTACTGGGTTTTTTTTTTCTTTGTTATTATTTTTTAATGTTTATTTATTTTTTGAGAGAGACAGAGTGCTAGCCGGCAAGGGGCAGAGAGTGAGACACGGAATCTGAAGCAGGCTCCAGGCTCTGAGCTGTCAGCACGGAGCCAGATGCGGGGCTTGAACCCACAAACTGCCAAGATCATGACCTGAGCCGAAGTTGGACGCTTAACTGACTGAGCCACTCAGGTACCCCTGAGTACTGGGTTTTTAAAAGGAAAAGCCCAAATGTAATCCAAACCGTAAATGACAATATAATTTCTAGTTATTTTTTCATGTATATAAAGATCATGAAATCTATCCAGTACTTAATACAAAGTGTTGATTTTATGTAATAGCTTGAGTCAGCTTGCTGTTTCACATTGGGGGAAATAAAGGACTGAATCTTGCTATGCATATGAAGTAGTTTAAAAGGAAGCACCTATAGATAGTAATTTCATAGTGAACAGAGCAGGAGGGAAAGGGTTACAGCCCATCTTTGCTTGCCGCCTGCACTGGCATCACGATAACAAATAACTGCAGACTTGGTGGTTTAAAACAACACAAATTTATCTTCCACAAGCCTGGAAGCCACAAGTCCCTATGGGCTGAGACAAAGGGTCAGCAGGGCTGTGCTCCCAGCTTCTAGGGCTGCATTCCTGAGCTCCTGGCCCCCTCTCTGCCTTCAAAGCCAGCAGCTGTTTCCATCATCACATTGCCTTCTGGAAGGATGCTATGATTGCGTTAGGGCCCACCTGGATTATCTAGGCTACTCTCCCCGATTTAGGATCCCTAATTTGTCACATCTGAAAGTCCTTTTTTTGCCACATAAGGCAACGTTCACAGGTTCTAGGGATTGCGTCATATATATCTTTGCGGGGGGGGGGGGGGGGGGGGGGGGCGACATTACTGAGCTGACAACACTACCTATGTCCGGATACTTGGGAGCCAGGATATTAGTGTGGCATATTTGTTACAGTTACTGAAACTGTTGATTCATTTACCTAAAATCAATACTTTACATTAGGAGTCACTGCCCGAAAAACTCCTGTACCTTAAAAATCCCTCTGTTTTTCCCTCCCTCTCCCAAACCCCCAGGTGGTTACTGGTCTTTTTATTGTTGTTTTGCTTTCTCCAGAATGCCAAATGGTTGGGATTATATTGTATGTGGCCTTTTTAGATTGGCCTCTTTCACTTCAGCAATATGTATCTAAGGTTCCTCCTTGTTTTTCCTGGCTTGATAATTCCTATCTTTATTTTGATTGCAATAAAATTCAAATAACAAAATTAACTTTTAAAAAATGTATAATTCGGTGTCATTTAGTTCCTTCACAGTGTTGTGCACCTATCACTTCTGTCTGATCCCAAAACATTTACATCACTGTCCCCCCACCTGTGCAGCCACTGCTTCTGTCTCTGATTTCCCTGTTCTGAATATTTCCTAAAAATGGAATCCTACAATATGTGACTTTTTGTGTCTGGCTTGTTTCACTTAGCATAATATTTTAAAGATTCTACCCTGCAGTGTGTGTCGTTTCTTTCTATGGGGAATAATATTCCATTATATGGACCTACCACAATTTGTTTATCTGTTCGTTTATCATCCTATCCATTGATGAACGTTGGGGTTTTTTCTGTCTCTTGGCTATTGTGAATGGCACTGTGAACATTTCTGTACAAATTTTTATTTGAATACCTGTTTTCAGTTTGCAGGGGGAGGGTGTGTACCAAGAAGTGCAATTGCTGGGCTCATGTTTTTGAGAAACTGCCGAACGATTCTACAATAATGGGAACATTTTACATTGTCACCAACAGGGCGGAGAAGTTCCAGTTCCTCTTACATACCTGCCAACACTTGTGTTTTTGTTTTTAATCTTTATTCAGCTTTTAACCGTCACCAGTGGGCACTAACAAAATATTTTTTTCTTTTAAGTAATCTCCATGCCCAACATGGGGCTCGAACTCAAGACTCCCAAGATAAGATTCACAGACTCCACTGACTGAGTCAGCTAGGCGCCCCACAAACACTTGCTGCTTTTTGTCTTTTTGATTATAGCCGTCCTGGTAGATGTGAAGTGTCTCATTGTGGGTTGGTTTGCATTTCCACGATAACTAACTTCCCAACTCCACATTTAGTGAGTTTTCTTAGCCTGAAATTGGCCGTTTGGAAATATTTACATCCCAAAGTTGGCAATCTCAGAACTGGTTGTAAATGTGTACAGTATATCCCAGCTCTGAATGCTGTTCCTGTCCTCCAGAGAGGGTTCCCCCTACCCTCTAAGTTAGGGCAGTGTGGGAACAGATCAGCTTAATCTAACAAGGTTCTGGGTTAGCCCGAGGGCAAGTTGCGGACTGCTCTCATCTAGTCTGCTCTCATCTGCTTTCAGGTTTAGCCCCGAAGACACGCAGTGTTGACTGAGTCCCTCTTCGGTCACCCTCAGAGTCCCGGTTTTGCTTCCTCAGTATGAGGAGCCTGCCAAGCTCTTTTGCCTGCTAGAGGCTAGCTTCTTGCCCTGAGTAGCTTAAGAGTTTGGCAGCTACCTCACGGGTGAAACTGTCAGATAAGCTCACTTCCCCCTCCTGAGGATCTCAGATCCTGGAGTCTGTTGCTCAGCCGACCCAGCTCTCCCGATTCTTGTCTCTCTGGTCTTGTAGTGTTTGCGTTAACTCTGTGGCTTCCCTGCTTCTCAGCCCCTTTCTCAACCTCTTGTACCACATCCCTGGGGGGGAAGACAGTCTCAGAAGGTCGGCTCCCCACCGTAGTGCCTTCTACCCTGCAAGTTGGCCCCTCTGGGCCTTCATGCCTTGGCAGATTTCCAGTATCTTCTGGCATGTATATGCATGTGTGAGTGTGAGCACGTGTGCACGAGCATGTTTCTAATTGTTCTCAGCAGAATCGGTCTGCTTCAAGGTACTCCTCAGCTTTAAGCTAACGTTATTTATAAGGAAAACTAGATTTGTGAACTCCTCATATATTGATTGCCCTATAAAATTTCGAAGGAAAATATTTTCTGTTGCTGAGTGTGATTTGGAAGGGGGATGGGAAAATAGATTCGGCAGAAAGGGATTAGGTGTCACGTTTTGTTTAATTTTGTTTCAAAATGTATCCTTAGGTAAATATTTTAAATGTCTATGGGTTTCTCCCCCGAGTTTTTATCTAAATGCCTGTTAATTAACATACAGTGTAATATTAGTATGAGGTGTGGAATTCAGTGGTTCAACACTTTTCGTACAACGCGCAGTGCACATCACAGCCCGTACCTCCTTAATCCCCGTCTCCCTTTGGTAACCATCAATTTGTTCTCTGGAGTTAAGAGTCTGTTACTTGGTTTTCCTCTCTCTTTTCCCCCCTACGTTTATTTGGTTTGTTTCTTAAATTCCACATATGAATGAAATTATATGGTATTTGTCTTTCTCTGACTGACTTATTTCACCTAGCATAGTACCGTATAGCGTATGTAACATAATTCACGTTGTAAACGGCAAGATTCCATTCTTTTTTTAATGGCTTAGTATTCCATTGTGTATATGTGTGCATATATTATAAATATATACCTCGTACTCTATATGTAATATATGCATGTATATACCACATCTGTATCCATGCATTAGTCAGTGGACATTTGGGCTTTTTCAGTAATTTGGCCATTGCTGCTAATGCTGCTAAAAACATCGGGGGGTGTGCATCTCTTTGAATCAGTATTTTGTGTCCTTTGGGTAAATACCCAGTAATGCTCTTGCTGGGTCGTAGGTAGTTCTATTTTTAACTTTTTGAGGACCCTCCATACTGTTTCCCAGAGTGGCTGCACCAGTTTGCATTCCCACCAACAGTGTAACTCAGTTTCCCTTTCTCCTCATCCTCACGAACACCTGTTGTTTCTTGTGTTGTTAATTTTAGCCGTTCTGACAGGGGTGAGGTGGTATCTCATTGTGGGTTTGGTTTGTATTTCCCTGATGGTGAGTGATGTTGAACATCTTTTCGTGGTTCTTTTGGTCATCTATATGTTTTCTCTGGAAAAATATGTATTCATGTCTTCTGCCCATTTTTAAAATTAATTATTTGTTTTTGGGGGTGTTGAGTTTTGTAAGTTATTTGAATATTTTGGATACTAAATGACACTTTTTAAATTTTTATTTTAAGTAGTCTCCATGACCAACGTGGGGTTTGAACTCATGACCCTGAGGTCAGGAGTCGCATGCTCTGCTGACTGAGCCAGCCAGGTGCCCCAACATGGAACCTTTTTAAATGAAAATCCTGTTACTATTAGCGCCTAGCTGGCTAAATTACAAATGAGGCCATTTGTAAAATTTTAAGCAGTAGAGCTTGACGTAAACCGCTCTAGAAAAATTCTAGTTTGGGCTTCACGTGCTTCACCTATGAAATGGCATCTGGCAACTCAGTGACTTGGGAAGTACCTGATAAATGTGACCATTTAGTGAATTTATGTTTTTATGAGTCATGAACACTCTTTCATTTGTTTTACATTTTATAGCTTCAGGAGAAGAACAGGCTGGAGACACTGGGGATTTTAATTATAAGTAGAGGAGAAAAATGGATTTTAAAACTTTCACGAGAGCCTCATTTTTGTGTAGGGAAGGGTGGGGAGTCTGGCTGCCCCACAGAACAGTGTGGGGGCACTGCTTCAGGGGGGCTTGCCTGGTGCTGCTCTGGGTGTGGAGTCGGAGTCAGAGGCCGGTCCTCTGTGGACCCCAGCTCTGTGGCTGCTGACCGGCACCAACTGGATGGGGCTCAGATCCTTCACCTGCAAAGTGGTGAGGGAGTACAGTGATTGATCGGCCAGGTCCCTGCAAGCACTTAAAAATAAAAAATGAATCAGGACCAGTGGATGGGAGTAAAAGAGTGAGGGCCTGGAGGGGTGAAGAGGGGAGGATCTGAAGGGGTGAAGGGGTGAGGGAGAGAATTTGCGAGGGACTGGAGGGGTGAGGCAGTGAGGGACTGGAGGACTGAAGAGGTGAGGGAGTGAAAGGGTGAAGGAGTGAGGGGGTGAGGGAGTGGAAGAATGGGGTTTTCTGGGGAGATACAAGCATTGGGTCCTCTAGTAAAAATTCATGTATCTTTATGGCCTCACCAAATATTTCAGTTCTGACATATATACAAGTTTTTAAATACAGAAATAATTTGGTCCCCATAATGGCATGCCCCTGTATGCTCCTTCTTCACCAGCGATTGGGGCAGGTGCCCTTTAGGGCCAGTAGACCACTAACGTGTCCTTGTTTGTTGGTTTATCCACCAACACGGAGCTCTCAGGCTACTAATTTATCTCTAGGCCTCTGGGGTTACTTACTTGGTTTTGATATTATTTTGGGAAATATCTGAGTAAAATAAATGAAGTATGGTAGCACAGTATGTATTTCAGGGAATGGTATGTTTGTTTCTCTTTTGTAACAGCTATATTTGGGATACGGTTCATATACCACGCAATTCAGCCACTTAAAATGTACATTTCATTGCTTTTCAGTATAGCACAGTATTATAGAACCATCACCAGTGTCTAGTTTTAGAATGACTTTGTCCTCTCTTCAACTCCATACCCATCCCTCCACATCTCTCCCACGAGCCCTAGGCAACCACTGATCCGGTTTTTTTCTCTATGGACTTGCCTGCTCTGGACAGCCCATGTAAATAGAGTCAGGTAGTGTGTGGTTTTTGCGACTTTGACCTGTGTTATAGAGAGGTGGTACATAGATGATAGAAAATGAGAGAGGTGATGGGTGATTGATAGATAAATGGTAGAAGCCGTATCCACTTCCTGGTTTTGAGGGGGCACTATAGTTGTTTAGAATACACCCATTGGGGAAACTGGGTGAAGTGCACACAGGGCCTTTTGGCGCTTTTTACAACGTCTGTAATATTCCAAAAGGAGAAATTCTTGAAGGTGATCTTAGGATCTAGTTATTGTTTCTGTATATAGTTACATATATATATAGTGCATGAACAAGTGATCTAATTATCATTTCTGTATGTAGTGATGCACATATAGTGAATAAACTAGTGGGTTTTCTAGGGAGAATTGGGGAGAGTCCAGGATATGATCACGAGATGGGAAGAGGGGTGCCTGGGTGGCTCAGTCAGTTAGGCATCTGACTCCTGATTTCAGCTCAGCTCATGAGGTCACGGTTTCTGAGTTTGAGCCCTGTATCAGTCTTTGTGCTGGGCGTGGAGGCTGCTTAAGATTCTCTCTCTTACTCTTCCTGTTATCCTCCCTGACTTGGCATGCACAGATGCGCACTTGCTCTGAAAGAAAGAAAGAAAGAGAGAGAGAGAGAGAGAGAAAGAAAGAAAGATGTACAAAAACGTTTGTAATTTTTTCCCTGAGATTCCCTGTCATTAAGCCTCTTGTACAGAAAAGAAAGAACAATAGAGTAAGCCATGATATTTCTCCCTGGGATATCACTGTAACACCAAATTGAAGGCGTGTGTGTGGGGAGGTGGTGTTGGGGTTTTTTAGGTATTTCTGTATTGCACGATCACAGTGAATGACAAACAGGCATGTATCAGGATCTTAGTTTCAAACATGTAGTAAAAATAAATTGTTATATTTAGGAAACAAACCCTAATGTTTCCAAGTGCCTGATTACTGTTCTCCATTGCATACTAATAAAGGAGTAAAGAGAGAAAATGGGTAGATTTGGGATATGTGACTTCATTCTCATAACTCTTCAAATATATACTGTCCGTGTGAGAGAATAAAATTAAGCTCTTAGAAATATATAAACCAGTTTCTTGAAAATGAAAAATTTATAGTTAATTTTCAAACATGAAGTGACTTCTGAGTTTGTGTAGATATTTGGTATTCCTGTCAGTTCTGTACTTAAGGGGGACTGTGACTTCACAGACTCCTATAGTTTCTTATTATTGTTGGTTTTTTTTTTTTCTTTTTATGAGAGAGAGAGAGAGAGAGAGAGAGAGAGAGAGAGAGAGAGAGAGAGAGAGAGAGAGAGAGAGAGAGAGAATGATCAGGGGAGGAACAGAGAGAGAGAGGGAAACACAGAATCTGAAGCAGGCTCCAGGCTCTGAGCTGTCAGCACAGAGCTGGATGCCGGGCTCAAACTCATGAACTGTGAGATCATGACCTGAGCTGAAGTCAGATGCTTAACTGACTGAGCCACCAGGTGCCCCCTTTTTTTCTTTAATAGTAGAACAAAGCTGGGTTGATTCCACTTGGTATATAGAACATGTGCAATTAATTCAGTGCTACAATTACATATCTATCTTCTGGTCCATTTCAGTCAAAACATAAGCAGATAAATTTGAATAGTAGCATTTGATGTGAATTTAAAACCAAAAGCAGCCAGATTGTCTTAAATGTTTAGTGAAGGAGATGAGAAGACATGTTTCCTATTCTTGGACTCATTTTAATTTGCAAAATTGATGTAATTTATGCCAGAACCTCAAGTCTGAATCAAGATTATGACATAATTTATATGACTTTTCTTGAGCAGTTGAAGAAAGAATGTCTAAATGACTTTGGAATTTTATTGAAATATGTTTCAAATCTTTGGAAAATATCCGTAGACCTGCATCTTCCCTGTAAGGCATTAAGTAAATCTCTTGACATTAGTATTTTGATGAAGGGATTTCTATCTAATTGTTCTCCTGGGTAGAAGGAACAAAGTGTTCCTGTTTAGATTCTACCATTGAATATTAGTCCTGGCTTAAATTTTCCTGTCATTATGTGCATGCACTGAAATTTAAAGCCTCCCTTCAGAAATAAATGGATGAATGAATAGTACATCCAACATGGCAGATATACTATATGAAATTACAGAAGGCCTCATAGTAAAACTCATTCAAAGTATTTATTCTTTTAGTGAATTAGAAATAAGAACTGGTTTTCAAATAATTTAGACAGCTTGATTATAGAAGATGTGCTGGGATAAACCTAGCTTTTTAGTTTTTATTTTAATGTTTCCTGGTCTACAAAAATAGGTAGTGGTCATTCATGTACTCTGCCATTACTTGAGCCAGAAGAGTCTCAAGACCATGGAGCTGAGGTTTGGTCCATGCTGTGGCTCTCCATTGGAGTTTCAGCCAGCCTTCCTTTGGTCAGCAGACAGTTCTTATTTCGAACTGTTGGAGTTTGAGACCACAGAGGAAAGCGACAAATATACCCTGATAGATTTGTGGTGAGCATATAAAGGAGCGGTCATAGTCACCACCTGTGGTCTCAGGTAAGCCCTGAAGGAATATTAGTGCTCCTTACAGTCCCTAGTGAAATTTCTCGCTAATGCAAAAAGCACCTAGGAGAGAATTTTGAAAATGTTTCTTGGTAGAAAAAGGCCTTTAAACAGGTGGGTTTTCCAGCTCAGTTACTGTATTTTAATGTCTTTGTGCTGTAGCATTCTTTTTGGTGTATCAAATCCACAGTAATTAAAGTCCACCTAAAGCTGACACAAACCACTGAGAAAAGTACAACTGTGGATTTACTGCATGAATGAGTTTGACTGCCTACTTTTTATGTGGACTAGAAATAGATAAACCGAGGTATTTTGTGCAATTTCTTTTTACCATCCAAATGAGAAATTTGACCCTACTCTTAACATTTTATTACAGGATTGACAGGTTCTGAGAGAAACATTCCCCTCTCTTGTTTTTAACCTTGAATACTTTCTTTGTAGAAGCAGCTATTAGGAGAAAGAATCCCAGTATCTCAGAAAAAAACTATTAAGATTTCTTGGCTCTAATTTTTCTGATCTGCATGCATACTGAGCCTCTGGGGAAGGTGGGAGAGGGCAGATTAGAACTGGGGGGTTGTGGGGCGCCTGGGTGGCGCAGTCGGTTAAGCGTCCGACTTCAGCCAGGTCACGATCTCGCGGTCCGTGAGTTCGAGCCCGCGTCAGGCTCTGGGCTGATGGCTCAGAGCCTGGAGCCTGTTTCCGATTCTGTGTCTCCCTCTCTCTCTGCCCCTCCCCCGTTCATGCTCTGTCTCTGTCTGTCCCAAAAATAAATAAAAAAACGTTGAAAAAAATAAAAAAAAAAAAACTGGGGGGTTGTGAGGAAATATAGAGAGGTAGCTTTTATGATAACCCTTCTGGAAAATAGGTAAAGAAGTTTATAGAAAGACTGGAGGCACAAATTTATGTTGGTACCAATTTACATTTAAGTCATTTTCTCACTGATAAGTTCAGCAGCCAATCTGCCAGAATGCTCAGAACTCCTCACTGATATGTTTACCAAGAAGAGGTAATAAGAACCCTGCAAGATAGATGACTTAAAGTTGAAAATATTTGAAATCCTTTCATTTGGAAGTTTTGTCCAATGTGAGTATTCAGTACTGTCTCTAATGCCTTTTTTCTCATCATCATTATATAGTATTTAGAAATTGTAGTGGTTTTCTTTTCTCCAGGTCCTCTCTACTTTATCTCAGTAGGCCATACACAGGTTATTGGCTGGGTCTGTCAGGATAGGGAAGCAGTGCATAGAGGGAATTGTAAATGTCCACTTGATCCAAGGGCAAGAGAGTGAGGACAGTTTCTTTTTTTTTTTTTTTTTTAATTTTTTTTTCAACGTTTTTTATTTATTTTTGGGACAGAGAGAGACAGAGCATGAACAGGGGAGGGGCAGAGAGAGAGGGAGACACAGAATCGGAAACAGGCTCCAGGCTCCGAGCCATCAGCCCAGAGCCTGACGCGGGGCTCGAACTCACGGACCGCGAGATCGTGACCTGGCTGAAGTCGGACGCTTAACCGACTGCGCCACCCAGGCCCCCCGAGTGAGGACGGTTTCTGACACTCTCTCTTGCACTGGCGTCCCATACTTGTGCCTTCGTTGATAGCATTTCCAAATCCAAGTCATTCTGTACCTTGGAACCTTAGACTCCCTTTGGTTGATTTGTGTGCTAACCAGACTTTTTCTGGGTAATTTTAACCTGCTGCAAGATTCTTTCCATTTGTATTGATTTTAAGATTAATCAGTATGCAGACAAAACAATAGTGAACATTTGGAGATTTTTAGTGTCTCCCCAGCTCATGAACTCTGAACGCAGGTCAAGTCTGTTTAAGCAAACCTGTGGTGTAGTACTTCCAGGCAAAGGTATGTGCTGATTGCTTTAAAAGGTTTCCTGAAAACAGAGTTTCTCTTGTGACACAACGGATAAAGTGTAGGTGTCTCATGTTTTCTTAGAACCTGTGGTTCTGTTCTAGTCTTGCCCCATTTGTTCCTGGTTTTTGAGGTGTTAATTTTAGATAAGAAAATAAAACTCCTGCTTAGGTTTTTTCAATTTGTAGACGTCTATAGAACTCATTGCGTGGTGTAGGAAGGTTGGTGTTTTTGGATTGTCCCTGGGTGGTGGTTCTTGCTCCATTGTGCTGGGTGGCTGGTGAGGTAGGCCTTGCTTGGGTTTGTGCTGGTTGGGACCTCCCCAGGTTCCAAAGGCGCACTCTGAACAGCTGTACCAGGTGGACTAAACTCCTTTACCCTTTCCCGCAAATAGTGAAAGAATTCTTTCACTGGAACCAGTCACTGCCCCAAGTAAGAATTTGGTGAGTTTTTTTATGTTGGGTGTGTTTTTGCTGTTGGTTTTTGTTTGTTTGTTGAGATAGTGCCTAAAGGACTATGCAGAGATGAGGAAGCTCAAATCCTTCTTAGGATGAGAAAGAATGTGAATAAATGAGTTTGGTGAACTTAATTGGCCAGTTTACTATTTGAAGTTTAATGACATTTGGTTTCCAAAATCACTTTATTCATTTGTCTTTTTTTTTTTTTTATGTTTATTTAGAGAGAGAGAGCACTTGCACTAATTGGGGAGGGGCAGAGAGAGAGAGGGAGAGAGAGAATCATAAGCAGGCTCTGTGCAGAACCCAACACAGGCTCGAGCTCACAAACTGTGAGATCTTGAAGGCTAAAATCAAGAGTCGATGCTTAAGTGAGCCACCCAGGTGCCCCCATTTATCTTTTGAATTTTACTTAAAAATATTAAGTCAGTCACGTTTCCAGTGTAATAGATATGTATCTTCATACTTTCCTAGGTATTGATTTTTATTCTAGACGTTTTTTTAATAAAGGAAGGAGTGAACAGCACATACATTTCATGTTTCAGTGTTGCTAATGCAAGTGGAATTTGAAAGGATTCCCCATACGCTGGTGTACTTTTGTGGAGTTGCAGGTACTCAGTCCTCTACGGGCATTGGATTGAGCAGTAAAGTCCCATACAAGTGCTAAGTATTAACGTTGTCTTCAAGGGGAGAGCTGTTTGAAGAAAAAAGACAGTCCTTTTATTTAACTTCAAGCATTAGCCCATATTATTTTTTTAATGTTCAAAAATGGGGAAAATGATTTGGTTAGAAAACTTCAGGTGTGCTCCAGCCAGCTGCATCCCTTACGCTTCAGCCTGTGTGACAGGGAGGACTTTCCAACCTTCAAGTCTGGGTCTCTTCCCTCTGGCCTGTTCCCCTGCTTTTGAACAAATTAGTCATCCTCTGTGAGTCTATTTCATGGTCTGTTAGATGGAGCCACTCATTGTTCTAAGTGTGGTGAGGGTTAGACACGGTGGCTGTCTGTAGAGTTCCCGGCACACAATTAATGTTCTGTCTTTGTATATTTGGTTTAATTTTTTTTTAAGCAAAACAACTTTGGTAATATCAACATTATATTAGAATCTAAAATATGCCTTTGTTCTTTTTAAAGGTAAGATTAAAAAGATTTCTTGGGTAGTGTCAACTTTTAAATATAATCAAAACTTAAGTAATCATACAATGATTATTTCTAGTTTGTAGAGACAATATAAATAACAAATATGAAAACTTTTTTTTTTCAACGTGTTTTTTTATTTTATTTTATTTTATTTTTATTTTTGGGACAGAGACAGAGCATGAATGGGGGAGGGGCAGAGAGAGAGGGAGACACAGAATCAGAAACAGGCTCCAGGCTCCAAGCCATCAGCCCAGAGCCTGACGCGGGGCTCGAACTCACGGACCGCGAGATCGTGACCTGGCTGAAGTCGGACGCTTAACCGACTGCACCACCCAGGCGCCCCTGAAAACTTATTTTTTAATTGGACTTATATAAAGGAGATTTAAGGGCTTTTTTGTGCTTTTTTTTTTTTTTTTTAAGTTCAAAGGTAAGGTTTGAAACCAAATGATACATGTTCATGGGTTCCTCTGTGGTTTAGGGATATGTTTTCTATTTTCTCTATATATCCCAGTTTTTATCTTCGATGTTTTTGCTACTTTAAATTCTGTTTGGTAGAACATAAGCAAATGTTTATGAATATGTATTAGTGAGAAGCAGATTTTGACTTAGTAAATAGAATTAAAATTTAGTAACAGACTTCCTTCAATTTTGATATATTTTTTTTGGCACTTTGAAATAATC
Source organism: Prionailurus bengalensis (assembly GCF_016509475.1). Taxonomy (NCBI): domain Eukaryota; kingdom Metazoa; phylum Chordata; class Mammalia; order Carnivora; family Felidae; genus Prionailurus; species Prionailurus bengalensis. Next base: position 168,539,076 of record NC_057348.1, on the reverse strand, counting down.
CCTCATAAATTAAAAACCTCAACGATTGAATGCCTTGGGATGACTCTACTACAAGGAGACGGCTTGACGTTCAGCGCCAGCCAGCTCACTGGTATTGAGGGCTTATTTGTGCGGCTGTTTCTCTGCCTACTGTTTCTGATAATTCCAGAATACGTTGTGGGCACTGCAAAAGTGTTTCCTTGAATGCTAATCTTCCATCATTTCTCTCCTGACCATTCCAGTGTTGACCCATTCATTGCCTGTAGAATAAAATCAACACTCCTTTGCATGGCATAGAAAATATTTCAGGCTGTTCCTGGCCTGGTTTTTCAGCTTCAGCATTTACCATTCTGTCCATCTTCAAATCCAGCCAGAGTAAATTGTGTATGCCATTATTTTTGCTTAGACTAGGCTCTTCTTTGCATAGCAAACCCCAAGTAATTTTTCCAAACCCATGTCACATGCTGTGTTCTTCCCATATCTCTGGTGGACTCTTCCAGGCAGCATCAGATCCTCCCCTGGCCCCCAGATCTTCTCTCACGGACTGGTGGTCACACCTTTCCACGCCAGTCCACTCCACCAGCTGTGAGCTTCCCAAGGACAGTCGTATGTCTAAGTCTGTGTCGTATCCCTAGCTCAGGCCAGAGCCAGAAGTAACTGCTCAAAAACCGGCTGCTTCATTTAGCCTCTTCTTCAACAAGAACAGTCTATACATGTGCAAGTATATTAAAGACTAGCACAGGGACAGAAATGCAGTAACAAAACCAGAATTCACACCAGTCAACCTGTATTTCTGTCCTGGTGCATGATGGTGAGTAGAGAAGCTTTAGTATTACATAAATGTAAATTCTGTAGGCAATTTGTGGGACTGGTGTGTGTTTGCAAGAAAGAAACAATAGCTTTATAGCATTACTCTGGCTTTAAGTGTGACAGAATGAATAGGAATTTGCTAGCACATTGGCAGACCTAATTTGAGAAATACCAGTGAACTTAGAGAAATCAAACAATGTTAGAAAAGGCACATGTTTTCATTTTGGAACTTTTTTTTTTTTTTTTTTTTGCAGAAGTCATTTATCCCATTTAATCAACTGCTTAGAAATGGGATTGCTGGGTCACAAGGGTAAATATATGTATATGAAATTTTATCATTACTACTTAAGTGTCGTGGCCCTTTCATGCAAATATTAAATAGAAACAGTCTTTAAATTGCTCGCTTCTTAGTTTTAGAAATAGTGGGTCTGGTAATCGTGTTTTATTGTGAATTGCTATCATGCTTGTTGAACTTTGCTGTCAGCTGTTTCAGGACTTGTACTGTATTTGACCTCTAGAGTCTAGATGAGTAGGTCACTATTAAACACAAAATTTTCTACTTCTGACTTAGTACTTCATGCAGTTTTTTTAAAGTTTATTTGAGAGAGGGCGCATGCAGACGCATGCACAAGTTGGGGTGGGTCAGAGAGAGAGAGGGAGCTTGGTCCACACACTGCAAGATCGTGACCCGAGCTGAAATCAAGAGTCAGATGCTCCCCCGACTAAGCCACCCAGGTGCCCCAGTACTTCATACAATTTAAGGCATATAATCTGAGGTTTAGGCTTTACTCTTTGATTGGAGTATGTCCTGCTGAGAATTTAGTAGACTGTGGATTAACTGTCTTCATAGCACTTTCAACATCCTTTAGTAATAAAGTAGTCAGGAGCAGGGGCAGACAAATCTTGTTTTTTTATCCCCAGTCAGTAGCTATCCTGTATATTGGGGAAGTTAATGGTCCCTGTGTGTAGATTGTTGTAAGAATGAACTCAGGTAACGTACGTTGATAGTTTAGCACAGAACCTGCCACACACACAGCAGCACATGATACTGCCCTGGCAGTTACTTTGAGTGTACTTGGGTTTGAGTGAAGAGTGACGGTGCCCTCACAGATTTCCCAGAAACCCAGTTGGAGGGAGATTTGTTACCTCAGCCATCCAAGGACGAGGTCTTCAACACCTGCCTTCCTTCACCTGCTCCTCTGAACCTTTTATATGAAAGGCTTTGAAGGGAGCTTGTTCTTATCGACCACCTCATTCTATGATCTTAACCTTCTTCGTTTTGTGGACTCTGAAAGTCTGGTAGTGTGGCCTGCAGATTTGCATGCACTCAGCCTTGTGCATGTGGACTCCCAGACAAGGCCCTCATCTTTGAAGTGGGTAGAAAATCTAGATTAGCCGAAGCTTTCTCTGTGTGAGGCATTGTACTTAGGATACCTGTTTATGGGGTTTCAGAACTTAGCACAAATTCAGTTTTTCAAAGAAACTAAGGAATCGTAAAAAAAAAAAGTAAGAATCACTATAAACACATTTTACCCCTGAGGAGTAGTAGGAAAACCTTTGCACTAAACTGCAGAGAAACCGTTTCTCTGAGATTTGTAGGCTTTGTAAGGGGACTCTCTACCAGTTAGCACAAAGGAACTGGCTGCCTACCACCTGCTCACGGAAAAAGGCTGCGGCCCATCTGGCCCAGGTGTGTCTGGCAGGACCTGACGTCTGTGTCTTGGTTACTGAGGAACATGGGCCGTCTGTGCATAGAGGTGCTGGTGCCAGCCTGTCACGAGCCTGCCATGTTCTCGGTAGGGTGGGCGCTCCAACGTGTGTTGTGGGTGCTGATTGTCGGCATCACAGCCTAAGACCACAACAGATAAGGGCCTTGTTTTCACAGATGGAGTTTCAGTTATTTACTGGAGATGAGGTATAAATGAACAGTTTGTGTTGTCACTTCGTAAAATTCGGGAGCAAAGAAAAGATGTGAAAACAGGTAAAAGGAATGCTTAAGTAGCAGATTAAATTCATCTTGCTGTAATGTTTTCAAAGGACACTTGACATTGGGAATATTTCTTCATGAAGCAGAGCAGCGGTTCAGGCTTCGTAGAACTGATGCCATGGACCGCCTGTGCACACCCCTCTCATTGACATCGTAGCATCATCCCCCAGTCTCGCTGTCACCTATAAGCCCGCGTGGTCCTAAGGATCATCTTGTCGTGGATAGTCGTTATTTCTATTGAGCGTGGAATGATAAAAGAATTTTAAACTAATTCCAACACTACATTGAGGTTTTACACTTCGCATAACATTTTACATGAAAGTACAGCCCAAAGAACTTACACTAATTTCAGTAATTTTCTAAATAGAAACAGATGTCTCTGGAAAGCAAAATAGGATTTGAGGCAAGTCTTTGATCTGCTGTTTGATAAACGTGTAGGAGTTTATGGTCTCGAGTGAGGTAATTGAAACGCGGCTCCTGTGTGTGAGTCCTTAGCTCTGGTAGCCCCACGCAGTTTAGCTGGGAAACCAGGCCAAGCCTCCCTGGGAAGCGGGCGGAGGTAGTCACAGCATCTCTAGAAGAGGCAGGCCTGCGGAGGGTGTTGTTGATGGTGTCGTTTACTTAGAAATATAGAAGGAGGAACACATCTACAGTGAAGTAGTTCTGGCTGTCCCCAAATAGGTGCTCGGCACGTGCTTTTCGGTCCTTTCTGTCACCAGTGTGGCTGGTTGGATTCAGCGGGGAAGGGCAGAAGGGAAGGTAACCTCACAAGAAATTGCTACGTTGGACCACAGCTGAAGACCTGCCTGAAGGCCTGGTACTCTGGAATGGCAGCCACCTGTTGCATTCCTGGTCTACTTTGCTATAATGTGAAGAAATGGCAGAATACAGCCTGCGGATGAGTTACACGTGTTCCCTAGTCCCAGTCTAGCAAGCCTTGCAACCCTCCCCAGCCAGCCCCAAATGTCTTAGTTCTTGGCGGAAAGTATAGTCCCTTTGGTACTACAGTTCCACTCGGGTCAGATAGGCCTCTCCAGGCAACATGTCGTCTGGATTTAAGCAACCTTTGCCAACACTTCTCTTTGCCAAATCTCTCTTCTTGAGCGTCGTCCTTTTTCTTAATTCTGGAAAGTTGCCATCCCTTCGGTTTGGTCCCAGAATGAATTCAAGCTGACTGATGTAGAAAATGTTGTTTCAGTTCCTTCTAGCCCACCATCATGGTCCAGGCACATTGAATCTGTGGTGAGAAGGAGTGGGCAGCCCCGGCCTGTGGACACAGAGGAACAGGGAGAACCTGCCATGGCCTCTCCTGTGGAACAGTGTGGCGGGGACAGTGCAGTGACTATGGCCTCCAAAAAGGACCCAGTTGCTGCTGGGCCCCATTCAGTGATATATTCCTCAGGGCCAGGCACGACAGGTGGGGCTGGTTCTCAGAGAACCGTGTTCTTGGGAATCTTCCCCCCTGTCACCCACAACCAGAACATTCCCTGACCAGCTCCTCTCAGCCATAGCATGGGGTACGGGGTTTGTGTTTCACTGACTGCTGCGCCTGTCTTCTTTAGGAAAGTGAGCGTGGCAGTTCCAGAAATCAGAATATTTCTCTGACCACATCTCAGTCACCCTTATAAAGCTGCCTGTGGCCCATTGTACATCTAAGCCAAAAATACCATTTTCAGAGTGTTAGTATGGTCTGTATGCTGTTCTTTCTTTGAGGGAGTGAGTACATAGCATTTCTCAGAGGAGAACTCCCTACCAAAACAGCTTTAGCCTTCCTTTGCAAGGGGGTTTTATTTTAATGGCAAAGAAAATACTTTTCCACCTTTTTTCTAAATAGGTTTATTTCTGTCTCTGCAAGTGCTCATTCTCTCCAGTATACAGGCCCTACTCGTGGAGGACTGTAATCAGTATTCATTTGGGAGATAGTGTGAGAGGAGCCAAATGAGGAAACGCATCTGCCGGCTGGTTTGGGCCAAAAGAGGAAGGCAGGAGGGAGAGGTGGGTTCTCGAAGGCTGGGAGTCTGGATGTCTGGAGGACTGATGGCAGTGCCGGCGATGGCAGGGAGAAGCCCGTGTCTTACAGAGGAGATCGCATGGAATCGCTCCCTGATGTTCCGGACTCCAGTGCACTCTCCGTGGGGCCTCACAGATTCAAAGAAGGGACTGTAGCCTTGGTGGTCATTAGACTTTTCTGCCTCAAAGTGTTGTTGGGATGTAAAGAGCTGGAGTGTCACACATTTCAGTGTCTCCTCAGAAGCCGTTGTGCGCGCTTCAGAGCAGGGCGTTGTAAAGACGCATTACGTGAACAGTAGGCGAACAATAAGAGTGTTCAGTAGCCTGTGTGACATTTTATAAACAGTTGGGAGTCAATAAGTCATGTGTGTGTGTGTTTCTCTTAGGTTCATTTTCCAGACACTGAGAGAGCAGAATGGCTAAATAAGGTAAGAGTAGAATATACCGAATACCAGATTGTCCGTGGGATTAGAGGGTGAGGGGCCATCTTTCCCTTTTTGGGAATTTGGATGTTGACGATGTGTGAGCTCATTTGGACTTGGTTGGCTTCCGCTCCCCCCAAAATTGAGTCATAACTGATACATTCCTAAATAGTGAAAACTGTGTCTTTAACATGAAAAAATTAGTGATATATTCATAGTTGTGTATTTGGCCTGTGTCTACTTTCCTGATTAGCTAGTGCTCGAGTCTATTTCATAATAATTACAGGCAACATTTTTGAAAATATTAAGAAAAGGGAACTAATTCTCAAGAAATTTAATAATAGATTAGTAATCATTTTAAAAGTTATTTTTAAAGATCACATACTTTGAAGTAGATCTCCTTTATCCCTATATTTTATGTATCCTTAGAACTATAGAGTAAAAACTAATGTAGATTAATGATTCTTTTATAGCACCAAAAGTTAGTCCATCATTAAAGAAAACTCTTTAATGTTTTATTAAGCCCTATACGGTTTTACGTTTTTAGCAATAAGTTGAAACCACAGGGTTTTTTGATTTTTTTTTTTTTTAGCAACTTTAAATGTGCTGGTATGCTTAAACGGAATGCTTAACCAGAATAATTCCTGAGACATATTAGTTGGTCAGTAGTTTATTGTACATTTTTGAAGTTCAGATCATGTTGATTTTGCATACCAAAAGGAGACACCCCCTTTTAATTTTCAAAAATGCTGGTAAACTGTAGGGGTGTAATTTTTCATGATGACTTAAGTACATTATTATTTATGTGTTATAGCATCTTGTTTGATACGAATTCTTTCTTCTTTACAGACCGTAAAACACATGTGGCCTTTTATTTGCCAGTTTATAGAGAAGTTGTTTCGAGAAACCATAGAGCCAGCTGTGCGAGGAGCAAACACCCACCTCAGCACCTTTAGTTTCACAAAAGTTGATGTGGGTCAGCAGGTCAGTTTCTTCTTAAGTATTCTTACTTGTGCTATGAACACTCAAAAAAAATTTTTTTTAAGTTTATTTATTTATTTTGAAAGTGAGGGCAAGCACAAGCCAGGGAAGGTCAGAGAAGGAGGAGAGACAGAATCCCAAGCAGTCTCTGCAACATCAGTGCAGAGCCCGACGCAGGGCTCAAACCCACGAACCATGAGATCGTGACCTGAACTGAGATCAAGAGTCCAACACTTAACCGACTTGGCCACCCAGGCGCCCCCACGTTGCCGTGACAACTCTTAAAAGTATATTAAGCTACTTCCAATTATTTTCTAGAGAAAATTGCTCTAGAAAGCAACCTGGGGAAGTTCTGGAAGGGTGTCTCTGCAGCTCCTCCCAGGTCTGCCTCCCATGGGATGCCCTCCCGTGTCTTTTGTGAGGCCCTCACTTGCCCTCATTCTTCACTGTGGTCTTCGGCCAGTTCGGTTTCCTTGGTTGGTTTCTCTCAGTTCCAGCGTTTCTTTCTACCTCACATCCTTCTGTCAGAATTACCTTTGCACAGTTTTTCACAATTTATCTAGTTGGAAAGGGAGTTTGATACATGAGTTCATACTAAAAGTTTAATAATCGACAGCAAGCTTAACGTGTTTACTCCCTCAAGATCTTTAAAAACAACGATTAAGGACTCCCAACACCAGGCTTGTAGAATCACATTAATTATATTGATGCAGGGAAAGAAAAATTTTGTTACTGGAATCATACAAAGAAAAACTCCTAATTCCTAGTATTACTTCTGGTGAAAGCCTCAAGACAACAGGTAAATTCGTTGCTCATGGCAGGCTTCCTTTTTATTTTTGTAAGTCAGTGTTTACAATGATTAGTAACAGTTCAATGTAACATTTTTTTAATTGAGGTGTAATTGACATATAACTTTCCTGTTGTACTTCCCAAGGTAACATTGTTTTATATGCCTAATGAAAATTCAGAATTCCGTAATATTTTTAAACACACACACATACACACACACGCACACACGGCGTACACACATTTGGAGCACATACAGTAGAGCCAGAGAGCACAGTGTCACCGTATGCTGCAGGTCAGATGTCTGTGCTTCAGCCCCTCAGGGATTTGATAAATGTGGCCAAGGAGTGTCTGACCTGGTGACCTGGTGGCTGCGTTGTGTTTATCAGTGCCCCCAGGCTCATCCCCATCCTGTACTCCCAGGCCGTCAGTCACCTTGCTCCATCAGAAGTGATTTTCTGCCTACAGAGAACTCTCCATCTTACCTGCTGTTACTCAGCATCTGGGGTCTCCACTGCAGGCGACTTTGTTGTGCTGGGCTGTTTTTCCTCTTGGCTGTGAGGTCTCCAAATAGGTTACAAGCCTGGGGTCTGCTCAGTCCTGTTGTTCGAGCGCACACGTGCCTGCACAGGACACCTTTATAACACTTCCCTTCAGTATTTACCTTCTCTGACCTGAAAGGATCACAGCAGATAGGAAAGTACGATTACACGGTCGAGTGCCGTGTGAACTTGAAGCAGGGATCGGGATCGCACACTTTTTTGTAAAGGGCCATTGAGGCATATTCTCCCCCGCCCCCCCAACTTCTTTTATAACCCTTTAAAAATGTAAAAACCTTTCTTAGCCAAAGGCTAAATTTAACTTGCAGGCCCTGGTTTCCAGTCCCCTGATGTCAGATAATACGCCTGTGTTTGTGGAGAGTTAGAATTCTGATCCCAGCTGAGTTTGTTTTAGGGAGAATTATGTTCATTTTCTATTACACGCACTTTAAATCTGATTGTGAGATTATCACCCAACGCAGACCTCTAAACTAAGGGAATCTTACCTGATGCGGACATTTAAGCTAAGGATCCTAAGCCACCTATACCCCATTTTCACTCATCAACATAGTGGGTTGAACCATGTTCTTTGTAATTCAACAGTCTGTACATGTTTGAGCCAGTATCATTGGGGGAAAGGCCGGGAACCCAAGATAGTAGGAAGTGTAGGGAAGATTTAGAGTTTAATCCCGTAGCCAGTTGAGGGGTGAGATGTTAGGGCACCTGAGCTGCTTCAGTAAGCGTAGTACTCTTAAAGTATTTCTTCAGCTTGAGTGTTTGATGCCCAAATGGGAGATTAAGAAACTTTCCTAGAAGTGATCTCAATGTGATAAAATGGAAGAAGGTTTGGAAGTGGTGTTACAGCTGGGCCCTTGAAATATGACATTTATTATAATCTGCCTTTTCTTTTTACAGTCATGTGATTCTGTCTCTGTCTCAGGTAATAGGTGTTAAAATTATACCTACAGCCAGTATTTTTTATTTACTCAAAAGCTCCATCGTGGTGAAAATCCTAAGAAATGAAAAATTATAAGACATGAAGAAAAAACAGAAAGGAAGTTACGTTTCAAACCACGTAAGGACAGAGTAGAGGGAAAGGATCAAAGTAAACTGGGAGAAACAAGTGGCCGTGGGGCTTGACTAAGCACTCACTGTGTGCCAGGCGCATTTCCTTATGTCCTTTGATTTCTGGTAACCTCGTTAGATAGATCCCGCTAGGACCCATACTTCACAGATGAGGACAGGGAAGAACGGAAGCTACGTAAGGTGCCCAAAGTGAAACATCGAGTACACTGTGAAAGCAGAACTGTAATTCCTGTAGCGTGGGGCTAAGCTTGTTCTCATCTGTCTGCCATTTGGGTTTATTTTTCACCCTGCCTGCATTTTAAAACAAGCTGCCTCTTGTTTCAGCCACTCAGGATCAATGGTGTGAAGGTGTACACTGAAAATGTGGACAAAAGGCAAATTATTTTGGACCTTCAAATTAGGTAAGTTTTTGTTTGTGTCATAGTTAATGACATATAATGTTACTTAGCTAGACCCATAAAGTGGAGGCTATAATGAGCACTCTTCTTACCTGCTGTTTGGTGGATTTTTTTTGTTTGTTTGTTTATTTTTGAGGGAGAGACAGAGTGTGAGCGGGGGAGGGGCAGAGAGAGAGGGAGACACAGAATCCGAAACAGGATCCAGGCTCCGAGCTGTCGACACAGAGCCCGACGCGGGGCTCAAACTCATAAACCCTGAGATCATGACCTGAGCCGAAGTCGGAAGCTTAACCGACTGAGCCACCCAGGCACCCCCGGTGGATTTTGACTAAACTGTTAAAGACCCACATTTATTTATTTTCTGCATCTTAATTCCTAATAGCCTAGCTAATTGCGAATTGTAAGTATGTTAAACTTTAAAAAATTGAACACACTACAAGAAAACTACAGACCCATATCCTTTATGAACGTTGATGTCAAAACCTTCAACAAAATACCAGCAAAGTGAATTCACCAACATATTAAAAGAATTATACACTGTGACCAAGTGGAATTTATTTCCAGGGTGCAAGGATGGTTCAACATATGAAAATGAACCAAGTACCGCATTAACAGAATGAATGACCATCTCTGTTGATGTAGAAGAAGCATTTGACAAAATTCCATATTCTTTCATAATAAAAACACTCAACAAACTGAGAACAGAAGAAAACCACTTCAGTGTAATAAAAGGCATATGTGAGAACCCAACAGCAAACATCATCCTCAGTGGTGCAAGACCAAGCTTTTCTTCCAAGACCAGGAGCAGGTGCGTCCACATTCACCACTTCGTGGCACTGGAAGTCCTATCCAGAGCCACTAGGTAAGAAGAAAAAGAAAAGGCATCCAGGTTGGAGTGGAAGAAGTAAAATTGTCTCTGTTCACAGGTGATACGATCTTTCATGTAGAAAACCCTAAGGATTCACAAAAAACCTCTTTAGAATTAGTAAACAAATTTAGCAAAGTAGCAGAATATAAAGTCTGCACACACACACAAATCGGTTACATTCTATACGCTAACCATGCACAATCCAAAAAAATCAAGAGAAAAATCTCATTTACACTAGAATCAAAAAGAATACTTAGGAATAACCTGACAAGGTAAAAGACTTGTACAAAGAAAACTACAAAACATTGCTGTGAGAAATTACAGAAAACATAAGTAAATGGAAGCAGCGCATGTTCCTCATTTGGGAAACTTAATATTATTAAAAATCAACACTAAAAGCAATCTGTAGAATTAGTGCCGTCCGTATAATCACATATCTGATAAGGGATTAAGATCTAGAATATATAAAGAACTTCTAAAATTCAACAATAGCAAAAACAACCCAATTCAAAAGTGGACAGAGGTCTTGAATAGACATTTCTCCAAAGAAGATATACAAATGGACAATAAACACGTGAAAAGATGTTCCTCTCATTGATAATCAGGGAAATGCAAATCAAAACAGTGAGATACTACCTCACACCCATTAGGATGGCTGCTATCAAACAACAGAAGACAGCAAGTGTTGGCGAGGATGTGGAGAAACGGGACCGCTTGTGCACTGTTGGTGGGAACGAAAATGGTGAATTGCTGTTGAAACAGAATAGCTATTCCTCAAAAAATTAAACATAAAATTACCATAAGACCCAGCAATTCCACTTCTGGGTCTATACCCCAAAAAATTTGAAAACAAGGTTTCAAAGAGTATTTGTACACCCACGTTCACACCAGCACTATTCGCAGTAGCTAAAATGTGGAAGCAACCCAGATGTTCGTTGATGAGTGAATAGATAAGGAAAATGTGGTCTGTACATGCAATGGAATATTATTCAGCTTAAAAAAAAAAAAGGAAATCCTTCACGCTGAGCACCAGGTGGTTAAAATAAAAACTTAAAACAAAGATCAACAGGTGACTTTAGTATATAGCTAATTATCTAATACCATCTAAAGCCAAAAATGAAAAAACTTACAAGGAAATTCTGACACATGCTACAACGTGGATGAACCATCAGGACATTCTGCCATGTGAAATAAGCCTGTCACAAAAAGACAAATACTGTAGGATTCCGCTTACTGAGGTACTTAGTGTGATTACATTCATAGAGACAGGAAGTAGAAGGGCGTGTACCAGGGTGTGGGCGAGGGGAAGACGGTAGGTTGTTTAATGGGACAGAGTTTGGGTTTGTCAAGATGAAGAGAGTCCTGGAGATGGTGGTGGTGATGGTTGCACAAGATGAAGGTGTTTAACGTCTCTGAACTGCCCTTGAAAATGGTTAAGATGGGACATTTTACGTTCTATGTCTTTTCCTACGATAAAAAATGGGAAAACCGTTAATTGAGGGCAGGCACCACACCTGGCAGATAAAGGTGGTTTTCTTTAGTTCTTGTCCTCATTCTTCGTGAGTGTGCTCATGGCTTCCTGTGTCCCTGTGAGGCCTGGTAACACACTGTGCAAGGGGCAGCTGCTGAAGCGTGTCGACTGACAGACACGCTTCACACTTTTGTTTTTTTTGATCCTTGACTGAGGATCCTTTTATAATGTCGTCATTGAGTTTTTAAAGTGTATGAATATAATAAATGTAGAGTGTTGGTAACAATTACCTTTACTTTAGAAAGGAGCATTGACTGCCTCTAATGATCTGATGGAAAACTTACATCTTTAAAATACCAGACACTACTGCAAACCTTGTTGTCATCTGTAGAATAAAAGAGGAAGGCCCGCTGGGTCTTCAGCTCAGCTGTGCCCTGGGACGGTCCGCTAGGCTGATAATGAGCTTCATGAGGATGGAAACTTTGAGAACAAAGTTCTCTTGTTCCAGCACTGAGGAGCATTTCGTACGCATTTATTAAACATTTGAAGGAATCAGTTAATGGATGCCGTTGTGAAGATGTAGTCTGGCTTTCATGGTTTTTTTTTTTTACGTTTATTTATATTTGAGACAGAGCATGAACGGGGGAGGGGCAGAGAGAGAGGGAGACACAGAATCGGAAGCAGACTCCAGGCTCTGAGCCATCAGCCCAGAGCCCGACGCGGGGATCGAACTCACGGACCGTGAGATCGTGACCTGAGCTGAAGTCGGATGCTCAACCGACTGAGCCACCCAGGCGCCCCATGGCTTTCATGGTTTTAGCAGCCATGACGACAGATGCAGATTATGCTGCTCAGATATTTATGTTTCTTAAAAAAATCTGCATTCCACTTTTTTGTGTGTTCCAGACTGAGACCTTGATTAGATTATTGGCAGTAGATATGGGGAAGGAGTAATTGACAGATACTAGGAAATGAAGTGATTGTATCTTAGGGTGAAGAAGAGGAAAGTTTCAAGATTTTTTTTTTTTTTAATTTTTTTTTTTTAACGTTTTTATTTATTTTTGGGACAGAGAGAGACAGCATGAACGGGGGAGGGGCACAGAGAGAGGGAGACACAGAATCGGAAACAGGCTCCAGGCTCTGAGCCATCAGCCCAGAGCCCGACGCGGGGCTCGAACTCACGGACCACGAGATCGTGACCTGGCTGAAGTCGGACGCTCAACCGACTGCGCCACCCAGGCGCCCCTCAAGATTTTTTTTTTTAATGTTTATTTATTTTTGAGAGAGAGACAGAGCTCCAGCAGGGGAGGGGCAGAAAGAGAGGGGGACACAGAGAATCCAAAGCAGTTTCAGGCTCTGAGCTGTCAGCACAGAACCCGACTGGAGGCTCGAACTCACGGAGCATGAGCTCATGCCCTGAGCCGAAGTCAGCTTCACCAACTGATCTACCCAGGCGTCCCTCAGGATGGTTTTTTAACAGGTGATTGGACCAGCTAGATCCAGAATCCTGTTCAGTGAGAAGAATCTATTGGTGCTGGTTTTAACACCAGGACATAAATGTTAGAAGAATTCATCCCAGATGTTTTTCATTAGTATTTTGTGTTCTTAGGCACCGTCCTTCCAGCATTTCTCAAACTTCCTGCAGACGTTCTCAGGCAAGAGCAGGAGCGTGACGTGCTACTTTGGGAGTTGAGGGTGGGAGTCAGATCATAGTGACCCCACGGGAAACCTGCTCCTATTAGGAATAGATGCAAGCCTGACATTCAGTGCTATGCTCTATTAATGCTGTTGTTTTGGTGGTTTGGTTTTGTATTAATGTTTGCCATGACTTGATCATTGAGTGCCCCCCACGTGGATGTATCATTTCTAACCTTTGATGTCACAGAGCCCTGGAGCACTGCTGTTAGTTTTCTCACAACTGGAGAGAGCATGGGTCCAAAATTTACTTCTGGTGAAATATAAACTTTTTTAATATCTTAAACAAAAACAGTTGTTTACGTAACGAGTGAAAACTACATTCCATCAAGAAACTGATCCAGAAATTGCACTTTGAGAAGTGACGTGTGTAATCAGTGTGGCAGGTGTCAAGTCTGCTAGCAGGGACATGTGCAGTTCCAGGCATTAAAGACTCAGATATGGGTCTCAGGTTTGCCTACAGGCTGGTTTTGGTTGCTTTGCTCTCATTTACTCAGGTTGTAGACCTTGCAGATCTGTGGTGATTAAGAGATAGTAATACAGAACTTTTTCTTTACTAGTTTTGTAGGAAACTGTGAGATTGATTTGGAGATCAAGCGATATTTTTGTAGAGCTGGTGTGCAAAGTATACAGGTAAGGTTTTTAAAGTTTCATAGTCTTCCAAAATTCCCTATGCTGTATTCAAAAATAAAATTGTGAAGTTTTTATTAACTGAGAATTTCTTTGAAGTTTAAGTTTTTTATTTGTAGGTTATTCTTGAGAGAAACCTGAAGTCAAATGCTCAGAAGTCACTAAGACGATCATGTGTCCTCCTTCTTGAGTCAGTAAATGGCCTGTGGAATTGTCTTCTGTGACATGTTTTGGTTTCCCATTTGAATTTAGATTCATGGTACAATGCGGGTGATCCTGGAACCGTTGATTGGAGACATGCCCTTAGTGGGAGCCTTGTCTATCTTCTTCCTTAGGAAACCAGTAAGTCGATGCTGATTTCATTTTTCCTATTCATTGGCAAGACTCTGTAAAGCAGAGAAATAGTCTGTCCCTCACTCTCTTTTCCCTTTTCTGACATATGAATTCTGTGTTCATACCTCTTTAAAATGCTCTCAATGGAGGGCTTCATCTCTTAATAGCTTTTTTCCTGATTATAAAATAGTGTTTGTTACAGAAAATTCGAAAATAGACTTTTTATGTAGTATTTATTTATTTATTTATTTATTTATTTATTTTTAAAGGTTTGTTTAGTTTTGGGAGGTGGGGACCGAGGACCCAAAGCAGGCTCTGCACTGAGCCTGGAGCCTGGTTGGGATTTTCTCTCTCCCCCTCTGCCCTTCCCTGCTCGTGTTCTTTCTCTCTCTCAAGATAAATAAATTAATTTAAAAAAAGACTCCCTCTTCCCCTCCCTTTGACTTCTAAGGCTCCTCCCCCTCACCTGGGTGGTCCTTACCTATAAGGCTCCTCCTTACCTGGATTCCTGCAGCCTCTGACTGGCTTCCTGTCTTGGCCCTGTCTTCCGTAGACTTCACCACTGGGGTATCTTCCCAGGGTGCAGGTTGACCCACTAGGGAGCATCTCTCCCTCACAGTCCTCATGGTAGAGGTGGGGTCTCTCTCCAGCCTCCTTTGCTGGCACTGCCCCTGGTGAGCATCCCAGTTTCCAGCCTCAGGGCAGAATCATAATCCAAATAGTACCAACCCCATTATCTCTCACTGCCTCCTGTTGTCTTTTCCTTCTCCCAGAACACTGTCTTCATCCCTGTGTGTCCTTTCCAGAGACAAAGGTGGTCAGCTTTCCCTGTGTTCCTTTGATGCCGGACTGCCCTGTGAATTCTGGCACACTTCTTGTTAACTCTTTCAAAGCCACGGCCCCATCTGTCTCCATACAGTTTAGTAAATGTCTGATGGGTGCATTCATCTGTTTCTCAAATATCTTTCCATGATATGCCACTTTTGTTACCTTTGTGAGTCCTTTCTGGAGGTACCATTAACATCATGTATAGTTTAAAACGGAAACGTTAATTTTTATAATTTTATTTCAATAACTTAATGCAAATTATTGTTGGGTTTTTAAAATACGGGTTTATTTAGACTAGACTACAAGTGGTATTTTTTCTGTATGTAAAAACACAAGAGTTAAGTGTCTTTAAGTTGCTGCTAAAATTGCTGTTCTGATTTGCTTTTTATCGCTTAAATAATGGGCTTATTTTTAATGTATTTTAACTACACAACACGCAGTGAAATTAAAAAGGCATTAAGGAATCTCTTAAAATTCAGTTTCTTAAAATTTTAAGAAATGAAGAGCTCTATAAAAGATTTACAATTCATGGGGCTTTTTCTACATACCAGTTATTTAAAAGCCTTTATGTTTAAGAAACTTTCTTCATTAATGAATATAAAAAAACTAATCTTTAGCAGATGGCAAAGTATTTTTAATTTACAGGAAATTTTTAACAATTAAAAGAAAGACCTTTTTTCAGTTCAGAAAACAATGAAATCCATATCTTTAAATCTCCCTCAAAACTTAGCAATACTCTTCCTTAGGTTGGATCTTTCATAGGGTTATTAACTTTAAAAATAACGTTGTAATATAACTTCCAAACAAAATCTTAGTGTCAGAAATGGAGGAGTCTGTGAAAAGTTCAGAATCATTCATTTCCTTATATGGCAAGTAAAGTCTCCAAACATATGCTTTGGAGAGAAGGGATTTTTTTTTTTTTTCAGTTATTTTCAACTGGAAAATATGAGTACAGAACTCACTGCTAGCTGCCAAGTAACTCCTTGTCACCCCAAGGAAAAATACAGCTAGAAAGATTGGGGGGGGATTGACTAAGCAGATGATATAAAAGTATAATGCCAGAGACTCTTATGAAACCTTTGCACATTTTTGTTCTTGTTGATTTGTTTAGTTTTGTTGGTGTGCTACCTGCTTAAAAAAAAGAACTAAAAGTTTCTAAAGTGACCAACTTTTTTGGAGCACAGTGAAGGCGGTGTGGTTAAGTGACAGACTTGGGTGTCCTCCGGCCTGGTCTTCCACACCTGGTCTTCCTCTTCTGACCGTGTGCTTTGCATGGTTTGTTTCACCTCTGTAAGCCCAGGTTTCCCCATCTGAAATGTGGAGATGAAACGTCAGTGGGTGTGTCCCCATCTGTAACATGGGAACTACTGCCTCACAAGATTAAATGCCAGTAGGTGCCTGGTGCATAGGAAGTCCTCAGATTTTTACGAAATCAAATATTTTCCTACATTCAGGTTTAGCATTCGGGTGGGTCTTAACCGCGGAAGTCAAGGTTTGGTGAACACAATAACTTAAGTGAAGGTTCTGGTAAGGGCTGGAACAAGCCAGTGTCTCCCCCTGACACGTGTCCTGGGAGCTGGCCACTCACACTAACACGACTGTTGTTGTAATTTCCTCAGGCACGTGCGCATAGGGTCCCTTTGGTATCCTCAGTTCTTTCTTTCCCTGGGGTACAGATTCGCCTAGAGTAAATCCAGGAGATGATCTGGGGGGTGCTGAGAATGCGTTTATCCTAAGAGGGTCCTCCCAGCTAGCAGACAGCATACGTACTTCCTGAGTCTTTGAACCACAGATTGTATTTCTCCATCTGTAAAAATGGAAATAACATCTTCCTTTTACAGTGATTGTGAGAAGAACTTGAGTCCTGTTAGCTACAACTCCAGCAACTGAGATCCCTTAAAGGAGGGGGAAAAAGGAAAGCCTTCATTTAAGTGAAATTAGTGTGTATTTGTCTCTCTCAAAACCTACTGGAATGCAGAGCTTGAAAGCCTTTGTGACTCTCGTCCGTGCCTGTTAGGCCTTTGCTCCATGCTCTCTCCCCTCTGAGACCACCTTCCTCGGGTCCTCCCGTCCACAGGCCAGAAACAAGGCTGCCAGTATACTCAAGAGGCGGTGCTCCCCTTCCTGGCTCCCCTTTCCTGTTCCGTCTGGGTCAGATACAGACCCCTGGCCCAGCTGGGAGGAGGAACGTTGCAGTGTATGAATCAGGCTCCTGGAAGCCAATTCCTGCAGCCCTGTGTGGAAAGGAAGGGCTGGCCAGACATGCCCACTGGAGTCCACCGGACAGGAGAGGGTCCCAGACTTAGAGCACACATCAAGTCACTTGGGAGCTTTGAGGGTATTTGTCCTGGCGGGTGTTCTCCGAGTGTCTTCTTGGATCTCTGCTTCGATACCTTTTGTTGCTTTGGATAGTCTAGCCCTACCCCCAGTAGTTGGGATGAGGGAGCTCCCCATTGCCCTCATCTGTCCTGAGTCTTGGGGCTGGCCCTCTTTCAAGTGATCTCGCCTTCTCATGCGCGTCTTTGCTGGATCTTATGCAGGAGTGAGTGCTCACACCTACCTCCAGCAGTACAGGGTCTAATGGTCAGGGCCTGGGATGGTGTCCTGTGCTCCTCAAGACACAGCGTGTGTTTTCTTCTCGCCCCCCAGCTGCGGTGAGCCTTCAGCTGTGTGTCCCTCCTCCCAGTGGCTTCTCTTCCTTACAGTGGAAGGTGGCGTTTGTGTCTCCTGAAGCAGCTGCTTCCTCCCTGGCCTCACCCCTGCAAGAGACGCTTTCCCCAGTCTCTGCGGCACACAGGCACTGCTCTGCCCACAGTGGGTTGCAGATGCCCCGTGTCTGGATTTACGCTGGCTCACCTGAACTGGCCTTTAACAGTCAGGATCTAGCTGGAACCTCTCAGTTGCCCTGTGGTACCTCAGCCACTCTCGGAGTCTCCCAAAAGGAAGGGCTGGTGGCCCTGTCACCTCCGCTGTCTGGCACATTCAACAGTGATGCTCTTTGCGGTTTTCGACATCCTGGAAAGAGCATCACCTCGGGGAATCTGGAAGTCCCAGGAGTAACAAAATAAGGAGAACATTCTTGACTTGACCGTCAGTGAAAACTGACTAACTGCAAAACTCTGGAGAGGGGCGGGAGGCACCAGTCTGTATTTTACCAGGCTTCCCAGATGATTCGTGGTCTGTACTGTACAACTTAGTGCAGCTAGAACACTGGCAATAGTAAGTGTGAAATCAGTTGACTGTATGTTTTACTGCGTCCATCAGACCATGCATTTCTGGAAAAGCAGCGAGGAGAAAGGCGTGTCTGTGGTTTTCACGACATGAGCAGATGGGTTTGTGTCGTTCCAGTGGAACCGGAACCACGCTACTGATCCCATTTCTCCCAGAAGAGTGACAGCAGCCCGAGAGAGTGATTGGGAAATCCGTCCCACTGGCTCTTGAATTTCTCCCAGAGAGCTTAGTCCCCAGGGCAGGGGCTGGGCGGGGCGGGGTGGGGGCCGCGACCTGGGTCCCGGCCCTCTCGTGGCTGCCTTCTCAGCCCTCACACTCACACGTGCCTTCACGCTCACACTTGTTCTCACGCACTCGTCCTCTCGCATGCTCGTTACCTTGCACTCGTTCTCACATACACGCACACTCGTTCGCATGTACACTTCTCGCCACATGCTCATTCTTACACATGGCCTCAAACGTGCGTTCACACTCACTTGTTCTCACGTATGTTCATTCTTACATGTGTTTGTTCTCACATTCCCACACTTACACTTGGTCTCATGTGCACTCATTCTCACGCTCATTCTTACATGTTCTCAGACACGCTTACTCTTTCTCACACTCGTTCTCACACACACGTTCTCACACTCACTCGTTCTTGGGTACATTCACTCTCACACGTGCTCGTTCTCATGCTTGTTCTCACACACGCGTTCTCACGTGTTCACACTCTCACATGAGGGAGTTCTCTCACATAGGTACATTCATTCTCATGCACTTGTTCTCTCACACTCATTCTTACACATACACATATTCTCATATGCTCTCGTGTTCGCGCATACACTTGTTCTCACACAGACGTTAATTCTCTTACACACTTATTCTCTGGTACACTCATTTAAAAAAAATTCTTTTTAATGTTTATTTTTTTTTTAGAGAGACAGAGTGCAAGCAGAGGAGGGGCAGAGAAAGAGAGAGAGAGAGAGAGAGACAGAATCTGAAACAGGCTCCAGGCTCTGAGCTGTCAGCACAGAGCCCGACGCGGGGCTCGAACTCACCGCGAGATCATGACCTGAGCTGAAGTCGGACACTTAACCGACTGAGCCGCCCAGGCGCCCCTCTGATAACACTCATTTTTACACATCGCTCACAAGTCACGGGCTCATTTTCTCACACACAAGTCCTCCCTCCCCTCTCTCATTTCTTCCCCCTCTGTGGCTCTGGGCTCTTCCTGTCCCTATCTCCCCTGTGTTCAAGGATATGACAGCCCGTCCTTCAGGCCCTTGAAAGGGCCCCTTTCTGGGGGCTTGTCTCTTGCATTCACATCCCTTCTCAAACCCAGCTGAATCCTGCCCTTCGTGAATCCTGTTCCTGCCTCCCTGGTGTTTTGTTTCTCTGAGCTGGAGTAACATTTAAATGCATCTCATGTTTTTTTGGTTTTTTTTTAACATTTTATTTATTTTTGAGACAGGGAGAGACAGAGCATGAACAGGGGAGGGTCAGAGAGAGGGCGACACAGAATCTGAAACAGGCTCCAGGCTCTGAGCTGGCAGCACAGAGCCCGATGCGGGGCTCGAACTCACGGACCGCAAGATCATGACCTGAGCTGAAGTCGGCCGCTTAGCCGACTAAGCCACCCAGGCGCCCCCATCTCATCGTTTTGACAGGGGTCATGAGAGTAAGGGGTCATGATGTTTTATAATCTCTAGTTTTTTTAAAAATATTTTTTAATGTTTATTTGTTTTTGAGAGAGAGACAGAGCGTGAGCGGGGGAGGGGCAGAGAGAGAGAGAGGGAGACACAGAAACCCAAGCAGGCTCCAAGCTGTCAACACAGGGCCCAGCGTGGGACTCGAACCCACAAACTGCGAGATCATGACCTGAACGGAAGTCTGATGTCAACTGACTGTGCCACCCAGGCTCCTCTATAATCTCTAGTTTTAATGTCGCTTCCAGGGGACCCATTAATCTTTGGATGTTTCCCAAGCTTTCTGATTGAACAACATGCCCCAGGCTCATTAGTCTGGAATCAGCTGTTTCTTCAGAATCCCTTGGAAAATGTGTTTAGAGGTCATGATCAGGGCGCTGGCCACTGCCCATTGCCCCACTGCCATTTGCTTCTGCACCTGTTCTTTCGGTGGGGGATGGGCACCCAGTATGAGGGGATGGGTGGGGGAGGCGCCAGCATGAGTTTATATTGGTAGTTGCAATAAATTTGTATTTCATTTCTCTTACTCTGAAAAATAGTTTTTCAGTACTTCTTAAATTTTTTTAAGTTTTGGTCTGTCCAAAACAAACTTTTGACTCTTCTGGTTCATACTTGTTTATAACTATCCACTTCTCAAAGGGATTTGAGAAGTTTTATTGCTGCAGCTATATGGGTAATTGAGATCATGCCATTTCTTATAGTATTTCTTCCAAAAATATAAAGCACAAGTCAGTGTTTCTAATCAAGCTTTTTTTTTTTTAACCTGTCTATATCCACTAAACGGAATCTTTTTTTTTTTTTTTAATTTTAATGCTTATTTATTTTTCAGACAGAGACAGAGCATGAATGGAGGAGGGTCAGAAAGAGAGGGAGACACAGAATCCAAAACAGGCTCCAGGCTCCGAGAGGTCAGCACAGAGCCTGACGCGGGGCTCGAACTCACGGACTGTGAGATCATGACCTGAGCCAAAGTCGGACACTTAACCGACTGAGCCACCCAGGCGCCCCCAGAATCTTTTTTTTAAATGTTTTTATTTTACTTTTGAGAGAGAGAAAGCATGAGAGGGAGAGGGGCAGAGAGAGAAAGGGGGCGACACAGAATCCAAAGCAGGCTCCAGGCTCTGAGCTGTCAGCGCAGAGCCCGACGTGGGGCTCGAACCCACAAACTGTGAGATCATGACCTGAGCTGAAGTCAGAAGCTTAACTGAACTACCAGGTGCCCCTGAATGGAATCTTATCTTAGCCAACTATGTAAGAATTATTCTAAGTAAATACCCAAATACCCACTAGAAAAATGAGCAAAATAAGATACAAGTAATGAATGGATAGAACGTGTTCCGCTAATATCAGGAAAATGCAAATTGAAACAGTGATAAAGTACCATTTTTTTAACTACCAGGTGTACTGACTTTTACTGTCAGTTTTTGATGAGGGTAAAAAAAAGAACATTTTATACATTTTGGGTGGGAATTTAAATCAGTACAGCATTTTTTTCTTTAGGGCAACTGGGTAGCATCTGTCAACAAAAAATGAACATATGGGGGCACCTGGCTGGCTCAGTCAGTGGGGTGTGCGACTCTTGATTTGGGGGATGTGAGTTCAAGCCCCACATTGGCTATGGAGATTATTTTTAAAAAATAAAGATCTTTGGGGCACCTGGGTGGCTCAGTTAAGCATCTGATTCTTAATTTCAGTTTAGGTCATGATCTCACGACTCGTGGGATTGAGCCCCACATCGGGCTCTGCGCTGACAACACAGATCCTGCTTGGGATTCTCTCTCTCTCTCTGCCCTTACCCTGCTCGTGCTCCCTCTCTTTCTCAAAATAAACTTAAAAATTTTTTTAAATAAAGGAATTTAAACTAAAATAAAATTTAAATTAAAAAAAAATTTTTTTTAACATTTATTTATTTTTGAGACAGAGAGAGACAGAGCATGAACGGGGGAGGGGCAGAGAGAGAGGGAGACACAGAATCGGAAGCAGGCTCCAGGCTCTGAGCCATCAGCCCAGAGCCTGACGCGGGGCTCGAACTCACGGACCGTGAGATCGTGACCTGAGCCGAAGTCGGACCCTCAACCGACTGAGCCACCCAGGCGCCCCAAAAACTAAAATTTTTTTAAAAATGAGTGTATATCTTTGACCAAAACTTTCACATTTTACATGCTAGTCTACATATGCTATAAGAACACGTATGTAAGATTTTCACTGAATCATAACTTATAATAAAAGAGAAATTATAAATACTCTAAGGGCTCATCAATAGGAAAGTTATATAAATTATTATTTGATTTTACTGGAGGAAACTGATATTATCTAAAAGCAAAACAAAAAAAGAGATGATTCTCCAGGTACCAATAAAGGACAGTGGCTTTGATTTTTCCCAAGCGAAAAGCAAGGTAAGGTATAGGACAGTATTACATACTACCTCATTTTGTTTATAAAGACACCTGTATGATTTGATAATTGGAAATAATCTGGATACTTAATATTTTTGCCCTTTCTTTTTTAAAACAGCTGATAGAAATTAATTGGACAGGACTGACTAATCTTCTCGATATCCCTGGATTAAAGTAAGTATGATGTCATGGCCTATGGTTAGCTTGTTTATGATGTAACGTGCAGTTCTAGTGTCATGGGAATAGCACAGAACGGGTAAGGCCTGTGTCCAAGGCAGACTCTGAGCCTTTTCACAAGCTCTCACATGTGACTCAGGTGAAGAGACTCAGATTCCTGAGACCTGCGTCTGAGGCATGGGGACCAACTGAGTGAAAGGCGAGTGGGTGAGAGTGTTAGACTGGGTCCCTCACCCTTCATTTCACTTTTTACTCACATGAGGCATCTTTCCAGCTTTGGTGGGTTTGTTTTTTTTATTTTTTTACTTTTTTTTTTTTTTAAGTAGGCTCCATGTCCAAAGTGGAGCTTGAACTCATGACCCTGAGATTAAGAGTCACATGCTCTACCAACTGAGCCAGCCAGCTGCCCCAAGTCCCCAAGTGTTGGTGTTTTAGAAAAGTAGCAGCCTTTTAATAACTTGTAAGTTAATTTTTAAATTCGGTTTTTATTATTTTCCCAGAAAAATAAAGGAAACTTCAAAAATGAGTATATATTATAAAACTAGCCTTCTGGGTTGTTTTCAGGCTGTGCTGCTGCCTTCCGTTCCTCCAGCATCCCCTCCCGGAAGGCAGGTGTAGGCACTGGCCTGGGAACATGTAGTATCACCCAGGAGTCTGGGTGTGAGAGCTGAGAAACCTGGAGTTTCTGCCTTGTGTCCCTGGGAGTCCTTCGTTACTCTGTAGCAGTCTCACATTTAAAACATGAGGGAATTTGGGGCACCTGGGTGGCTCAGTTGGTTAAGCATCCAACTTCAGCTCAGGTCATGATCTCACAGTTCATGGGTTCGAGCCCCACATCTGGCTCTGCGCTGACAGCTCAGAGCCTGGAACCCACTTCAGATTCTGTGTCTCCCTCTCTCTCTGCCCCTCCCCCACTCATGCTCTGTCTCTCTCTGTCTCAGAAATAAACATTAAAAAAATTTTTTATAAACATGAGGGAATTTGCCTAAAACAAGCTTATGAAACTGTGAAGGGCACATTCCTGCTGTGAGGGAAATGAAGGCTTCCTCATTGGGTCACAGCCATCTGTCTTATCTAATGGAAGGCAACTGTTTGTGGCAAACCTGTTAGTTGTTGCCAAGCAGAAGGTTCTAGAATCCTGCCTTTGCTGTTTACTTTTGTATTTTAGGGTTGCACTATATCACTTATTGGTTACAGTTACATATGTTCCTGGTAGATAACGTTTTAATGGTTTTTTTTCTAAAATAACTCAGAAATTAAAAATTTTTTTTCTATTCCTGTGTGTTTGTTTATGCCCCTAAAATGGTAATTGGAAAGAACTTTATTTTGTTTCATTATCAGGGAAAAGTTAGGACTTTAATAAAGTGAGGCATAGTGGGGCACCTGGGTGGCTCAGTCGGTTGAGTCTGACATCGGCTCAGGTCATGATCTCACGGCTTGTGAGTTCGAGCCCTGCGTCGGGCTCTGTCCTGACAGCTCGGAACCTGGAGCTGCTTTGGATTCTGTGTCTCCCCCGCTCTCTGCCCCTCCCTTGCTTGTGCTCTGTCTCTCTGCTCTCTCTCAAAAATAAGTAAACATTAAAAAATAATAATAATAAAGTGAGTCCTAATAATAAAAATCTTTTTTAGGTACTGTGGTTTTATGGATCTAGAAAATACTGTTACTTTAAAAGATCTTTGCAAAGAACAGACAACTTTAAGAGTTCTTGAAGTGTTCATTAGGATTCTTGTTTGCAAGCAGCAAAGCCAACTCACGTGGTCTTAAATAAAAAAGTAAATAAATGAGTAGGGGGCGCCTGGCTGGCTGTCAGAGAAACATGTGACTGTGGATCTCGGGGTTGTGAGTTCGAGCCCCACATTGGGTGTAGAGACTGCTTAAATAAATAAACCTTAAAAAATAAAGCAAATGAGTAAATAAATACTGTTTTTTAAGACCACTTGTTCGTGTATCCAACCAGTAAGTATTGAGTGCCTGCCATGAGCCAGCCACTGTTGTTAGTGCTGGAGTGTAGCTATGAACAGAACAGCCACACTCCTGTCGTGGAGCTCCACTTCCAGTGGCCCATTCCCAGCCCCTGTCGCTGGGCAGGCTGGAGCATTGTGTGGATGAAGTCAGGCAGGTTTTGGTGTCCAAATGATGCCCTAAGTGCTCTCTGTCCCAATCTTGAGTCTGCTGTTCTCTGCATGGGTTTGGTATCAGGCAGGCTCTTGCTATGAAGTCGCAGCTCCTCTGTTCTTCATGCTTAGCAACTTCAGTCTAAAAAGAACCTTCCGCTGGTTCCAGCACGAGTTCCAGGGCTGATTTCTGTTTGTCCACCCATCCTTGGACAGATCCTGTGATTCTGATGACCAGGTCTTCTGCCTGCTCCCAAAGGAGGAAGAGAGGACCAGGGTGAGGGGCTGGGGGCAAGCAATGGAAGAACCTGCCCCAGACCTCTCATCCAGGCGGACAGATGCTAGGCAGCCAGCAAAACAACAGATCACTGTTGCCATTTAGTGTGGAAAATGTGTTCTCCTTTGTATATCTTGGGAGGGCTGAAATAAACACAGCCTTGTCCAAAGCAGCTACCCTGTAAATAGCATCATATTAGTTGCCTTACAGGGTGAGCCAGAGGGCGTGTTTTGCCTTGGCAAGCCTGCAGCTGGGGGAAGTCAGTCCCAAATCATTTATTTAAAAGAGAGATACAGGCGCACCTGACTGGCTCAGTCAGTAGAGCATGATTCTTGATCTTGGGGTTGTGAGTTCAAGCCCCATGTTGGGGGTAGAGCCTACTAAAAAATAAGAGGTGCCTGGATGGCTCAGTTGGTTGAGCATCTGACTTCAGCTCAGGCCATGGTCTCATGGTTCGTGAGTTCAAGCCCTGTATCACGCTCTGTGCTAACAGCTCAGAGCCTGGAGCCTGCTTAGGGTTCTGTGTCTTCCTCTCTCTCTGCCCCTCCCCTGCTGGTGCGTGGTGTCTGTCTGTCTGTCTGTCTCTCTCTCTCTCTCTCTCTCTCTCTCTCAAAAATAAACATTAAAAAAATACTTAATAAAAAGGGAGATCTATATCACACACATGTCTGTATACATTGAGATACATATATACATATACTCCATTTTATTTAATGATTTTTTTTTTTTTTTTTTTTTTGGTCAGAGAGCATGCGTGGGGGAGAGGGGCAGAGGGAGATTGAATCCTGCGTAGGCTGCACGCTCAGCGTAGAGCCTGACATGGGTCCCGATCCCACAACCCTGGGATCATGACCAGAGCCAAAATCAAGAGTTGGACACTCAAAATGATTGAACCACCCAGGCACTCCTAATTAATGATTTTATATGTAGATAGGTTCTCTTTATATAGTAATAGCTTTAACTGTTTTATGTATAGAATCTTATGCATGAGACACACAAAATACATACTTAGTATTTAGAGAAATACATTTATCATTAAAAATATATACTCATGTATATTAGAAGTATAGAGGGAAATACCATTCAGAAACAAAGCCGTGGGACACGAGTGTCCAACTCTTGATTTTGGCTCAGGTCGTATCCCAGAATCATGGTATTGAGCCCCACATCAGGTGCCGTGCTGGGCATGGAGCCTACTTAAGATTCTCTCTCTCCCTCCCTTTGCCCCTCTCTTCCTTTCACATGCTCTCTCTCAAAAAAAAAAAAAAGCTATGGTATAAAAGTAAATAGTAACTTTGAACCTAATATAATGAAATCTCGCCTTGAGCATTATAAAATGAACCTCTACATGCTGTATTCATTGATTATGAAAACGAAAGGTATCATAAGATCATAACGCTTGAATTGCTGTGCTTCAGCTTAAATTTTGACTATCCCCACATGTTCCAATCTTGAACCTAATATAATGAAATCTCGCCTTGAGCATTATAAAATGAACCTCTACATGCTGTATTCATTGATTATGAAAACGAAAGGTATCATAAGATCATAACGCTTGAATTGCTGCGCTTCAGCTTAAATTTTGACTATCCCCACATGTTCCAACGAAGAGCCCTACAGGGATCCTAAGGAATGAGAGTTAGGATAGAAACAAAAGTGAGGTAAAGAGGCAGCAGTTCCAAAGGACAAACAGGACTGGACACGATAGGAAGCCCTTCCAGTGTGACAAGATCGGGACAGCAGCCGGGACAAGCAGAGGGGCAGCCGGGAGCAGCACCGCAGCTCGGGAAATTCTGGAGGAGCCTGGACATGTGCACAGGGGGATAGAAAGGGGAGCAGGGGTGAGGCACCAGGGTGGGCCTCCTGCTGCTTTCCTGGGTGCTGGGCCGGAGTCTGCACAGCTGGGCGGGTGGTGAGGCGGTCAGCCTGCCACCATAGCAGCTAGGGGATTCTTGAAAGCAAGTCGTCATCAAAGGGGTCTCTGCTTCAGCAGATTTTTTTCAGCAGAAACAAAACCAGTATTTTGGAGGGGGTGGGGGATGCCTGGAGTAAGAAGTGCTCCGGCGTCCAAGCCCCGAGGACCGCCTCACACCGCTGCGTAGCAAACACGTAGCCGGTGTCCGCCGCCTGAGACCCTCTGAGTCTCTGTGGCGTGTTAACGTCTGATTAGCCGACCTTTTCAGAGAGTTGTTGTCCGCGTTGTCTGTGGGGTTGTAGGTTTTCAGTCCTTTTTCCATCATGAATGGAAATGTTCTAAGTAAGGTAAGCCCTGTGCCTCGTCGTTGTATTTGGATGCCCAGCTTGCAGTGAACATTCGGTTTTTATTACTCACTGAACAACAGTGACTTCCACTCTGTCCCAGTGGTTATTTTTATATGTATGGTTACTTTACACATTTATGTTAATGTAACACCTGAAAAGTCCTGGCAAGAAGTAAAACTCTCTTAAAAACTTTTCAGTTCTGGTTAAAGGCGTTCTTCCATAGCGATGAAACTTCATTTACATGCGCTTTCAAAACTGTTGTCACATACATACTGCTTAATTCTCAAATTTATCCCAAAGAGTAGGCAAAAATATATCAAAAGTACATTTGTTTCTTTATCCTCCACAGCTTTATACATATTACTGAGTTCTCTGGGCAGTAGTTAATTCAAAATTATTACAGTGGTGAGTACCCAAGTACAGTGTGAAGAGAATAAACTGTAAATTCTTCTACTTCATTGGGAACTATGGACATATAATGAGAGAGAAATTTAATGTTAGAAACATGGAATGAGTAGATGGATGTTTGTTATGGTATTCTCTGCACTTTTGTGGATGTTTGAGATATGCTAAAAAAAAAATGTAATGTATCTTAGTATTAGGTCAATGATAAAGTTACATAGAATGTATGAAACATTTAGAATATTATGAAATGTAGCCAGAATATATTACCTTGTGTTTTCAGCTCTACTCAACTATATATCTCAACTATACATGCACACACACACACACACACACACACACGTGTGTGTGTGTGTGTGTGTGCGCGTGTTTGTGTACATACACGTATACATCCCACATAATGGTCACCATAGCCATATCACAGCTACTGCCTTAAAATGCTTGTTTTAAATACTGTTTTGGAGAAATTCGACAACTCCAGCCCTGTAAATGGGATATTAGGTCATGTTTGTGCTTACCTTTGCTATTAAAGGCAAGACCTACTATCGATGTGCCTGATAGTTGGTTTGTTCTTTTTTATTGCCCTCCTAACAGTGGTCTGTCAGATACCATCATTCTGGATATAATATCAAACTACCTGGTGCTTCCCAATCGGATCACCGTTCCTCTTGTCAGTGAAGTTCAAATAGCACAGTTGCGGTTTCCTATACCAAAGGTAAGTATGCCTGCGCCCCTGTTAGCACTTAGGTGCAGATATGGGACGGCCTATCGCATATTTGGGTGTTGTAACTTGCTGTGGTTCTCTT
Organism: Prionailurus bengalensis; assembly: GCF_016509475.1. Classification (NCBI taxonomy): domain Eukaryota; kingdom Metazoa; phylum Chordata; class Mammalia; order Carnivora; family Felidae; genus Prionailurus; species Prionailurus bengalensis. The sequence goes on along the minus strand of NC_057348.1, from coordinate 168,510,900 downwards.
AGCAGTGACCTTGCCACATGGATCTGGATGTGATAGTTTGGCCTGTCACGGTTCTTGAGGGATTGGCTAAGGTACACCACAGAAACTTCAGGGCAATTCTTAATCCTCAGCCATGAACATCCACGGTGCTTATAGGGATTTAATCCTGCAAATGCTATTCTGCAAGTCCTAAAGGACAGCTGTGACAACTTAGTTGTCATCTCAGAAAGCATATACTAATTGTAATAACAGAATCTAAGAGCGTAGTACGCGATGGGAACTTCGTGTAATGACTGGTACACGTTTTCTCTCAGAGATGAGAATATGGTCATCTCGAGTCCTCGAATAAGTTAACGTGGCAGAAGCAGTGCTGCTGTTACCAACTGCCCTGGATGAAATGGGAAGGCCGGCCTGGGTCTCAGAGCACAGCCCTCGGGCTTAATAGCAGCTTTGGTCTTGGGGTGTATTACTTGGCATGTGTGGACCTCATTTCTTCATCTATAAATTGGGGATGGTGCCTAGCACAGAGTTAGGTCACAGATATTGGAGTCACCTTCATTTGAGTAGACTAAGCAGCCTCATCCCACGACTGAGAACTTGCCGGTCAAGGACCTAGAATTCCCTCTAATGGTCAGACACGTGCTTGGAGTGGATAGGCCCTCACAGGTTAGTGAGAACTGTTAATCTTAAAGATAAAACCCCCAGTTATTTTACCAGCAAAAATGGGTTTCTTCAGGAACGGCAGAGAATTGCCGTCTGGGACAATTAAGCTGTGGCAAAACCACAGGTGATTCTGCAGAACAGAGGAGAGAGAGGAGGCTCTTTCACAGAGGAAAGGGGGAGCCGGGAGGGGGAGCCGGGAGGGGTGAACTGGGAGCCCGAAGTGTGGTGGCTGCTCGTGAGCTGAGCTGTCGCCAGGGGAGGAGGAGACCTTCCTTCCTCCTGCCGGGCTGGCAAAATAGTATCACGTGGAAGGTGCATCTCTTCCCGTCGGGTCTGCAGTGGACAGTGGAGTGGTGGTGCCTGAGCCCCCCCCCCCCCCCCCCAGTGCTGGCCTCCCGACCCCATTCTAAAGGTTTCCTTTAATTAATTTTCACAGAGCTTTTCCTGCTTGGTCCTTACCCCCATCCGTGTAGTCTGTCTGCACTCCTGTCTGTAATGAGTGTGATACTGATGCACACAGGACAGCAGATTTTTTTTTTTTAATGTTTACTTATTTTGAGAGAGAGAGAGAGAGACCCAGAACATGAGCAGGGGAGGGGCAGAGAGAGAGGGAGACACAATCTGAAGCAGGCTCCAGGCTCCGAGCTGTCAGCACAGAGCCCGATGCGGGGCTCGAACCCATGAACTGTGAGATCGTGACCTGAACCAAAGTCAGACACTTGACTGAGCCGCCCAGGCGCCCCAAGTTGATTTTACTCAACAGAAGGTGTGGAATTGGTCCTCTTTCAGTGGAGGTGTTGTGTTCAGTGTTCTTCCTGAAGTGGAAGGAGACAGCCTTTCCCTGGTGTTTGTTACGTTTTTGTAGTTAACTGGATCTCTGTAACAGTGCACAAATCCTCAAACACCTATAAGCTTTCTTATATTTTTTAAAAGTACCAACACCCCAGCTAATTGGTGCCCAAACTAGTTATAACATGGGCATTCAGGTTTAATGGAACACTACATATGAGAAATGTCATTTTTCTTTCATTTACGATTTTCATCTCTGAAAATGCAAGAAGTCTTTTCCATGTAGAAATCCTCATGCCCCTTTGCGTCTTATACTTTTTATTCTCTGAGCACGGTGAGTACTGAAGCCGCGCCCAAAGCCAGCCTTCCTTAACCTTGGGTTTAAAAGCCAGCACTACTTAAACATGTTGCCAGATTATCTAAACTTTACACACATGAAAATGTAAACAGAAAATTCTCTAAGTTTTTAAAAGTGTATTTATCTGTAAAAATGCATGTCTTCCTAGCTGATGGGGTCAGGAATATTGCCCAGTGATTTTAAAAGCGTTTGTTTAAGGGGCGCCTGGGTGGCTCAGTCAGTTAAGCATCCGACTTTGGCTCAGGTCATGGTCTCATGGTTCATGGGTTCAAACCCCATGTTGAGTTCTGTGCTGACAGCTCGAAGCCTGGAGCCTGCTTCGGATTCTGTGTCTCCCTCTCTCTCTGCCCCTCCCCTGCTCATTCTCTCTGTCTCTCTCTCAAAAATAAATAAACATTCAAAAAATTCTACCAAAAAAAAAAAAAAAAAGGTTGTTTAAAGAGAGGAGAATGCTGCTCCGTGTTAACTTTACCACCATTGTTTGCCTTGAAAGAAGTGTGAATGGATATTTTTTATTTTACCTATTAAACAACATTTTAGGAAAAGAAAACTGTGTTTAAAGTCTATGAGTAAATGCGTATTTCAAAGTTTCAGTTTCTTCTCTATAAACTACATTTAATGACATACAGCTGACCCTTGAACAGCATGGGTGTGGGCACCGACCCCTGTGCAGAAAGTCGGCATGATTTCTGACTCCCCCAGAACTGCACCAACAGCCTGCTGTTGACCAGATACCGTACTGATAACATGAGCATTTAACACGTATTTTATATGTTCTATGTGTTTTATTCTGTTTTCTTATAATGAAGTAAGCTAGAGAAAAGAAAATGTTACTAAGAAAATTATAAGGAAAAGAAAATACATTCATGGCATTTTACTGTATTTAGTGAAAAAAATCCTGGGTGCCTCGTGGCTCAGTTGGTTAAGCATCTGATTTTGGCTGAGGTCATGATCTCACAGTCTGTGAGTTCCAGTCCCGCTTTGGGTGAGCTCGAGCCCCTCTTTTCTCTCTCTCCCTCTTCCCCTCCCTCCCTCCCTCTCTCCCTCCCTTTCTCTCTGCCCCTTGCTCACTTGCACCCTCTTTCTCTCTCTCAAAAAAAAAAAAAACACGTTTGAGTGGATCTGCACAGTTCAAACCTTTGTGGTTCCAAGGCCGACTGTATTTCATAGGATTGTTCTAAAACTGGAAGTAATCATTGCATATGAAGGGCTTAGTATCACGTCTGAGACATCCTCTGTTGGTTACCAATTACTGTAGCACCGAACCATAGGGCTGTGTTGGTGACCCGTAAGGCTCTGTGACTCGGGCTCCTCAGGCTCCTGGAGCACAGTGTCACCGTGGGGCCACCGACTCCCACCTCGTTCTCCCTGGTCTGGTCTCCTGACTGAAAATAGTACCACTCCAGTGCCGTCACCTGGTGCTGCTTTGGTTTTTCCTCAGCGCTGCCACCTGCGTGCTCCACGTTTACTTTCTGCTTTGCCGCACGACAGGAGGGTCTTTGTTTCGTTCCCTTCCGTCCTGTTTTTAGGACGGTGAGTGTGCACAGCGTTGTTCCCTGTCACGTGAACCAGTGAACAGTCCACGGGTTCTCCTTTTCTCTCAGGGTGTCCTAAGGATACATTTTATCGAAGCTCAGGACCTTCAGGGGAAAGATACTTACCTTAAGGGACTCGTCAAGGGAAAGTCGGACCCCTATGGGATTATTCGAGTCGGCAACCAGATCTTCCAAAGCAAAGTCATCAAAGAGAACCTCAGTCCGAAGTGGAACGAGGTATACGAGGTAAGATGTGCCCAGTGGTGTCGCCTGGCTTCTCCAAATTGAGTCCGCTCCTGTTAACACAGGAGTGTGTTTGGTGTAGAGGATACTTTAAATCCTTTTTGCTTTAATTCCCCATCTTTAAAAAGCATTGCCCCTTTCTGTCCCTTCCTCACAATATTGTTGTCATGCCAACACATAAACGACACATAAATTTTAAACCTTGATGACGTTAAACCATCGCAATACATAATTGGCAGAATATTTTTCATGGGAAAAATGTTTTATGTGGTTAACATATGTAAACATACAAATACGAGATTAGTTATGTATCATTTTGTAAATTCTCATTTAATACATCTGGACATCTCTACATGTTAGTAAATACAGATGGACCCGATTTGTGATTGCCATTCACTTCTTTACGCAAAAGAGATCTTGACTATTCATTCCAGCATTAGAACCGCTGTTGTAACAATGTCGTAGGAATATATTTTTCTTCACTTGACCAAGTTTTCTCCAAAGAAGCTCGTCAAGGTGTTATTGCTGCGTCACGAAGTACAATTTGAGTAAAGGAGTGATACATTTTTGCAGAATTGTTCTTGGAACCGTTGTGTGGCTTATACGTCACCAGCTTCCCATCCTTCCGGTCCAGGCTGTTGCCAGATGGCTTAATCTCTGAGTGGTGGTACGTGGGTCACTAGTAGTTATCCCAAGAACAGGACTTGAACACAGCCACTTCAGGGCTAGTAAGGTGTGCTAACCTGTTCTGTTTGTGGGTGCTGTCTTGTGACCTCCTTCCTGAGCGGTGGAATTTGACTCGGTGAGACTAATCCCAGGTAACTGGAAACACGGTAGACTATGTGGGCAGATGTTTCAAAATGATCTCCCACGGAGAAGCATATGTGGTTTGACAATGAGCAAATGTAAGTGCTTAACCACTTAATAAGAGAAAACTAGTACGGTGCTCTTTACCATAATCCTCATATTCAGCAGGTGCCGACGTCAGTAAAAATGTAAGATAACTACCACTCGTTATTTTTTCAGGCTTTAGTCTATGAACATCCCGGACAGGAATTAGAGATTGAGCTCTTTGACGAAGACCCGGACAAGGATGACTTCTTAGGAAGGTAAACCCTGAGGCGAGGAGAACACTCTTCCCAGTAGTCACACTTAAAACTACCGCAGCTTTGAAAAATAGGTGTATGTGTATGTAACGTGTATTGTTAAGTGGCTCTTAGATACAACATTTGTTTCACTTTAGACTTCTCAAGGTATGTTTTATTTCTCTCACATTTAAGTATAAGAAGGAAAATTCTAGATCTACGACCATCACAGCAACCGCTAGCTGTGTGTAGCTATTTAAATTAATTGATTAAAACTAAACAAAATTTGAAATTCGCTTCAGTGGTTGTACTCGGCCCCATTTAAGTGCTCATAAGCCACATCAGAGCGTGGCCCCAAAGGCCAGTGCAGCTCTCCGGCTTTCACGCCGCACAGGCAGCTCCCCTCTAGGGTGTAGAAATGAGGTTTTAAACGTTTTCAGTTTGTCGAGTTTTTTAGGGAGCAGGGGGGATAGTAATTTACATTGTGCCTACACATTGGAAAAATAAATACTGATTTGTATACTTAAATTGAACAACCAGTACAGCTGAAGAAATGAGCTTTTAGAAAAACACATCTAAACCTAATCTTTATTATTTAGCTGAATTTCTTGTGGCCAACAAGATACGGGTATAGATGACCTTGGACAGGCTTAGCCTCATCAAGAATGACCTGTGTATTCTGTGACTTCAGAATTCATTCCTGAGCTGGTTTAACAAGGGGCGACTGAAATATTGTAAGCAGGGCAGTAAACAGATCAATTTTGCATTTTAGTAGAGCCACCGTGTGGCTTAGAGTGGCGGGGACTGAGACTGGGGACTACGGTGATCGACCAGGAAAGAGCTGTGAGGGTCTGACCTGGGGTAGGGGCAGGAGGAGGGGTAGCTACGAGCGAAAATAGGAGCGGACTTCTCCCACCCTCGTCATCTCTGGCTTCCGGGGGGAGTGCCACACTTTGCCGTAGAGCAGGGTGTTTAGGGGAAGAAGGGGCTCTGGGAGATGACTGAGCCAGAGGCCTCTGTGGGGCTCCAGATACTTGATGGTCCAGAGCTGAGGAGTGAGGATGGGAAGGCTGTAGAGACAGACGGCAGCACCAAAGGAGAGCTTGTCGGACAGGAAGGCTGAATATTTCCACACATTTTTGGCGTTTTCATATTCTGTAAATAGCTACATTATAGGGAAGACCACATTTTTTACAACTGTCATCCTGGCTTGGCCAGACTGAGGGTCCTGACCTCCCAGAGACTCACCCCCCGCTTGTCCCTTACTTCCCTTCGTAGTTTTGAGATAAACCTGAGGAAGCTTCCGAACGAAGTCTGTCTGTTGATAAACTCTAGCATTTTGATGCATGTCCGTGTACTTTTTCGTAGACAAGTGTTTAAGGTTATTTCAGTGTTAAGAAGTATGTTTCTATATTCTAAAGTTGTTGTGTTGTTATTTCCATAGTCTTATGATTGATCTTATTGAAGTTGAAAAGGAGCGCCTTTTAGATGAAGTAAGTTTTCTCTGAGTTCTTGTTCCATTTCACGGCCAGTGACAGACCTGCTGCCCGTCCCCACTGTGTTCCGAGAACCGAACGGTCACTTCACAAACACTGAGAACTTAGGCCCTTCAGTGTTAGCAAAGTGAAAAGAAAGAAGTTTGACAGCCCAGTCAGATGGTATGTATCGAGAGCCCAGCATATGTTAGAAATTCACGAGTACAAGCACGACACTCTGGGAGTCAGGGCAGAGGCCTGTGAGAAGCTTCCTAAACGTGGGCTCTCGAGGCGCTGGAGGTACAACAGCTAGGGCTGTGCGGTCGAGGAGAAATTGTCACGTGGGCGCCGCCTACAAACGCAGTGGGAACTCACAAGCAGACACTGCTTTCAAGCAGGACGTTGCCATCAGAATAAAAAGCGTTAAAAGCGAGGAAAATTTTGAGATGGCTTCTAAAAGATGGGTGTGATTGGGACAAGCAGGACATAAGGAAGCAAACAGATGTTGAGATCCACTGTTCCAAAGTAACACATTCTCCTTCCTGTGCACTCGTGGCAGCCCCTTAACGCCGAGTATTTGGGGACTAGCTTTGATTAATTGCTTTGTGATTTTTAAGCTGAAACAGCTGAATACTCTTTTATTGAGAAGTATATAGTGGTGAATAAAAACAAACGTGAATTTCTTTGATACTGAAATTCAGTGTTTGGTATCCATGTTGTATTATCTCTTGGCCCATAAATTCTATTCAGGTCCATACATAGAAGCCCTATGGTGCTGGACAGGACTGGAGCACGTTGGAATCCTTGTGTGTCCATTAGGGATGAAAACAGTGTTTATTCCACCATGATTTTGTTAGGGTTCAGCGAGGTAATGTTAGTGAAGCCTTCAGCACCCTCCCTGGCCAGGCTCCAGCGGCTGCTCTCTGGGGTCGTCAGCTCATTAGAGATCGGGCAGGACTCCGTCCTTCAGCAGTAATCAGAAACAGTCGGTGCCTCCCAGGGAGCGGCTCGTAACACTTGTGGAAACTGCTTGACTGGAAAGTCTGACTCAGGAGAGCTGTTGTGAATGTTCACATTCTCTCCTCAGTGGTTCACCCTGGACGAGGTCCCCAGAGGAAAGCTGCACTTGAAACTGGAGTGGCTCACGTTGATGCCAAATGCTTCAAACCTCGATAAGGTGCCGTGATGGAGTGTTTCCCCTGACAGCTGAGATTAGAATCTCTAGACTGCATGGCTACTTGGCTTACAAAAATTACGGCAGTGATTTTGATTATTGTGCTCTAAGTCACTACAGTTGCATCAGGGGTAAATTAAAGGTACCGGAATGTTTTAAAAGAAGGATTTATAGGTCCTTCCCACCTGCTTTACGAGACCTTCACGTTTCATGCTTGATATACTTTGGGGGTTTGGCGAGCCGCAGATCACCTGTGCTTTATTTAATTGATTTGTGTAATTTTTTTTTAATTTTTTTATGTTTCTGAGACAGACACAGAGCATGAGTGGGGGAGGGGCAGAGAGAGAGAGGTAGACACAGAATCTGAAACAGGCTTCAGGCTCTGAGCTGTCGGCACAGAGCCCGACGAGGGGCTCGAACTCACAAGCCGTGAGATCATGACCTGAGCCAAAGTCAGAGGCTCAACTGACCGCTCACCCAGTCGCCCCTGATTTGTGTAGATTGTCATTAAAATATATTTAGTGTTTTCATTCTCTCTGTGTTGCATATATTGGATGGTTTATTTCACCACCTTTCTTATTTTCTTGAGCATTACAGACATAATCAGGTAGAAGTACTCTAAAATCTTCTGGAAACACACCTGCTGAGGCTTTTTGTCCTTTCCTCGTAGGTGCTGACAGACATCAGGGCTGACAAAGACCAAGCCAATGATGGTCTTTCCTCTTCGTTGCTGATCTTGTATTTGGATTCAGCAAGGAACCTTCCGGTAGGTAATGCCATGGGAGCTCCCTTAGGTGCCCGTTTTCTGGCAGTAGATCTTGTGTTGAGCCACACCGTGTCACCACTGTTGCTCCCAGGAGAACAGCAGAGGGGAGGGGTCAGTGTGTATTTGCTTCATGAGTGTAATTTATGTTTCTGCATCTTACTGATTGTCCAGAATGTTCAGAGTTATCTTTACTCTGACATGCTTTATGAAGAAATCTCCATTACATAAGAAAAGGATGTGCCTGGTAGTTAGGGAAGAAGATACTCCGTAGAAAATCACTAATTATTAAAATGGAGTTCCCTAAGGATGGACATTGTCTTCTCTGGCATGGGAATAAAACAAAGCAGCTCTGTCCACGGCCCCAGAGTCCACTCTGGCTGTGGCGTGGCAGGACGGCCGGTGGGCAGCCCGGTAGGACAGGCGCTGGCTGGAGCCCCTGGTGCCCTGTCCCGCTTGGCTCCCACGGCCCGGAGGGAGAGCCCCTGCTCGTTTGCATCAGAACTGTTTGCTCTTAGAAAACACTGTGAAGTGCAGCTTTTATAGGTAATGACCACAGCTGTGGGGAAGAAAAATCCCACCGTTCTGTTCGCGTGAAGTCTCACGGGATCCTCCACCACCGTACTTTAAATCCACTATTTAGGGTAATGTGATCATTATATAAATGTTACATTGTTTTGATCACTTTTTTTGAGTGCCAGTTCCCATACCCAGCGGATGGTCATTCCTGCCTTCTTTCACTGTGTTAAACACCAGACCAGTTCTGTTGAGGTTTGCAGGCTGTTTCCCTGCTAAGCCTGTAATAAGTGCTCATCCATCCCGGCGCATTTGCATGTAGTCTCCCTGTGTCCTCTCCTTGTTGGCATCGACGTGGTGGAGACAGACGAGAAAGCAGAGTGTTTACTGCCCTTCACAGTTTGCATCCAAGTGTCTCACGTCAGACTGTCCTCGTCTCACCTCCCCGCGGAAGCCCACGGAGTGCACACCCCACTTCTCCTCCAGTGCCTTCCAAGCTCTGAAAATTGCACTTCACTTGCACTAAGCTCAAAGCAAAGTAAACGTACTTTGTGCATCCCTGTGTTTCAGTTAAGGTTTTTGACAAAATGCAATTGATCTGTTTTTATACTGGGAAGATGTAGTTGAACACTGTGTAATTATATGCAACTGTACTCTTTCTTTCAGTGAAGGTTTCTTGGCTAATTTTAACTTCATAAATTCTTAATTTTTCTTAAAATGTTACTTAACCTTTTGGCCAGTCTTCCAATTCGAACTCTGACTTTTTCCGTTAACGATCTCAATTTGGGGAAAGTTGTTTTGTTGTTATTTAACCTTCCTGCAGAATTTCTCATACAGTAGAACTTTTTGGTTTTTAATCACAGTAATGTTTGTTTTACAGTCTTTTATAATGCCTGATGGAAGTGAATTTGTTATATATTTTAGGATACGGAGAATAGTATTAAGTGAATTGGCAAGAAAGAATTAGGCCTCTTTCGAAGTGTGTATTTTGTCATTAAATTGAAATTTGAGTAATACCACGTAAGCAAAACAAAAGCAAAAATGAATTTATTAACCTTTTATTAAAATGGCACTCTGTGCATGAAGTATGCTCTGTCTGTCAGAGGCAAAGGATCTTTGCAAAACCGCTGCCCTCTCGGGTGTTTAAGTTAAACGACAGCGTTTGCCCACCAGTTCTCCTGCGTTTCTGTGGGATGCTTTGACTCTGCCTTTTGCAATCCTGTTTATTAGTGCTTCTTGTGCGTTCACTGACCGCGGTCCACCATTCTTTGCTTTCTCCTCCTGTTTCCACTCTCCTAAGAGTATCTACGAGGGAAACTTTGGGTGTGGCTACTTAAAAGAGAGGCGAGCGTCGGGACTAGTGTTTTGTGAAAATACTACCTCAGTCTATAGAGCACTATTTGTGAGTTCTCCAGTGTTCTTTCTTCCTTTTGTTTTAATGGAGACTGCTAGAATGTGGGCTGGAACTTCTAATGCCATCTATTCAATGGTGGAATGATGTGGCATGCTTTTTTAATTTTCTTGCATGATTTCAGTTACTGTGCGTGTGTTTCTTTTGTGCTTGTTTTGTAAAAGTAACACCGCTGTAACCAACTTTGGTGACTACATCTGATGATGAGATGAACAAATCTGGTGAGTCGTGAAGAATCCTGACATTCCTAAGCTGCTACTGGCCCGTAAAAAATAAAGATAAAAATTCTTCTGAGGGGAAAATGAAACCATAATAATTAAAGCCGATTTTCTGAGGGTTCATCTCAATGTGAGACGTAAATGTTTATTTGCAAGTTTCCAGAAAACGTCCTTAGATCTCCTTTTCCCTCCTGAGGAAACACAGAAGTGTCAGAACTTGGCCTTCCTTGAAGTGCCAGCTGTACCTGTGGGGATGGTCAGTGAAGATGGATGTCCACCTGTTGCCCTGGAAACGTGCCTTCTCCTCTTTTTCACCAGAGCTCCTAAGGGAGAACAAAATACATTGAGTTTATGATTCAGCTTCTTTTAAGGAACTGAAAGAATATCCAGGAGAGGGTAACTGAGCATTTCTAACCCACTTATTTGGGAAGCTGACTTTGATCTTCTTACGTCTGTTTCCTGGGGTCTTGCTCTGGGGCCCTGATTCCTGGTACTACTGTTCTTGGTGCTTGTAGCAGACAGTTGTTTTTACTTGCTTTAGGGTCAAAGAAAGTCACCGATGGCTTAGTCATTAGTCTAGAAAGTTACTCTTTCTAGGCTGATTTAATTCAATAACTTAGTCAGATTCATAAAGTTCTTCAGCCCTTGAATCTAACAGTGGTAGTAATGCTTGTGCTCTCGAAGAGATTTCATTTCTGTTTCCACGTGCACTTTCAGTGTATTCTTATCAAAGAAGGGTGGGGCAAAAGTTGAAGAATAGGTATTTTGCCCCATTTTATCCATGAGGGACATCGAGACCCTGATGGGTTAGGTGAGCTGTTGAGAGTCACGTGGGTAGGAAATGGTAACCATGGTCTCCTTCCTCACTCTCCTTGCTTGTTGCTACTTGAGGTGTTTTCAAAGTCAAGATGAGGTCACTGGTACGTGTTGGCAAACATTCTCTGTAACTCTCGAGTTAGAAACGACTTTATATTTTGGGTGTTTCTTAGTGACGGTTGTAAGCTGCTGTGGACAACAGTGCGACCCTCCTGCATAAACTCTGTTAGTCTGCAGTGGTTTTTCTAAGTTACCTTTTCTCATTCTGTAATTGCTTTCTTTAAAGGGAAATATTTCTGACCTTGTGTCAGGATTTTTTAATTGCTTTATGATCTTGAGCTAAGACATTGCTAGCTTATCAAAACCAACTTCCCTCCCACATTATCAAAATCATACAGTAGTGCTGCTTAGTGATTCAATCATAGGCATCAGCACAGTGTTTTATGAGATTAATTTGACCAGATTTGATTGCCTTTTTTCTTTTTTAAAGAAAATTGGATTTCATCGTCAGGTTAAATCATTGCTTTCTCAATTTTCCCCCAAAGGCTGAGACTGTTGGTATTTCTGGTAAAGGCCAGCCCCGTTGGTCTTGTACCTTCTCCCTACTCAGGATACTTAATTTGCAGCCCCATGCACGCATTACCGCCATCTGGGCACCTTTGGCACTACAGGACTTTCTCCCGTGTGGAAACAGTCTCTTGACGATATAGACTGTGGGCACTTTGCCCTCCTGTTTTGATCAGATTTGGAGCTGAATGTGACCCTGGAGCGCCGAGGGTGTTCTCTGGCTTCCAGTGGCCAGCTTTCCAGCCTGGGAACCTGGGACTTACATAGTAACACGCATTTGCTGAACACCTTCCAAGGGCTCTCCCTGTCCGCCCTGTTCAATCTCCCCATCACATCACTTTTCAGATAAGGAAGCTGAGGCAGCACAGAGAGTGTGAGGGACAGAGGTTAGAGACCCAAGATCGCAGCTAGTCAGTACCAGAGCTGGGCTTTGAACTCTGCCTTGTGACCCCTCCTGTCTTACCCCATGCTAGTGTAGAGTGAGGTTGTTACCACTTCAGGTTTGTGAGTTCACAGAGCTGTCCATGGGGTTTATCTGAGATGAGTGTTCACACTGTTGCCTCCTTGGTATCCGTAAAATTGGATACTTGGTACACAGTAGCAAGATCACTGGGTGTGATGATGCAAGGTGCCATTTCACTTGTAAAAAGTACAGGTGGCATTACTTTAAGGTCTTTAAAAACAAAAAGGGGGTGTACCTGGCTGGCTCAGTCAGTGGAGCGTGTGAGTCTTGATCTCAAGGTTGTGAGTTCGAGTCACACATCGGGTGTCGGATTACGTAAAAATACAAATCTTTAAAAAGTCCGGGTGGCTACACCGCAGGTTATTACTGCCTCCAGTTGTGGGGAGCAGCCCGAGGCTGGAAGGTGCCGTGACGTCCGGGCCGACGCTGGCCCCCTCCCAGTGTCCCCATGTGATCTGGCCCGTCTCTCTTTCGAGCCTGTGCAGCCCCCCACGATCTCACGGCGCTTCTCTAGCTCTGCCACCCACACCACGGCCTCTCTCCTCACTTTTGCTTTCGTTGTGCATGTTAGAATGAGATGTGCATCACACCTACCCAAAGTGAGCTTCAGCAGAGGTTTCCGTGACACCTGAGGGTTGGCGGTCCTCACATGTCAGGGCGGTGGTTCCCAGCCTCACCTGGCCCATCTGGGGGGTCCAGTGTTTAGAGCTCCACAGGCCGCCTCAGTGGTCTGGCCTTTATGTCACATGAATTCCTTTTGGCTGGATGTTCCGTCTTCTCATCTGGCCCAGGCTGCCATGGCCACCGGAGGCTGGGAAGCTGACTGTCCATCTTTCTTCACCATGATGTCTGCTGTTTAATAAAAACATAACAAAAAACAGTTTGTCATTTGAAATTAATTACAACCGAAATGATAAAATCTTCCATGTTAAATGTCAGTCCTTGAAGGAGCTTACAGACAGCTCTGCCTTGTCCTCTTGAAGGCAAGAAAGTAATGATATGGGGGAAAAAAAAAAGTCAATGAAACTAGGACATAAAACCCGTAATAATAGAACTTTAAAGCCAGGATACACTTTTGAAACAAAGTGTTCAGCCCCTGCCTTCGATACTCGGGAGAGAATGGCAGTGAAGTGGAAAAGGCCCACTTCTGCTGTGGTTTTGCACGAAGGTAAAGTTCAGAAGCAAGGGAAGGGTCAGCTGCTCGTATGGGGTGTGATTTGGCTTGAGAGCCACGTGGGCATCTTGAGCCCATCCACTTGTACGTCAGATAAAACCTTTAGTGTTGTCGTGGGTGACGTCTTCATGAGTTTATTCAGGTTAAGAATAGTAAACAGAACCCTTTCTTAAAGTGTCACTCCTGGATTTTTTCAAATCCCAAAGACAAGAGGGGTGGGAGTGAAAGAACAGTAATCGTAAAAGATCACAGTAATCAGAGGAAATGTATTTTGATATTTATAGATTAAAGGTTTATCCTAAGATAAAATCTTGGGCATAAAGAAGAATTGTATGTGCTACAAATGATTTTTACTGTGTCATTCTTGTTGGTGGTTTTCATTTAAAGATTTTTTTGTTTGTTCTCATAAATTTTCGTGTCATTATTAACCTTACATAAACTCCTCATTGCATGTTTTATTAACCCTTGGTATATTCATTTTCTTCTGACTTGAAAGAGTAACCCATTAGAATTTAACCCTGATGTCTTGAAGAAGTCTGCAGTTCAGAAAGCTTTAAAGGTAAACTAATAGTTTCCCTTTGAAAACTTAATTGAAACATATTGAAAGAGATGATATTTTAACTCACATGGGTTTATTGACAAACTGCCTCCCATACTGATATAGTAATTAATTGTCTAGTTGGATCCTTTTTTGTTTACCCAAGAATTAGTAGTTAGAAGAAATTAAGTCAGCTTTGAAGATAAATTTTATAAAGTACCAATATGGTAAATTAGACTTCTGTTTTGTTGGCCTCAGGCAGCAGTATCTAAGGTACTTTTAAATCCTCTGCATTTTAATTGGATTTGAATTGGTGAAAATGGTGAAATAGAAGGTCTATTTAAAAACATAACCAATCTTTAGATTATGATTTCAAGGTATTCCTTGTGCACTGTGACTATCCATTTAGAAATCACCTCTTCCAATATGCTGAGTTAGGGCCGTCTGAGTCGGTGACCTCATGGCTTTTGGTGCTGCTGGGTTTGGGTGACAGATCTTTTGAGAAGCTTTAAGTTTCATTAAATGAGGTATATTGAAAACTAAGCTCCACTCCCTAAAACAACATGAACATGTATTTTCTGGCCAAATTGTTAAAAGTTTTCTATGACTTACAGTGTTTTATTATTTTTTTTTTCCGATTCTTTCGAACATTTTAGGATCAAATATTGGGGCGGGGGGGGATTTAAATATAATGGTCTCAAGACAATTCTGTCCGAAGGAATGGTTTTGAATCAGCTTCATCTAGAAAAAGAAGTTAAATTTTGAGTGAAGAAGACTGACAAAATGTCTGCTTTCCGCTGTAAATGTATTAAGTCCTCACCTGTACTGAGGCCATGAGGTGTGACCCAGCAGTGAGTTACTCCTTTGCAGTAGTGGTCAGCACAGTAGTTGAAGTAACCGCTCCAGTAACACTGGAAGGGATTAGATCAAGTCTTTCCTCACCATTTCTTTGATGTCTGGGGATCATTGACCAGCGAGATGAAACGGTTGCAATGAATGCTCTAAGTCAGACTGTTTGGGTTTGAACTGCAGCCTTGCCCAACTCCTCAGTATAACCTGTAGTGAGATGTCCGGTCCTCTGCTACTTATAGACTGGAAGTGATAGGATCTTTTTAGGAGTATCGACTAAATTAAATAAGATCACGCGTGTAAAAAGTGCTCAGTGTAGCTAGCATAATGTGTACATTTTAATTGTTATTTTACCATTTCATTTAAGTGTAACGGCCAGGCCTTGGAAATGGCATTGTGGCCATTATTTAGACGTGAAAACCAAAGTTCAAATAGATGAAACATGTAGGTCTCAACAATCAGTTGTAAGCCACTGAAACTTAATTCAAGACAGTCTAACTTAAACTCACATTTTCGGGATGCCTGGCTGGCTCAGTAGAGCATGCGACTCTTGATCTCAGGGTCGTGAGTTCAAGCCCCACGTTGGTTGTGGTGCCTACTTAAAATTCATATAAAAAATTAAAAAGTAAAATGTTAAAAGATAAGATAAAAACCCATACTTTCATTATACCTGTGTATCTGACTGGGGCTGATGCATTTTGACTACTGCATTGTGGTACAAGACTTAACGATTTAATGTCTTTCATAGAATCTGGAACATCATTCATTTAAAAATACACCATTATTTTAGGTGCCACTAAGAAAGAAAAGCTGCATTAAGGTTTGATCGTGTTTGTGTCTACTGGAAGAATTCTTAGACTCAGGATAAATACAGATTTTTATTATGTCATGCACACAACAAAAGGAAGATAGAAGCAACATAAATTGGTTAAGGCAAGAACAACTGTGTCCCAATTGGGATCCGCCCCGAAACAGGTCCATAAATTTTTCAAGAGATGTTAGAAAGGTAAAAAAAGAAAAATTGTGTCTCAAAATTGATAAGGCACAGTAACTTTAGGAGTGAAACAGCTGCTTTTTCAGAGATGAAGTGACTTACCCTAGCTAAGAAGCAATTTCTGTATCAAAGCAGCTGCTGTATCAGAGGACGATTTCATTCCCTCCAGCGTAGCAGAACCCTGGCCTTGGCCCCGCGGCTCAGCACCTCCAGCCAAAGTGGCTCCACAAAGGGGGGCGCCCTCACTGGAGGCCAGCCCCGGTCCTGGCCACACCCAATTGAAGGGAAGTTGGGAAATAGAATTTTCATGTGCAGAGGACTCGTGCCCACCTAGAACTCCAGGTTCCAGTGGTAAAGGAAGGATTTAGGCGAAGAGTTCGTATTCTCTGCCACAGTAGTTTATAACCTTGGATGTTTTCTTTTTTAATGGTGTTTATTTCGTTTTGCAGAATTTATTCACACCAAAAAGATGAACCAGAAAATAGATTATCACCGTATGTTTGGGCTAATAATATTCCGATAATCCTATGAATTTGACACCTATTTCTACCATTGCTGTAGTGTTAAGGATTGACTCTAAAATTGTTTAACAACAACAACAACAAAACATTTTTGTGACCTAATTAATTCCCACTAACACAGATATTTAACTGCATCTTCTTGTGGGGCTAAGTTAGAAATAAACCTCATGTCCCATGTATGTTGTGTCCCACTGTGTTCTCTCACCTGTCTGCTCAGGTATGCTTCTCACCATTTGTTTTCTTATTCCTGAGTTTCTCTCATTATATTTGTATCTGCTTAATTTAATGCAGTTCTAGATTGATGTTTATTCTTCCAGTCAGAATTACTTAGGAGCTGGTAAGCAAGAAGTGATATCTGATAGCTACATGTTTGCACAGAAGGTATGAAGTTAAAAATGTGAAGATGTGTCTCTGATACTTTGTAGTGTGTTTATTATTCCCACCAGGGGGCTATTCAGAAGTGTATGTTCCAGATGTTTGTCCTTCCTCATGCTTTTGTTTCCATTTGCTGCACTTACTCATTTTCTTATCCTAGTAACATGAGTTTTGAGAGCTGGAATTAGCATTAAAGATATTTAGAAGTTTGCATTTTTCCAAACTAGCTTGCTTTAAAAATAAAAGGCCTTAGCATTTAAAAATCATATGCAAATAGGAATTTTCTTAATTTATTTCATGGTAGACCCAATTATGGCTTTGGATATGCTCAGCAATTATTTTCCAGTTAAATTGTTCCCAGATAGTCCCTGTAACTGAAGTGTCAGAATTAATTAGAAAGGACTATTCATATGAGCCACTAATTTCATTTTTAGTAAGCCCCAGTTCAAGATGTATGTTTACTTATTTTGTCTTATTTTTTGTTTGTTTGTTTGTTTTTGGATAGTCAGGGAAGAAAATAAACAGCAATCCAAACCCTCTTGTCCAGATGTCAGTTGGACACAAGGCCCAGGAGAGCAAGGTGAGGAGGTGCTGACCGGTTTCCTATGATGTCACTGTTACTGGTCTTAGGTGGGGACTGTCAGCGGGCTGCTAGTGCAGGCGTGAGGCATTGATTTCCATATCTTCCTCTCGTTTTCTCAAATCAGTTAGTTCCCAGATAACGAGCTTCTTTATTGGGTAACGAATGTATTGTTTAAACAGTTTAAAAATATCAACAACAAAAAAAAGGGGGGTGCCTGGGTAGCTCAGTTTGTCTCTCTTTCTCTCTCCCCCTCCCCCTTCTCCCCTCCCCACTCCTCTCCCCCACTGTCTCTCTCCCTCTCAAAAAATAAATTTTAAAAATGACATAATATGCTTTTGCTTGATTTCATGGATAAATGACATGGTATAAATTTCTAAGTTTTCTTTGAATGCTCTATAAATATTTTGTTTGAAAGATAACCAGCAGTCCTTAAAATTCAACAAACACAATTCTGTGGCATTCAGAGGGCATTGCTGTTGTTGTAATGTGTTCCACTTTCCTAATTTAAAAGAAAATATTTCAGGGATTATTTACAGTTACAGGCCATTGTTCGCTTTAAAATGTTCACAATTTAGGAAGCTTCCTGACTTCTAGCATTATGTGGTCCCTGGGAAAATAGTAGAACAAAGGCCAAACCAAGCAGATAAACTCTTGTCATTGGGATGGGCTCAGAGGTTGGGATTTCATAACTGTCAATTTCCCTGACACACTCTAAAGGCTTTGGACTGTCTCCATCTTTGAACACTTTTCACAATTAACACACAGCACATGCTCAGCAAATAAGTGTCTTGGAATTTAATTAAAGTCCTAAGCTTCCAAACACAATAAATGAATAACCACAGTCTTGGTAGCCCTTTTCCACAGAAAATACCACAGAGCTGATACTTGGTTATTTCTTTCAGATTCGGTACAAAACCAATGAACCTGTGTGGGAAGAAAACTTCACCTTCTTCATTCACAATCCCAAGCGCCAGGACCTTGAAGTCGAGGTATTTTATTTGCATTTTTTTAATAGATTTGTTGAAATATAACCAACGTACAAAGAGGTGCCCAGATTTAAAGAGTACAGTTTATGGACTCATCACCATAATTGATACATCTTTGTCAGATTTATCCCTAAGTATTTCATACTTTTTGATATACAATTTTCTTTCAGTTTTCAACTTTTGATTACTAGTATCTAGAAATGCAAATGATTTTTGTATGTGGATATTATATTATTGTATTTGATTATTCTCATAGCTTTTTGTGAATACTTTAGGATTGTCTTCTACCTGGTAGTCATGTTGTCTGCTAATTATGTCACTTCTACTTCTGTGTGTCCGATCTGGGTGCCTTTCACTTCCTTTTCCTGCCTCCTCTTGCCCTGCTGGGCCCTCCGGCCTCTGGAGCGAGTAGACCTCTTCCCCTCCCTTCTGACCTCAAGGGGAAAGCCTTGAGGTTTCACCATTAGGCCTGTTGTCTAGGAAGCTTCCTTCTACTCCAACTGCTAGTTTGCTGCGTGTTTTTGTCATGAATGGATGTTGAATTTTCTCAAAGGCTTTTCTGTAACTATTTTCAATAACTATTTCTATAACTATTGAGATGATGTTCATGTTTGTAAACATGGTGGACTATATTGTTGATTGTCAAATGTTAAACCTTACAGACCTTTGTTTGGGGATAAATTCCGCTTGGTCGTGATGTAGTATCCTTTTTATGTATTCAATGTAACTTGCTAACATTTTGTTGAGTTTTTGTATCTTAGTCATGAAGGATCCTAATCTGTAAGTTTGTTTTTTTTCTCAGGGTAATGCTGTCCTCCTAGAATGAGTTGGGGAATGTTCCCTTCTTTGCATTTTTCTAGAAGAGTTTGTGTAGAATTGGGCTTTCTCCTCACGTGCTTCAAGAATTCACCAGTGAAGCCATCTAGGCCTGTACTTTTCTTCATGAGAAGGCATTTAAATACAAATTATATTCCATTCGTAGATACGGATTTATCTAGGGTATCTCTTTTTTTCTTCATGATTTTTGATGTTTATGCTTTTAAAAAAAATTGTTTATTTTTTTGAGAGAGAGACAGAGTGAGAGCAGGGGAGGAGCAGAGAGAGAGGGAGACACAGAATCTGAAGCAGGCTCCAGACTCTGAGCTGTCAGCAGAGACTGACGTGGGGCTTGAACCCATGAACTGTGATGATATGACCTGAGCTGAAGTCAGACGCTTAACCGATTGAGGCCCCCAGGCACCCCTGATGTTTATGTTTTTTAAGAAATTCATCTATTTCATCTAAATTGTTGAGTTCCTTGGAACAACATTATTTAGAATATCCCTTTAATGTCTTTTTAATGTCCTATAATAAACATTAATAAACATTAAAAAAATTTTTTAAAGAAGTCAGATGCTTAACTGGCTGGGCCCCCCAAGTGACCCCACAGTGCTTTTTTTGTGCTCATTGTAGCTGTGCGATGAGGAAATGAGAGATTCGTTGGAACCTCACTTACTGTAGCATTCTGTGTCTCTAAGAGGTTTTCTACTGTGTCCGTCATTTATGAGAACACTACTTAGAAAGAGATGGCTGAGATGTTTTTTAAAGACTGGGTTTTGGAGGAGCCTGGGTGGCTCACTCAGTTAAGCAACCAACTCTTGATCTCAGTTCAGGTCTTGATCTCAGGGTTGAGTTCAAGCCCCATGTTAGGCTCCGCTCTGGGCATGGAGCCTAGTTTAAAAAGAAAAAAAAAAAAAAAAGACTTGATTTTGGACATTTCTCCATTTTTTTGTATTTTTTCTTTTAATGTTTATTTTTGAGGTAGAGATGGAAGCCTGGTGGGGAGGGGCAGAGAGAGAGAGAGAGAGAGAGAGAGAGAGAGAGAGAGAGGGAGACAGACAGACACAGAATTGGAAGCAGG
The DNA here is from genome assembly GCF_016509475.1 of Prionailurus bengalensis. NCBI lineage: Eukaryota > Metazoa > Chordata > Mammalia > Carnivora > Felidae > Prionailurus > Prionailurus bengalensis. Next base: position 168,490,925 of record NC_057348.1, on the reverse strand, counting down.
CTCCAGGCTCTGAGCTGTCAGCACAGAGCCCGACATGGGACTCGAACCCACAGACCGGGAAATCGTGACCTGAGCCCAAGTCGGCGCACAACTGACTGAGCCCCCCAGGCGCCCCTCTACATTTTCTGTCTTGACCCTTCAGAGCTAAATGTGTTCTGTGTGTTCCGCAGGTCAAAGATGAACAGCATCAGTGTTCTCTGGGGCACCTGAAGATCCCTCTCAGTCAGCTGCTTACCAGCAATGACATGACCATGAACCAGCGATTTCAACTCAGTAATTCAGGTCCAAACAGCACTCTGAAGATGAAGATCGCCCTCAGGGTACTGGAGTTCCGTGCAGCGATTACAGGAGTGGACGGGGGGGGGGGGGGGGGGGGGGGGGACTGGCTGACTCCTGGGTGCTGCTCCAGAGTGTAGTGAAGGGCATGGGCCCTCGTGGAGGATGACCGCGGTATAGCTGCGAGCCTGGGGCCAGGAAGGCACTTGTCTGGGATCGAGGAAACCACTGCTGACAACTATAGGCGCTCAGGGGAGAGAGAATTGAGGCTTGGACTTAGACATTTGCCCCAGCTGGTATTTCCAGATTGCTTGAGCAGGCCAGGCTAAATTCTCAAAGGTCATTCAGGACAGAAAATTTAATACAGTTCTTCAAGATGGTAGAAATTACAAACAGACTTTTTGTACAAAATAGACAATGACTCTTGTGAGTGCCTAAGGAAATGTTCAAAATAAAACTGGCAAATGGATTGGAAAATGCTAAAACTCACTAATTTTTAAAATGCAAATTAAGGGGCGCCTGGGTGGCTCAGTCGACTCTTGGTTTCAGCTCAGGTCATGACCTCACGGTTCGTGGGTTCTAGCCCCACGCTGGGCTCACTGCTCTCAGCACGGAGCCTTCTCTGGACCCTCTCTCTCCGTCTCTCTCTGCCTCTCCCGCACTCATGTGCATGCATGCTCTCTCAATAAATAAACATTGGTTTAAAATAAAATAAAATGCAAATTAAAATGAAGAACCCACTTTTTAAAAAATCCAAGCAACCTCGGTCTGTGGAGGGTTCAGTGTTCATGATCTCTTTGCACTTGGTTCCAACTCTGGAGATAGGCAGTTTCTGCAGAAAGGACTGCAGTGTCTGCAGACCATGGGGTCATAGAGCCCCTTGGGCCAGGAACCCGTTCTCTGGAGATCTGACCTTCAGTAAGAAGACAGAATGCAAAGAGGCCATGAACATAAAGATGTTTGTTGCAGCTTTATTTTTTACAAGGAGGGAAACTTGACACTGTTGCAGCAACCCTGGAGTGCAGGGTTTTGGGGTGTGGGCTCTTGTTCAGTGGAATGTTGCACACCTTACCACTGGCTGTGAAAAGCCAGCGAAGTGAAGGGCTTACGTGCTCACACAAGCCGAAGGACATGAAGGCCGTTCCGGCATTCATGCTGGGTGTGTGCAGTAGCCCACTGGGGAGGGGGCCCTCACCTCTCATCCTTTCTTGGGGGCGCACGGCTCAGGCTCGCCCAACAATGACATCACCCCCACAGCTGTGCAAGCATGCACGCAAACGGAAGAGGCTGAAGAGAAATTATGTTTACATCATGGAAGCGATAATTTTGATTACTTAAACTTTCCTTTCTCTTCTTTTTTTTCTAAAAATGAGAACTAAGTCATTTTTTTTATTTCTTAAGTTTTTATTTGTTTTTGAGAGCGAGAAAGAGCACAAGTAGGGAGGGGCAGAGAGAGAGAGGGAGACACAGAATCTGAAGCAGGCTCCAGGGTCCGAGCTCTCAGCACAGAGCCAGATGCGAGGCTCGAACTCACGAACTGTGAGGTCAAGACCTGAGCTGAAGTTGGGTGCTCAACCTACTGAGCCACCCAGGTGCCCCTCCTTTTTCTACTTACTATAATGTGGCATCACTCCAATAACAGAGTAGCTGGACATATAGACTAGACTGTTTATAATGTTTTTGCCAAGTTTTAAATAGACATTGGCAAGTGAATATATCTAAAGCAATTCATATACCAGGCCATTCTAGTGTCACTGATTTTAATTTTGTGTTTATTTCCACTTGCAGATACTCCACCTTGAAAAGCCAGAAAGGTCCCCAGACCACCAACACTCAGCTCAAGTAAAGCGACCCTCTGTTTCCAAAGAAGGGAGAGAAATATCTGTCAGATCTCACGCGTCCGCATCGCCGGGCTCCGGTGATGGCAGCACAGCCCCGTGCACACCAGTCGTCGGGGGCAGCGATAAGCCTGGTGTGGAAGAGGGGGCCCAGCCTGTGGAGGCCAGCCCCCAAGGCCCACGCGACCTGGGCAGGAGCTCCTCCAGCCTCCAGACCAGTGCCACCTGCTCCCCCAGCCATATCTCCGTTAAGGAGCCCACTCCAAGCATAGCCTCAGACATATCCCTGCCCATCGCCACCCAGGAGCTTCGACAGAGGCTGCGGCAGCTAGAGAAGTAACCAGACCCCTCCTTTGTCCTTGTCCAATCAGAGCACGCGTCTCGTGCTAACGTCGTCTTGAGTTAGCCAAAAGAGCCTGAGGTGTCCCTGCCCTTTTGCTCACTGAGTGTTTGCCTTTTAAAATAAACCTGCCATTTCTAGGACCTGACTAGGGACCAAGAAGCAGTGGGGTTCGGGGTGAATAGAAGAGGGTCTGAGCCCCTGTGTGCCTGTCCTCAGACCAGGAGGCAGGACCTAGAGCTGATGCTCGCTCTTCGTGCCGTGGTTGTGTCTGTGTTGGAAGAACAAGTCCTGTTCGCTCAGTACCCCCTTACTACCACCGGTCATGTGTTGTCTAGTCTTTGGATTCATACTTGTGCTCCTGGGCTCTTCAGAGAAGGAGGAAGACAGCTTGCAGTTATCATAAGCTTCAGACGTTAACCTCTTCCCATCAGTGGAAGGAACGAAGTGGCCCTTTGAAGCTGTTCTTGCTGTTTGTTGTTCCGAGAGGTGTGTCGAGGCATAGGAAGCGGAGGCAGAGATGAAACGCACTCCTGGGGGTTGAGGAAGTCACACGCATGTGACCCACACTCAGCATGCTCTCTCCTTCGTACTTTCTCAGGTTCAGCGTTCAGAAGAAAGCAGTCAGTCCCTTCCTCTCTTGCTCTAGGAGGAGATAGAACTTTAAATAAGAAAGCACTTCTCTCAGGAGCTAAATTTGGGGAGTAGCCACGATGATCTTGAGGGACATTGCACCAGGGCAACCGTTGGCGGGCTTGGGAGTCTGTGCTTCAACCCTGAGAGAGAAGCTTCCTGAGAGGCTGCCGGGAAAATCAGGGCAAGCAGTGCACGTGGGGCTTTGAGGGAGCACACGTAGAGTTGGGTCCTTACAGGCTAGACGTTGCTTTGCAGAGGCCACAGAATCGATGTTTGTAATGAGGACATCTCCTGAGTCTCCTTTTTACCATGGGCCCTCACTGGGAAAGCTGTCAGTTCTGGATAATTAAGTTATGTTGAAACCTTATTTGAGATAAGAGTTTGACTGGTTGATTAATAGAAGTCCAGATTATGCTCAAGTCCGTGGGTAATTTGATTGTTTTTGTGCCAGTTGACTCACTCCCGTTCAGTTCTGAGGAGAGCTATAACCTCTTGCTTTGTTTCCCCAGTGGGACGACACTGGGGCAGTCGCCCCTGGGGCAGATCCAGCTGACCATCCGACACAGCTCGCAGAGAAACAAGCTTGTGGTGGTCGTGCACTCCTGCAGGTGAGCTGGGCCCCCGGAACCCCCAGGTGGGCTTTAGATGAGAGGCGAATGTTAGCTCTGACATCACTAAACAGATGAACCCATTTCATTTTTGAAGGACAAAGTAATGATGTTATACTACAGACTTAGTATTCAGTGCTGCATTCTTTTTTTGTTCTTGACATTGTTTCTGTTCATAAACATTTTGGTTGCTTTGTAATCCACTCCTTTTTTTAAGTTTATTTTTATTTGTTTTGAGAGAGAGAGAGAGGGAGAGCAGGGGAAGGACAGAGAGAGAGGGAGACGGAGTCCCAAGCAGGCTTCACGCTGTCGGCACAGAGCCTGAGGTGGGCCTGGAACCCACGAACCGTGAGATCGTGACCCGAGCCGAAATCAAGAGTCGGATGCTTAGCCCACTCAGCCACCCGGTGCCCCTGTGCTACATCTTGAACTGCTCTACTGCAGTTTATACAACATTCCATACTGCTGGATGTTTAGATTGTCCAAGTTACATGTAACATGGTAACGAACATATTTTTCTCGAAGTGTCTCTTTGAGATTAAATTTCCAGGAGTAAGTTTATGTCAGTAATTCGGAGGATCTCAAAAGGTTGATGGGATCGTGACAGGTATTGCCAATAGTCTTTCAAAACTATTTCTGGAACGTGCCAGCTGGCATTGGTACCCAGGGTACAGGTGTATCTTCTCCTGCCCCCATCAGGAAGTTTATTGTGCAGCATACTGATTTAGTAAGTGTAACATGAGCTGGCAGCATTGCTTTAATTTGTCTTTGATTAGTGATGATGCTATGGAGCCAACTAATTATTTCCCTTCTGTGTGACTTCTCTCAGTAGTAGTTAGGATATAAATGTACGGCATAAGTATTTGGATCTTATTAAAGGCTGTTAGAGGGGCGCCTGGGGTGCTCAGCATTTGACTCTTGGGTTGAGCATTTGACTCTTGATTTCGGCTCAGGTCATGATCTCACAGTTTGTGAGTTCAAGCCTCATGTTGGGCTCTGTGCTGACAGCTCAAAGCCTGGAGCCTGCTTTGGATTCTGTGTCTCCCTCTCTCTCTGCCCCTCCCCTGCTCATGCTCTGTCTCTCAAAAATGTGGGTTCTATCTCTCTCACTCTCTTTCTCTCTCTCTCTCTGTCTCCCAAAGTAAATAAATAAACTTAAAAAAAATAATAAAAGGCTGTTAGAAACATAGGAAATTATATAAATGTAGACTTCAGTTCTGAACCTATTTATTGAGCACCTTATACATTCTTGCTGTGAGATAATTACTGTTGTAGAGGACTCTCAGCAAATAGTCCCCTAACTAGATTTTCAGGTTGATCGGTAAGTGAATAATTTGAAGTGGTTGCATATAATTAACTCCCAGACTCTGTTTGGCTCAGACCAGGTGTCCGAAGAGAAGAGCAGCATGGGTTGCACAAAGGAGGTGAAAGGTTTAGGTGAACGAAGGGCAGAGAGTTGGGGGAGCAGCCTGGCAGCACTGAGGATGGGGTTTCCCTTGGTGTGAGGCCAACCACATCCCTTCCCACTGGGAGAAGCTGGACATTAGAAACAACAGCTTCCATTTTCAAAGCAGAGCAAGTATCAGGATGTCCCCCAAACTCTGGGCTCAAGAAACGGAGGTGAAAGTTGCGTTCGCCAACAGGCTAGCACAGGGTGAGGACAGAAACTCACTTGCTCCTTTCTGCTTCTCAGTGGTGTAAGTAAATATAAATCAAAGTAGGAAGTTTGAACGTGATGCTAACGGTCATTTTCCTAGATTCTAATATCGAGTGTTCTCTGGTTTGTGTCGTAAGAAATCTCATTGCCTTCTCTGAAGATGGCTCTGACCCCTATGTCCGCATGTATTTGTTACCAGACAAGAGGAGGTCAGGAAGGAGAAAAACACACGTGTCAAAGAAAACACTGAACCCCGTGTTTGACCAGAGGTATGGTGCTCACTCAAGATGGGTAGGCTGTCGAGTTCAGAAATTAAAAAAGGCTTGATCAATACCTTTGAGTGACTAATGCATTTAAACCAACACACTGTTGGGAAGTATCCGTGAAAAAACTCCAGATTAGCACACACGGACTTGTTAACATAAATAAATGAACATTTTGAACTTGGTCTAGAAGTGGCTAAACATAGTAAGTTCAGGCTGTACACACTGTGGAAGGGAAACTAGTGATTGTGGACCTCGCGGAACTTCCATTCTGGGCGGTTGTATCTATTGATTTTTCTGACTTATAAGTAAAAACTAAGAATTCAACAATAAGTATATTTTAAGTTTATTTTAAATAACAATAAGTCTATGACATCTTAAAATACAACGTTCTTCTGAAAAACAACGAGTTTCCAAAACAATGAAAAAGTGAAAAGAATGGCATTATTGTCTAACATTTTCGGAGATCCCTTTAATGGTCTGTCTTAGTAGAGGTCATATCTGCCTCTGCCATCGGTGCTGATCTCCAGAGAGCACCTCGAGGACCTCCGGGGGCCTTGCGCTACCCTTAAGAGCTTCAGTCTGCAAACTCGTTACCTTACGTTACAGTGTCTACAGCTAAAAAAAAAAACCAACAGCATTTTGGGAAATCATAAAGTCAAAGGGTGTCAGAATATCTGTCACTTTTGTTTACATTTATCTTTAAATGGACTGGTTGTTTCCCATATGTTCACGCCAGCAACTCTTTTTAAATCACAGACAGAAACTGACAGGAGGTGTGCACCAGTCCCTGGTGTGAGCACATTTTGACAGTGTTCTCACTTAGTTGCAGCCAAAGTTAGGGATTCGGAAACGCCCCCCTGCGCCCCCTGCAAGTCTGGGATTCTAGCTGCTGAAGCTCCCTGAAGGCTGGTCGCATTCCGGCCACATCCCTCCCAGGCCTTAGGCCCTCTGCCCTCTGGTTTGCCAGAGACCCTGACTCACAGTGGCTGAACTCCAGCCAGCGTTGAGGACTTGGTTCCCTGGAGGCATTTTTGTTTGTAGCATCTGACTTCGGCCATTAAAAAGTGCACTGCGGATCTTTTCCCTTCCATGAAGCTGTATCACATACTACTTTTCTTTATTTCACTCACCCCGGCTTTGTAATCACTGCTCTTTAGTCTTTTGGCCTGGATGAGAAAACCAGTGGGTCCTACCTACATCCACAGTCCCCCATTGTAACTACTAGGAAGAGTCAGGGCAGACATTCAAAGAACACCCATCCCTATACATGAGGGAGCCACAGGCAGTAGCTCCCTCTTTCGCATACTTAGTGTTGTTTTATTTGATTTTTTTTTTAATTTTTAGTTAAATTTTAGTTGACATGTTACTAAATGTTAGTAATTAGTAATATTAATGCAGTGTTGGTTTCAGGGGTAGAATTCGGTAACTTATCACTTACATACGGCCTTTCACATACTTAGGAGGCCAGAGTCTTCGGTTACGTTTGCAAAATAAGGGAAACAAAAATTGTTTTTGAGTCTTCATGAAATGCCAGATCCAAACATTGAACAGAACTCAATTTTATAATAAAAAACAACATAACATTTAGAACTGTCTCGTAAGCAGAAAGGTTGTTTTTTGGTTATAATGAGAATACAACAGCATTATGGAGAAATTTAAGGGAGGTCCTCTTTTTCCCGTGTCAGCTTTGATTTCAGCGTTTCATTACCAGAAGTACAGAGGAGGACACTGGATGTAGCAGTAAAGAACAGTGGTGGCTTCCTGTCCAAAGACAAAGGGCTTCTTGGCAAAGTAAGTTTAAAAAATAACCGTGATCGGTTCCTGTATCTTATAAACATTAAGCACTTACCCAAAGGGCATTGTTTTAGACCATACTTAAATCAATGGAAAGGGGGGGACTTCCTCTCTGATTAATGCTTATTTATAAAATAGTGGACCATGAAAGGCCATGTCATCTAAAATATGAGTACATTTTGAAAATTACTTCATTTTCATTGTTTTTACATAATCCTATTATTGGCATGTTACTCACACAAATGCTGTGAACATATAGTTGAAGAAAAGATTGATTTTTTAATTAAAGAAATGTTGAGTCACATTGAAAGAAAACATGAAGGAAAATACTCTCTTGCTGTTCTGCCTCCTCCACTAACCAACTATTCTTTTTCTAACAGATTAGTGCCTTTATTTCTCTGAATTTATTCTGGTCTTTGTCAGAATTCACATGTAACTCTTGCGTAAGATTCTATATTCTTTAACATTAAATGTACACAGAGGCTGAGTTAGGGAAGAGGAGTTTTGAATTCTGTCCCGCTTACAGATAATCCGGATCCACTGTGCTGGCACTAATGGAGTGTGAGCCGATATCCCTGTAAATTACCAGCACTGATCCTTCTTCATAACCGAACTTTGAGAGACCTGGATACAGGGCAGGGCTCTTGGATGTGATCCGCCATATCATTCATGGGGGGTCATCGGGGTCAAAAACATTGACAGAGAGAGACTCAAAATAACACGGTGGGTTCCATACCGAGGCAGCAGGAGGTCAGAGAGATCGGGGCTCCACCCGCCGTTACAGGTGTCGTTTAACCCACAGGTGCTGGTCGGTCTGGCGTCCGAAGAACTGGCCAAGGGCTGGACCCAGTGGTGAGTGTCCCAGCACGGACGAGCCCCGTGTGTCTATTCCACAACACTTTCCCCGGTTGACCACATGTCTCTTGTCATGTGCCCATGCACCCCTAGGTACGACCTCACAGAAGATGGCACGAGACCACACGTGGTGACGTAGTCCCTGCCGGGCACGAGGAGCCCCGCCGGCGTGCCAGCCACCTTCGTGTGCTCGCAGCGCACCCTCCCACAGACGTACCAATGTTGTTTTTATAATTTCAATGTATTTAGTTATACATATCTTAATAGTTTTATAAAACATGTTGACGTTTTAGGCATATTTGGCCAATATTATCATTAAACTTTATATGTTTAATTTCCTGTAGTATTTGCCAGTTATTCTAGCATACAATAGGGTAGTAGTTAGTTACTGTGTCGCGTAAGGCTGTATGTCTGTTGTATCGATGAGGAAGCAGATCTATGTATATGCTTTACTGTTGCCTTGTTTTGTACATCGCTGAGGTACACTCTGCCATGTAAATAGACTATTTTTTATAATCTCTACCTGCTGGTTTGAACTCTGAAGAAAATGGATTAAGGAAATATATTTTTTTTCTAAGACTTATTAAATTCTTATGACACGTAATCATTTTGTCTTCGCAGGAAAAGTTCTCAGTGACCAATTTTGTGGTATTTTCTTTTTAAAAAGAAAAGCTGAAAGACTAAATATTAAATAAGTATAGTTCTGCCCGTCACGAATGAAGAAAATATTCAAAATATTACCACTTTTATAAATATAAATATGTATTTTTGAGAAGTCAGATGAAGTGCTTCTAAGGAAAAATGTGTAACTGAGTAATACATAATACTAAGAGGATGTCATGTCGTCATGGTGCACTAACTTGAAGTTTCTTACATGAAATGTCTTAATTGCTTGATAGAATGTACTCATGAAATAGTACGCAGATACACAGTTACACTTCCTAAAATACAACCCAAATTTTCAGTGTTAGCAGTTAGGCTATTGTGAAATAGTCGGTCATAAGGTTTGTTAATTTTCAGTGTTTTCCCAGCCTGTGAAGACAGAGACAGGCTCACGTGGTCACCATAAAGCTTGTGGGGTGGATCTGGGTAAGGAGGAAGTTGTTTTAAAAACCAACAGCTCATTCATTCACCCGTCAGTGTGACATCATACGTTGACAGAACCCCTGAGGTGGCGTTGGCTTCCTTTTGCCCAACACAGAGGCCACTGTTGGGGCCACAGGGTTCCAGCACGGCGGCTGGTGATTGTAATTAACCGTTTCCGGGGTTTCCTCACTTTATGCCGTGACTGACCTCAGTATTGGGATATCGTTATACGATTTTTGTTTGGGAATATGTTTTTCTGTTTAGATTACTAAAAGCACGTTTTACATCCTCGAGTCCCAGACCTCTTGGGGGTTGAGGCTCCGTGGCAGCGTCTAAGCCGTGCACGCCTGTGAGAAACACGCACGGACTCAGAAAGAGTTTTCAGTATGTTAAGCTGTATGGTGCAACGGAGTCCTTAGCTGTCAGAACATTCTGAAATCATGTGTGAGGACACTGGGGAAACCGAGCTTTGTGGTCGAAACTGGGGATCTTCCCGTGAATCGCTCCACGGACTCGGGGGCGGCCCGTGTGACCAAACACACCAAAGTGCCTGCGGTGGGTGCTGGCTGCTACCTTGCGCACTTCTGCCTGCCGACAGATCTTGCTCTTCTCTTAGCTCACACTTCAGACCGGAGGTTCAGACATAATGGAGCCTGTAGCCTCACGACACAGTTCATGTAACCATAGAGACCCGTGTCATCTCCCTGCTTCCTACTTGATGGAACTTCACTATAAAGCCTCATTATAAACCATTTCCCATGTTAATGTACAGGAGGAAGTGGATGAATATATTGGTGCCCACAAAACATTTAACCGCGGTGGTGTTTCAGCAGCGCGATAAAGGCAGGTAATTACTTAATAAACCTAGTCGTCGGCCCATGGTATTAGATTTATTGAAGATTTTTTTTCCGTTGAGTCTGTTGAAGGGCCTCTGGCATAATCTATAAAAAGTGAACGACCGCTCACTGGAAGTTACAATGCCAGTGGTTTTTACCAACACCCTGAACGTCTGGGTTTTGCCTTGTGCTCACCTTGCGGTATGTATCCGCCTTATGCAGCGCTCTAGGCAATTAGGCAAAACAAGTACAAGGAAGAGTACAAAGCCAGTGGCAGCATGACACCCGCCTTGTGCCGCAGGGACAGAGGAGCCTGGAGATGGACCTTGGCAGCGGGCTTCCTTCTCTTGAGAAGGAAAGGGACGATTCTGAGGACGTAAAACAAAAAAAACCTTTCCAGGCGTGATTCTGTCCTTCATGGCCACATGAGCGGTCAGTGGGAAGCTCTGGTATTCCGTGGGAAGGACTGAGAATTCCGCTCACGGCCGGACTCCGCACTCCAGGGTCCCCAGATCGGCATCCCTGCTCCTTAATGACCGATTCGTCCAGGAAAAGGCAACGTTAGCTTCTCTGTATTGGGCCGAATCGACGGGAGGAAAATTAACTTACACAGATTTGAGTTCTGTTTGTCCATGTGGGTTGCTTCTCCTGTGCCTTAGCGTTCGGAAGTGTGACGCCGGTGTTTCCAAGTTCCAGATCGTTGCTGTACTCACGGCAACTCTGTTCTGTGCTACGAGATAGTGTTCGTCAGGAGGTCAGCCCTTTTTCTTCAGGAACCGAAGCTCAGCGGAGACCAGCGTATATGCGCGTTTATACTCGGGCTGTCCGCCACTGCAGATGGAAAACAGCAGAGGGCTTTTTTTTAATTGTTATTAGAGAATGTCCTTTTTGATCAACTAATTTTACATGACAGTGCATGTATTTATTCAATAAACTCTTACGTTAGCTCACTTGTGATTTGTTTTTCCTTTGTCTTTTGAAATGAAATTTTTTTTTTTTTTTAATTTTTTTTCCAACGTTTTATTTTATTTTTGGGACAGAGAGAGACAGAGCATGAACGGGGGAGGGGCAGAGAGAGAGGGAGACACAGAATCGGAAACAGGCTCCAGGCTCTGAGCCATCAGCCCAGAGCCCGACGCGGGGCTCGAACTCACGGACCGCGAGATCGTGACCTGGCTGAAGTCGGACGCTTAACCGACTGCGCCACCCAGGCGCCCCTGAAATGAAATTTTTAACGTGTGGTCAGATAACTTGAAAAGTAGATTCTTTATACATGCTATTTGTGAGTTCTTTCATTTTCAAAGGAACATCAGGTCGTTGATACTCGTCTCTTGTTCCCGTCTTGGCTCTTCTCTGCCCGCCTTGGACTCAGAGTCTTGAAAACACTCACCTGAAAGGCCATCGCGAGTAGAAAACGACGGTCTTTTTTGTGTGCTTTGTAAGCGGAGTCCTGAAAAGAGCGGACGAGCGGCTGGCTGAGGCAGGAGGGGGGGCCCCGGAGGAGCCCCCCCTGCCGCGGGGCGCCCGCGGCCACACGCCTGGCCCTCCGGTTCTCCAGCCAGACCGTAAATGCAGACGGACGCAAGTTTTAGTCCCAGTCCCTCTTTTAATGTTTACTCCGCATTCTGCTTGACAGCCGTCGACAACTTGGTGTCCACGTTGATGTCTGCAACGCAGACTCTGCTGCTGGGCTCAACACCCGCCAACACAGCGCCTCCTTGTTAGCCCTCTGCACTGAGGGGCCCGCGGTGTTTCTGTCCGGCTGCCGGTGTCTGTCCGGGAGCTTGAGGTGGAGACCTCGGCCGTCCCTCTGCCTTCCTCCCACGTGCAGACCCCAGGCCCTTCGGTTCAAGTCGAGAAGACGTCCGCTTTGCTAGGAGCCCACGGCCCTGCCCGTGCTGCCTGCCACCCCCAGCGCTGGAGCTGTGGCCCCTCCCCCTGCACCCTCCATGCCACAGGCCGGGCGGTCTTTTAAAACACGTCTCCAACTCACTACCGTTCTCCCTTGTTCTTGGAATAAAGCCCCCCCCCCCCCAGCATACCACGCCCTGAGGCCTTCCCAGCCGTATTTCCTTCCACAGTGCCGCTCACCCCTGACGCTTCCTCTCGGTTCCACAGACTTCCCACCCTCCTTCCCATCAGTACCCCAAACCTGCCCTTCCCCTGCCCCTGGCCTAGCTGACTCCCACTGCCCTTCACTTCCTGGCTTGGAGTGGATTTCCCCGGGTGTCCCGGACCAACACCCCCCGCCCCCAGTTACAAGGCCTCTCAGCACCGTGCTGCTTCCAGTCATAGACTTAGCATCACTGCAGTGCTTTGCTTTATCTTTTTTACAGTGTATTTTTGAGAGCTAGAAAGGACGGGAGAGGGGCAGAGAGAGAATCCCAAGCAGGCTCCATGTTGTCAACGAAGAGCCCGACACGAAGGTGAGATCACGACTGGAGCCGAACTCAAAAGACTGACACTTAACCGCTGAGCCACCCAGGCGCCCGTGGTTCTGCTTTATTGAAAACCATTTCCTGGCTGCGCTGTCAGCTCTCAAGGGCACAGATCGTAAGGGTGTCACCTAAATCTTTTTCTAGTTGCTTATCACTGTGAACAACCAGATGCTGAATAAACTGAGGCTAGAGTCTGGCACAACCTTAACATTAATTTGTCTTACGTTTCCACTTAAAGACAAACACCTATTGACAGTTTTTGGTAAAGTCTAAAGAGAAAGGTACTGACAAACGTGGAAAAGAAAAATACTGCAACAAAAAGCCAACAGTATGATCATCTGAGCAACAGTTGAGCACAAACGTAGGGAAGGAGCCAGGAGGTCTACCTTTTTTGGTGTTGTTCTGGAAACCCTGGGCAATGTGATATGAAGAGAGAGGTTACGTTTTGTACGGAGGAAGTGTTTTTTCTTTTTTTTTTTTAACACTTTATTTTTGAGAGAAAGAGCACAAGTATGGGAGAGGCAGAGAGAGAGGGAGACAGAATCCAAAGCAGGCTCCAGGCTCTGAGCGGTCAGCACACAGCCGGACGCGGGGCTCGAACTCACAAACCGTGAGATCATAACCTGAGCCGAAGTCAGACACCCAAATCGACTGAGCCACCTAAGCGCCCAGAAGTCATTTTCTTTCTTTCTTTTTTTTTTTTAAACATTTATTTATTATTTTTGAGACAGAGAGAGACAGAGCATGAACAGGGGAGGGTCAGAGAGAGAGGGAGACACAGAATCTGAAACAGGCTCCAGGCTCTGAGCTGTCAGCACAGAGCCTGACAGGAGCTCAGACTCACAGACCGCGAGATCATGACCTGAGCTGAAGTCGGCCGCTTAACCAACTGAGCCACCCAGGTGCCCCCAGAAGTCATTTTCAAATACAAGATTGTCTACCTGCAAAACCTAAGAAAATAACCTGAAAACTTACCAGCAAGTATTTAATAAGAGGCCAGTCATAAAAACATAAATCTCTGTGTCTCATACATGATTAGTAGCTCCTAGAAAAGGTAATGAGGGGCGCCCGGCTGGCTCAGTCGGCGGCGTGTGTGACTCCTGATCTCAGGTCGTGAGTTCGAACCCCACACTGGGTGTGGAGATCACTTTAAAAAGGGAAATATAATGAGGAAAAGTCATGCAGCGGCCTGGGGGCTACAATAGCAGTGGGAACTGCGGCCAAGCAGGGAGGACGCAGAGCGAGTTAAGAGCTGCCCCTGAAAGCCACATCGTCAGGGAGCCAGTTGGCCCGTCTGGCTCCTGGGAAACCCGTATCAAAACCCATCAGTGGCAGCTCTGCACCATGCGGCTGCTGGGGGCAGTGTACCAGGTCGGCGAAACAGTTGAAAGAGAAGTCTAGGAAATGAGATGTGCACAGAGGGCTTTGAAGAACCCGGCATCCCTGGGGCACCAGGAGGGGGGGGGGGGGGGCATCTGCAGAGCCGTGCACGGAGAGGGCCCGGTCCCTACACATCTGAGGAAATCTGTCCCCAGTGCTTAGCTGAGCTACACGGCCAGCTGAGCAGAGACCTCAGAGGCAGCACGTGACAAGGCAGCTTTCAGAAAATTACCCCAAGAAAGTTGCTAAGCCAGACAAAGTCGGAGGAGAGGGATCTCGTTTACAGAGTTGTCACACTATTACTATTTTAGATGTCCGGTTTTCAACAGAAAGCCGTAAGACGTGTAAAAGCAGTGGTAAAGGATGGGCTGTATTGGGGGAGAGCAGTCCGTGGAAACCGTCCCTCGGGAAGCCCAGATGTTGAGCCTAAGTGGACAGAGACCTTGAATCAGCTTACAAATATGCTCAAAGAAACGAAGTCAAGGCAAGTGTGAGAATAATAAAGAGTATCAGGAAAGAGAGAGATTATTAAAAGGACTAAATAGAAATTCTGGGGTTTATAATAAATGAAATGCAAACTTACTAAAGGAATTCAACAGTAGATTTGAGCAATCAACAGATTAGAGGCAGGCCAACAGACCATGTATGGGGAACAGAGACGCCCGCAGGAGGGAGTTTCGGGGTGGGGGGGTGGCGAGCAGGGCCAGATAGAACGCTTGGGAGACTCTGCCCGAACCGGACGGAGACCCACGCACGCCACGTAAGATCCACGTGAGGGGGTCTGGCCAAGGCACTTCATGGTCAAACTGTCCAGGACAGTCTGAGAGCGAGAGAGACCCTTCTCGCGCAGGACTCCTCTGTAAGATAACCGCTGGTCCTCACCACAGGCGGTGCAGGCCGGTGCGGGGGGGTTGGGGGGGGGCGGACACGGGCTGGAAGGGAGCCTGGCAGCCAAGTGTCCCATGTTGGACAAAACAGTCCTTCAGAGATGTTGGAAAAACAGGCACTCCCAGATTTAAAATTTTTAAAAAAATTGTCGCTAGCCTGCCTGCCCTCCGAGAAGCACTGAAGGAGTTAATGTCACTTTTTCGTGTTTGCGTGCATTTATTTACGACCGCTCTGTAATTTTATGGATTTCTTTGGATAATCCCTGCTCTCTGTACTCGAAGTATCTTGAGTCTGGAAAGGAATGCGGCCCAGTGGTTGGGAACATGGCTCAGAGACTGCCCACGTTCAGACCCCACTCCTGGCCCTGTGTGACCTAGGGCAAGTCAGAGAGGTCTCTGTGCCTCCAGCTTCCCATCTGCAAAGTAGGCACGGCCATAGTACTTGTGTGGAAGGTGGTGTAGAGGAAAAAAGGAGGCCGGACCCGCCAAGCACGGAGGCCGGCGCGTGACAGGCAGCAAGCACGTGTCACTGTAGCCGCTCTGTCCCCCAGGGTTGCTGCCTGCATGGGCGCCACCCCCTTTAGGCCTGCCACAGCCTTACGCTGTCTTGTCACACGCGCTCCCAAGGCACGCGGCCTGACTTTCCTGAGTTCCTGATGTGGTGTCCCTCCCGGTCTGTCCAAGGACAAGAGCGCCAACGCCTTCCCCACACACCTGGGGAGGGGGCTGGTATGCGGGCCGCTGCCTGCCCTGCCTGCGGCCTTGCATCTGCCCTGCCTTCCTCCGGGGGTCGCTTCCAGCAACCCCCCTCCCCCGCCCCCAGCCTTGCTGAGGATTCACGGCCTCCGCAGCCCAACACAGTTTGCTCTCACTTTTGTTCATCGTGGTATAAAATACGTACAGAACGTGCGCAAACCCTCGCCGTCCTGCCTGGACTGTTCACAAGCGGAGTCCTGTGTGAGCCGCGCCGCAGCGAAGACGGGCATCGCCCCGGCCCCCCCCCCCCCACCGCCATGCGGCCACACCCGCGAGGCGGCTCCACCGGAGGCCCGGCCTACAGATCGGCTCAGTCGGTTCCGAGCTCGCGGTGGGCGTGTGGGCACGTCCGGCTTCTCCCACTCCGCGTTATGTTTGTGAAAGATGATGCGACGTCTCTTAAGACGGTTTGGTCAGGCCTTGGGGACTGGAAGGTCCCACACAGAGTGGGGGAACACTCGGTCGGCCGGGAACGTCACACGCGGCCTGTGGGAGCCCGCTCTCAGCCCTGCCACAGATGTGTCCACGTCCGGCACCTTCTGCCTGAGGGTCCCGGCCTGCGGGTGCGAGGGGCTTCTAGGTCCAAAGAGCCGCCCTCCCTCCCTCCACGACTCTTCCCAGAGGGAACCTCTGATGCACCCGGGTGCTCTCCACCAGCACCCGCCACGCACGTTTTCTGAAGCCTGGCTCACTGTGCTTTAAATGATGGCACCTGAGGACACCGCAGACCAGCCAGGTCACACCAGAGCCGTCCCAGCGCGGGCTTTCCTCGAACGTGATGACGGGGTCAAGGGCCACACCGTGCAGGCTGGCCTCAGTGTCCCGTCTTGTAAGAACACACACTTACCTAGAACCTACACCCCACTGGATGAAACGGGGAGGGTCAATCCTATCGTGCTGGGGATCAGGTTTGCGTCCATAATAAGAGAGCTTTTAATGGCGGTTCTCTAACTAAAACACACACAAAATAAAACAAAAAGAAAGCACAGCAAAACAAAAAAACCAAAACTGCGGCCCCCTGTGTAACCACATCTCAGGGTGATGGAGACTGGCTTCTCTCGTGTTGAATTCTCTTTCCTCTTTCTTACAAATACTCAATATGAAGGCACCTGCCCGCTTTGGCCAAGGTTCCCTTTTGCTTGTCCAGTTCTGCACAGGCTGCTTCGACTCTCAGTTATGAGCCTCAACTCTACGCGTAACTTAAAGAAAACATAACACCAGAAGCTTCTCGGGTCGCTTTCTATGCAACGGTTCTTCCAAAACCTTGCCCAGAGACGGTGTGGTGAAGTGTCCGTCACACCGCCCCTAACGTGCGACAACCAAACTCTGCGTACTGAATAAAACAAGGCAGGGAGAAGAGTTTTTGCCAGGCTTTCGACCTGCAAGCTGGGGACCTCAAGGCCCCGGGCGCAGTGAGTCTCAAGTTGCTCACGGACACGGGGGTTTTGATGAGGTAAATGGGCCACTGATTTGGCTTTTTCGGCAGTTGCCTGGTGGCCTTCTTTCTTATTTGTATCAGGGAAGCTCAGTCAGGGGGCAAGGAAGCCCAGAGATGGTGTGGACACACTTGGCCTTCGGGAACTGGTAATGTCTTCTACTGGTTTCTGAGAAGGGCTGTCAACTCTTGTAAGCTTAGGTTTCATTTCCTTTACGTGCCTCGACCGTCGCCATTTCGTCCCGGACACAAGTGACTGCATTTCTGTTTGGTTCCACTCCCTGAACGTGAGGGTCTGGACCCGGCAAAGGAGAGCTCTCAGGCCACAGGAGCTAGCAAAGTCTGCTCGTTCTCTCTGGTCAAGTGTAGGAAATAGCTTTGGGGAACTTTTTGTTGTACACTCGTGGACTCCTCTTCTTTGAGAATGTAAACCTATGCAGCATCTTGTTGACTTTCTCAAAACACAAAAGGAAGGCCAGGCTGTGATGATGCTCTCCAGCCAGCATGTTTATGTGCACACACACTATGTATAAGGCGGTATGCAGGCCAGTGAGGAAGCGGCCAAACGTATACGTTTGCCAGCACATGCGCGAGTGTGTGTGCGAGTATGTGTGCAAAAGTGTGCGTGCATGCACATGTGAGTGGGCACACGTGTGTTGTGTGTACACTGGCAGTACATGGGCACATGGGTGTATGTGCGTGTTGTGTGTGCAGGTATGTCTATTACTAGAGCACGTGTGCGTGTGAGTGTGTGCATATATCCATGTGTGTTGTGTATATATATGTACATGTGTACACACGTGTGCAGATGCATGTGTGTGTGTGTTTTGTGTATGCACACATGTATTTATGTTCTGTGTGATTGTGAGCATGTATGCACATATGTGTGTGGTTGTGAGTGATGTGTGTGTGCGTGCGTGTGTGGTACCGATATGTGTATACTGTGGGTGTGTGCACACACGTGTGTTTGTATGTGCATGCCACATGCACGTGTATACACATGTCTGCACACACGTGGTATTATGTATGTGCACACATGCGTGTTTGTGTGTCATGTGCATGTGTCTGCATGTGTCTGCATACACATGTGGTACTGTGTGTGCGCATGCACACACGTGTTTGTATGTACCACACATGTGCATACATATGTGTATTGTGTGTGCACACGCGTGTTTGTGCATGCCACGCACACATATCTTTACACACATGTGTATTATGTGTGTGCCCATGTGTGTTTGTATGTGCATTTCACATGCGTGTGTGTACGTGTTTCTGCACACGTGTATTGTTTTGCGCATGCGTGTTTGTATGTGAATGCCATGCACGTGTATCTGCACACACATGTGTATTATGTGTATGCCCATGTGTGTTTGCATGTGCCTGTCACATGCATGTGTGTGCATACATATGTGTACTATGCGTGTGCGCATGCACACACATTTGTATCTACGTCGTGTGTGTGCATACGCCTGTGTATTATATGTGCACACGCACACACACATTTGTATGTACATGTCACATGTGCACACACATGTGTATTGTGTGTACACACACGTGTTTGTATGTGCATGCCACGTGCATGTGCATACGTGTGTCTGCATACGTGTGTATTGTGTGTGTGCACTTGCGTGTTTGTGTGTGCATGTCACACATGTGTGCGTATGTGTCTGCATACCCACGTGTGGATGTGCATGTGTGGGTACGTTTAGATCTTCCAAGATCATCATCTCAAACCGAGTTTGAGCCTAGGTTCCCCTGAAAGCAGGGCCTGAGGCAAGGCTTGCGTGCACATGGTTTATTTGGGATTGTGGTCCTGTGAGGTGAGTCTTTTTCCTTTTGTTCTGTTCTCGGAAACAATTTGTATAGATAGCGATCATCTGTTTCTTGAAAAGCTGGTGAAACTTGCCTATAAAATTTTCTGAACCATTACCTTTTGAATAGGGAGATTTCGATTAAAATTTGTTTCAAAATTTTGTTAGTTTATGTGTTTATTTCTTACCAAATCAGTTTTGAAGAGTATCCACTTTATGCTTTCAAATTTATTGCAAAAATATTTCTTATGAATTTAATATTTCTATTATATCATCGCTGCATTTTCTTTTAATTTCCTAATATTGTTTATTTGGTTTTTTTACTAAAATTTTTTTTAACATGTATTTATTTTTCAGAGACAGAAACAGAGCATGAGTGGGAGAGGGGCAGAGAGAGAGGGAGACACGGAACCCGAAGCAGGCTCCAGGATCCGAGCTGTCAGCAAAGAGCCCGACACGGAGCTCGAACCCACAAACTGTGAGATCATGACCCGAGCTGAAGTCAGACGCTTAATTGAATGAGCCACCCATGCGCCCCTAATATTATTTATTTGTATCCTCTATTTTTTCTTGATTATGGAACCCTACTAGAAGTCAGTTTACTTTATTGGTTTTGTAAAGACCCTACTTTTTAGTTTATTACATCAACTGTTTCTCATTTTTGTATCAGAATCTGCTTGCTTCCTTTCTATCTACCTCAGGTTTCCTGAGCTGCTCTTTTCCTAGCTCCTAGAGTCAACATCGAACTTATTTTCAGTATTTCTTTTAAAAGGTTTATATTTATTCAGTGAAGCGAGCGACACCTGCTATAGCTTCACTTCCCAAGTGTGGTAAGTACCTTCCCTGCCGTTTAGATCCAAGTGTGTTCTAATCTCCACTGGGACTTACTCTATTCCACGAGTTTCTCGAGACATTTTTAAGTGTCCAAGAATGTTTTCCCTTACCTTTTTGGTGTTGGTTACTAATTTAAATGCACTGAGGCCAGAGAAGATGGTCTACAGAATATTGATTATTTGGGGGGCAACTAAGCTCATCCTACCCCCTCCCCAATCTTTGCCCTCCTAATCCCTGGTCCGGAGCAGGTCTTAAAGGACATTCCGAGACCCCACTCCTTGGCGATACTTGAGATCTGAGACAACGGCTCCTGCATCCAAGTGAGAGGGGACTTGCTGTGGCTGCTGGTCCCAAGCTTACGTCTTGGCCCGTGGCTCCCTATTAACTGTGCCATAGGTACCAGCTTTCTGAGCTCGTCAGCGTCTTTTCCTGGACAAACAGGTCCAGGTGGCCCTTGGCTGTGGGCAGTGAGCCCAGACCTGGTCTCTGTTCCCTGTGGTGCACGCAGAGCCCTTTTGCCCTGTGGACGCACCTGCCTGTCTGCTGACTGCAAACCCATGTCCTCAGGATCCTGTTCCACATATGCTCCGTGGGGCACAGCTATGCATTTTTTGTTTCCTCTTTTAAATCTCATCTTTCAGAGCTGTGTGGAGTGGAGGAAGTGAGTGGAAGCATGCATTGTGACCAAAATTGCCCTTCAAGTGTGTGTCTTCATGTGAGAAAGGAAATACGACATGGGAATCCGCTAGCGGTCACCTGGCCAGTCCTTGGACAGCAGGCTGACGGACGCCTTTTCTCACCTCAGGGGCCTCAGTCCCACCGGGCGGCGGCACCGTAGCCACGGCAACACGCTGAGGCTTTTAGAGGTTTGATGTGCCGTTTCCTTAGTTTCTGCACATCTTGTACAAGTTGAGAGCTGGAAGGAGCCACTAGCGATCTTAGCGCTACCTCTCCTTCCGCGGGAGGAGAACCAGGCTCTCAGAGAAAATGGTTTACCCGCGGCCTCAGGGCTGGTTATGAAGCCAGCGTGGCAAGAATATAGGCAGATCCCACCGGCATGTTCTACAGACTTCTCAGGATGAGGAAAGGACCGAGGTGATTTCTAAGCCAGCACAGTTGAATGTAAAGACAGCAAAATGGGGGCGCCTGGGTGGCTCAGTCAGTCGGTTGTCCGACTTCGGCTCGGGTCATGATCTTGCGGTTCGTGGGTTTGAGCCCCATGCCGGGCTGTTGGGCTGTCTGCTGTCAGCGCAGAGCCTGCCTCAGACCCTGCGTCTGCCCTCCTCTTTCTGCCCCTTCCCTGCCTGAGCACACGCGCAGGCGTGTGCCTGCTCTCTCCCCCCCCTCTCAAAAATGAGCAAATTAAAATAAATAAATAAATAAATAAATAAATAAATACAGCAAAATAATTACTTTTAGATCATTGTTATTAAGGTTAAATGTGGGGTGCCTGGGTGGCTCAGTTGGTTGAGCGTGAGGCCCAGGTCACGATCTGGAGGTTTATGAGTTCGAGCCCCGTGGCCCACTCTGTGCTGTCAGTGTGGAGCCTGGAGCCTGCTTCGGATTCTGTGTCTCCCTCTCTCTCTGCCTTCCCCCCTCTCAAAAATAAACATTAAAAAAAAGATTAAATGTATCGGGCGCCTGCGTGGCTCAGTCAGTTAAGTGTCCGACTCTTGGTGTCGGCTCAGGTCATGATCTCACGGTTCCTGAGATCGAGCCCCGCTGACAGCGAGGAAACTGCTTCAGCTTCTCTCTCTCCCTCTCTCTCTGCCCCACCCCTGCTCATGCTCTCTCTCTCTCACTGAATAAATAAGTAAATATTAAAAGGAAAGAAAGAAAGGAACGGACATTGGTTCCTGACTAAGGGGTCAGGGGCCACATGTTTAATAGAAATTGCTGGTAGATTTAGCCAAATGTGAATGACATCCTGGGGACACTCAAAAGGGTGGGCCCTGCTCATGATGACACCTTTCCTCCTGCGAATTGGACACCGGGTGTGTCTGATTTCTCTTTCAGCTCCACAAGGGGCCTCAGTAGGGTCACTGCCAAGCCCCGTGGACACACATTCTATCATGCATTCAGTGAGCGCCTACTGTATGCTGTGTGCTGTGGGCAGAGTTCTGTGTCTAGGAGGAAATTACACTAGCTGAGCTCTGCAGGGCATGTGAGCCATGGGCAGTGAGGGGGAAGGGAGGGTTCAGGCAGGTGGGGTGAAGGCACTGAGTGAGGGATCCTGCGGGGTCCCCAGGAACGGACAAGTCAGAAAGGGGCGCAGCCCAGGCTGAGGAGGCAGGCAAGGGCCGGGCACCCTGGTGTTTTTCCTAAAGCAAGGAGAAAGCACTGAAGGCTTGCAAGGAAAGGTTTGGTGATGGTCAGGGTCTCCCGAAGAGCAAATTGTTCCAGGGACATTGTTTAGAAGGAGAAGGAAGAGGAAAGACATATATAGACACTTTAGTTTTTGTTTGTTGTTTTTTAACAACAGGCCCAGCACGTGCTTCAGGCCCAGCACGGAGCCCAACGTGGGGCTTGAAGTCACGCCCCTGAGATCAAGACCTGAGCTGAGATCCAGAGTGGGACGCCAAAGGACAGAGCCACGCAGGCGCCCTCTATAGACATTTTATGGTTTTAGCTTTAATGGGGGTCTCTGATCCACTTTGAGTGAATTTCTGTGAATGGTATGAGGTGGGGTTCATACTTCTTTTCGTATGTGCACCCAGGAGCTTTCACAGCACGCATAGGGGCAGCCAGCTGTCCCCTGCCACCCCTAGGGCTCCCCTAAGGGGTCACTCAATCCAGGCCCGGCAGGTGTCCTGTGGGGCCTGTTGGCCCAGTTCCCACGGGTAGAGGGCAAGGGTGGGCCCTGAGCTTCCAATGACTTCTGCTTTTTCTTTAATTGTTGTTCAAATATCCACATCCACATTTCCCAAGTTCAACTTTTACTTTCAGAGACGCTATAGTATAAAACCACAAAAAGGAAGGAAATGTTTCTGCAGCTGCCTCTTGATTAGTCACGAACCCTCCCTCTTTCTTGGAATCAGTGACTCAGGGGCTGGAGGGCGTCCAGCTCTGAGGGCTGGCCCTGCGCTCTGCTCCACCCAGAACAACCGTGAAATGCTCCTTCTCATCAGCCCCATGTTCAAGCTCCTAGCCAGTGATGTCCTCTCGTTTAGCTTATTTTCCTGGTTATAAATATTATAATGAAGTGACGAATTTTGTGTTTTCTTCCAGAAATTTTCTGGAAGGATACTCAGGTAAGAGTGGTTTCCTTTGAATTTGAACAATGCGATTTGTGTTATTTGCCCAATACAAAATTAAAAAAAAAACAACCCTGAATTTTACAGCTGGTCCTTTATTGAAATATTATTTTAGCCTATATGTTCCGTCCCAAACAGCTTCAGGCTTAGTTTATATTGCCTTGCCATGGGGCCTCAGAACCTTACCACGTGGGAAGGGAGATCACCCTCACACCTCATTCGTTCATTTATTCAGAAAACATTTTCTTCAAACATCTAAAATGTGCCAGGGGGAGCCTGGCTATCTCAGGCAGAACATGGGACTATTGGTCTTGAGGTTGTGAGTTCAAGCCCCACATTGGGCGTGGAGCTTACTAAACAAACAAACAAACAAACAAACAAAGTGCCAGACTTAGGATGTGGGGCTGAACAGGGCATAGTCTTGACACGGAGGCGCAGACAGGGCTGGTGGAGAGGAGGGTTCAGAGGCTGCGTCACACGACAGGGTTGAAGACAGAGTGAAGTTGTATGGGGTTTGGAGGAGACCTGGGATTCATTCTGTTGAGGAAAGGCCCGTTCATGCATTGTGGGAATGGCCTCCCAGAGCTTCACTCACTCAGACCATCCCTGCCCCCATTGTATGGATGAGGAAACTCCAACGGAAAAATATGTAAATCAGGAGATAAAAGCTTTTATGTTAAAAAATAATATCAACAAAAACGCCTTTAAAATGAAAGAGTAAACAATACACTGTAATGAATAGCGACTGAATGTATGTGGGCAAAGATTTTTGGCAAACTTTCTAGAAACTAAGAAAGTGAATGACTCCAAGTGACTGGATAAAAATGTATTTTGAATTTCAGGTGTTGCAAGTCTTTGCTTTCAACAAAAATTGAAGGAAAGCCCTATCAACTTATTAGCTGATACAAATTAAAATAAAAGAATTGATGGGGGTAGAGCTCTGGGTCTGTGCGGATCTGACAAAATCAAAGCTTCAGGGGAGTGGACAGCGAGGTCCAGAGGGACGGCAGGGCCTTGATTTGATTGACGATGCTCAGCAACAAGCCGGGCGGTCCGAAGAGGACTTTGCATTCACTGAATGAGGTTCCTGGACCTGACAGGACAAGCGTGGCACCGCAGAATCCATTAAAGAACAAGAAATGACATGGGCCAGCTTAGCCTTAGGTTCCTCCATGAGAACATTCCCCCTGTAGGAAACCAACACCTGGCTCCTTTTTCATGGATGGATTTTTGAAAAATACATAGAGGGGCGTCTGGGTGGCTCAGTCGGTTAAGTGTCCGACTTCAGCTCAGGTCACGATCTCGCGGTCTGTGAGTTCGAGCCCGCGTCGGGCTCTGTGCTAACAGCTCAGAGCCTGGAGCCTGCTTCCGATTCTGTGTCTCCCTCTTTCTCTGACCCTCCCCTGTTCATGCTCTGTCTGTCTCTGTCTCAAAAATAAATAAACTTAAAAAAAATAAAAATAAAAAATACATAGATATAAAATGTAAAGAAAAAAATTGATGATAGATCAGTATGTGACTTTTGGCATTTAACTAAAATATGTTCAAGGAATAGTGTCATTACTATTAATTTTTTTCATTTTTTAAGTTTATTTATTATTTTGAGAGAGAGCAGGAGGGGAGCAGAGAGATAGAGAGAGAGACAGAGAATCCCAAGCAGGTTCTGAACTGTCAGCACAGAGCCCAACAAGGGGCTCAAACCCACAAACTACAAGATCATGACCTGAGCTGACACCAAGAGTTGGACACTTAACTGACCAAGCAACTCTTTCATCCCATTTTTTTTGATTTGTTTATGTGAACAAATTTTCTCAATATTTATGTCTATAAACACAAAAAATCAGAATAGAATATTCATCCTTGGAAACATCAGTTAACTGAAAAAAGTCTTAACCATAGCATTAAGATGTGTTTCAACAAAATTTTAGTTTTACAAGTACTTGTCAAAACTTTTATAATTTTTATATGGTTTTGATCTCTTTGTATCCCTAATAAATGTAAAAGTTTTAAAATCTAGAGCTTTATGGCCACAAAATATTTAAGAAATCTGTATCTTGCTGGAGATGTGACCCACAGAAACTTCGTAGCAAAAACAGATTTATGCTAGGATTGCCTAATTTGGGAGACTGGCTGTAAACACTTCAGGAAGACCAGGTGACCAGTTGCTAGAGTATTGATTCCATTGGATATTCATAGTGATGTGACTGTTTCTAAAAGTCAATCTTTATAATTATGTTGATATTGCAGTCATTTCAGCCATTTAAGCCACTGATAAAACACATTTATTTTTCAGACAAAAAAAGCCAGGGGTGCCTGGGCGGCTCATTCTGTTCAGAGTTGGACTCTTGATTTCTGCTCAGGTCATGATCTCACGGTTCCTGAGCCCCACATTGGGCCGGCTCCGTGCTGACAGTGCAGAGTCTGCTTGGGAGTTTCTCTCTCAAAATAAACTTTTTAAAAATTAGCATACAGAGAGGCGCCTGGGTGGCTCAGTCAGTTAAGTGTCTGATTCTTGATCTCAGCTCAGGTCATGATCTCACGGTTCCTGAGTTCCAGCCCTGTGTGGGGGCTCTGCGCTGACAGTGAGGAGCCTACTCTCGCTCTCTCTCCCTCTCTCGTTGCCCCTACCCGGCTCACGCTCTCTCTCAAAATAAACTTTAAAAAGTAAATAAATATAAAAATAAGCCAGATCTGCTCTCCCGTGGGAGGGGCGTGGCCTGGGCAGGCAGTGGCCTTCCAATGCCTGGGCCGGAACTCGGAGCAAGAAAACGCAGGGCGGGACCGGGAGAGCGGGAGGGGCCTGGGGCGTGGCCCGGGCTCCGAACAAGGCAGGGCGGGGCGGGGTATGCAGCGTAGGGGCGTGGTCAGGACGCCGCTGGGCGGGGCGGGGCGTGCAGAGCGCCCTCCGGCGGCCCCGCCCAGGTGTGCCCGGCTCTCGCGAGAGCGGCGCGTGATGACGCGCAGGCGGGCGGAGCGCGTCGCGGGCGCGGGCGGGCGGGTTTGAATCTGGTCCGAGCGCGGGAAACGGCGGGTTTCCGGGACGAGGTGAGCGCCGCGGTGCCGGCAGGCGAAGGGCTCCGGGCGGGGGCAGGGACCGGGAAGCGGCGGGGGTCGGTCAGGTGGAGCCCCCAGTCGCACAGCCTCCGCGTGGGCTCCACGGCCCGGCCGGTGGCTCTGCGGCGGCCCTGGGGCGGCGGGCACCGGGGCCCTGAGCGCGCCGACGCCCCGACTCCGGGGCTGAGTTCACAGAGGACCCCGGCCCTGGACCCAGGCTGCCCGGGAACCTGTCCCCAAGCGTCTGTCGTCGTTCTGACGGGAGTGCTTTGCTCCGGGCGGGGGCTTGTTCGTGGGAGGGCTGGCGCGCAGCCCCACAGGTGGTGACAAGGCGACAGGCGCCTCCTTTGAACGCTCCTCGTAATTCGGCCCAGGCTCCTGTGTGAAGAGCGCCCTGCCGCCGTGGGGACGGATAACTGCGTGTGCGATGACGCCTCAGCCTGCAGGCAGCATCTGGCCGGACGGGCGCGGACGCGGGCACGAATAGTACGAGAAGCCGAAGGCGGCCCCTGGGGGGGTGGGGGTAGCCTGGGAGTTGGAAGCAGCTGCAGTCACGAGTGTCAGGAGATGGGGCGTTTGGTGGTGAACGCGGTCAGGACACGTAGATTGCCGTGCTTGAGACGGAGGTGCCGCGGGTGCCCTTGGGGGCGGAGCACGCCAGGGGCGTTCCCACGGGTCCACGGGAGGGGCAGAGTTCCGAGACCCGCGCGCAAGACGTGTGAGTCCGTGTCGCGAGCGCACCTTTTCGGAATGTTTGTTTTTAAACCCATGGGCTGCTGCTGGCCATTATTAGTCATCAAGCTTGTCGCCGGCCACCCTGCCTGCTGCCGGGCCAATCGGAAGTTCTGTTCTCTAGCTCAGCCCGCAGAGCCGAGGAGTGAGGTGGCCAGGCCCCAGTGGTACGCACTGGGCACCTTATTTCCATTTTTGTGGGTTTAACTTAGACGTTAAGACCTGGAACTCGAGGTTTACGAGGACTTTCTGTCCCCGAAAGTGCTGTCATTGGTGCCGGTGACTTTCCAGATTGCTCTGTCTGTAAGGCCCGGGAGGTTCTCATTTGTTTCTGGAGCGAAGGGTCTGCTTGCCTGCGTGCTCCGTCACTTACCTTGCCTGGTGGCTGCCTGTTGGCTGCCTGTTGGCTGCTGGCTTTCGGCCCCGGGGTGTGAATGGAAAGTAGGGTTTCCTGGGGGAGCCGCAGCGGGCAGGGCGCTTGCACACACTCCCCGGAGCTCTGGTCCCGGCGCGGGTGGGAGCGGGCTCCTGTGATTGGGCGCCTAACGGTCTGCTCTCCCTCCAGGCTCCCGGGGGGCCCAGCGCCTCGCCCGGCAACGGGCGGCTGTGACTGCGTTGTTTTTGCGGAATGGCACTTCGGAGAGGCACAGTCTTCAGGATCTAGCGGCGGGGCTCCGCTTTCATTCGTTTTCTTCAGTACTTTCTTTTATTGTTCCCAAGGCACTTTCCCCCATGTTTTCGTGGGATCAGCCTTTTGTTGAACGGACTCAGACCTGCCTGAGCATCTTGCTAAGGCACTAAAGGGGGAGGAGGCCAGCCTCCTCGAGCCGTTCGGATTTCTCTTTCCTTTGTTGGTAACTTCATTGACAATTGATAATAACATAGTGTTATGTTGATACTGTCCTCAGTAAAGAAAGTAAGGGAATTATTTTGTAGATATAACTTGTTTTATGTCAGAATATGGATAAAAACTGCCTACCATAGATGGTACAGGTTTTTGTTTTTTGTTTTGTTTTTTTGCAGTTTTGGATGTTAGTGCCAAATTATGTCGTGTAGGAAAAGATATATTTGCAAATTCAAGTTTCAGTTTGACTGTGCTTTCTGCTTAGGGTTACAGAATAAATGCCATATGAAAAGCAGTTTCATCTGTCATGGAAAAACGAGAGACATTTGTACAAGCGGTGTCTAAGGAGCTGATTGGAGAATTTTTGCAGTTTATTCAACTTGATGTAAGTTTTATGTTTAGCTTTATTGTAATTTGGCTGTTAACATAAGACTTTTTTTTAAATCAGTACACAAATGAAATCTCGTAGTCTCAGTGAGTCCTTAGGAACCAGGATTTATTTAAAAAAAACAGGAGTATACTCAAATAGACCTGCTGACGGCAGGTACTCACAAATGGTATTTCCCGCTTCTTTTAGGAGAGGTGTAAGAATGCTAAGTGATGTAACACAGTGTGTTTCTATACACTTAAATATTTAGAGATCTCTTGCCGTGTGGGTGGCATAGTGAGGAAGACATACTCTTTTGGTCCTCAAGTTATTTACAGTGTTGTGGTGGACTCAGGTCTGGAAATACAGCAGAGTAAAGACTCAGCTGGGGCAGGGGTGTGGGAGGGTGCCCACATCCAGCCACGGACTCTTTCCTGTCCCAGTGGAAAGGCTGTGGAATAAACAGAAGTCAGCCAGTCAAGGAGGGATGTGGGGAAGGCTCTCAGAGTGAAGGGGATAAGTTTATGGACCGGAGAAGGCACGTTGTGTTTGAACTTGAAGGCGTTCGGTAGGGCTAGGGTGCAGAAAGCCAGGTCAGGAAGACACAAGGGCTGACACTTGAATTACGTCAGACTTTCTTTATCATTTTAAGGAGCTGAGACTTTATCCTGAGAGGAGTGGGGGTTTGTATCCGAAGAATAGATCGAAGAGGGCCACATGAAAGCCTGGAGAGGAATGAAGAGGCCGTGCCCTGCGCGAGCTGTCAGTTGGGGGGGGGGGGGTGCTGTTGACTGGATGTGCGCCAAGGAAAGGGTGAAGGCAGATCCCAGGTTTTGACTTGTGGTGCCTTCCAGTGAGATCTTGGATGTGGGAGGAAGGCAGGTTTGAGTGGGAAGATAGGCTCGATTTGGGACGTTCTGGATGACTGTCAGGGGGACAGGCACAAGTTGGTGTCCAGCAGGTGGATGGATAGTATCTGAGGCCCAGGAAAGAGGCCTGGGGAGAGACAGATTTGGGTGTCCTCAGTGGCACTTGGAAGCTTCAGTCACGGGGACACACGGGATCCTCTGTCGTGTAACGAGAGAAGCCTTGGACAGAACTCTGAGGAGCCCAACACTTAAGGCACCAACTCTGAAATGCTTGTGACGTTGGGGCAGGAGACACATACCTCATGCAGTGAAGATTAAGTTAGTAGTCGCTAAGAAGTAGAGAGGAACCTAACAGTAAATTTGTTGCTAGCAACATTCATGAGGTTATTTTTCTTTATAGGAGAGAAATGAGCTTATGAGGTGATTTTTGTATTGTAAAATGGTACCCTGTAAACTTACCCATAACCAGCACAAGTTCACGAGCAGCACATCACAGAAGTGTCTGTGAGAGCCAACTATTTAGATGTTACATTAATGCCTGCTTTAGTAGGAGTGCAGGTGATTTGTATTATATTAGATGTACAGCACACATATAGTTTAAAGTTCGTAAGACTTGTTGCAAACTAGTATCGTAGCGTTAACTAAAATCACTAAATTGATGGTGATGAAGCTAAATGATAATGATCTGAAATCAAAAGGCAAAGCCAGCACCATTTGGGGCACAGTCCATGCAGGGTCACAGAGCACTCTCTGAGGTGCTTCCCTCCGGCTGTCCCCGTCACGTGCTGGAGAGCCTTGAACTGTTGCTCAGCAGCGGACATCTCGGTAGGATGCCGAGTTAGTCCTCGTATTAATAGCCATTAGTTTTAGTTCATGAATAGCACACCTTATTAACGGTAATTTAGTATGTCAATCACCACGTAGCTCTTAGTTAAACAAAAAAAATGAAAATACGCAGGATTGTACATCACTTGTTTTCTTCAAGTTGAGTGATACAAAGAGCCGTTCTGTAGGTTTCACATGGTCAACCAAGCAGTTAAGTCTGTTGGAAGCCTACTAGGTGGACCTCCCATCAATTCTGCTATAATGTCAGTTCTGCTATAATGCAATATTACACATTGCTAAAAATCACGTACTCTGCCGAATGGGCAATAAACAGAAGGATTATGGGAAAAATGGGGGTAAGGGCAGAACACTCAAAAACCTCACCAGTGACACATTTAAAAAAAGAGATAGTGACCTAATAAAAAAACAGCACTTTTATACAAGTCAAATCACTAAGAAATACATAAATATGGGAGTGAACATGACATTTGCCTTGAAAAAGAGCCTGAGTTTGCGGGTGGAAGTGAGTTCCTGTGCTCCCTGGGGCTGGCCTGCTGACCCTGTGTGAGAGGAAGAGAACAGAGGAGAAAAGTACAGTCCAGGCTGGGAGGACTGGAAAGTTTGAAGAGAGGCCAGGTGGACAGAGAACTGGTCAGAGGGTTGCAGCACATGTGGGTTCCCAGGAGCTGGCTGGCGTCTGAGGTGTGTGTTTTGCGTGACTCAAGCTCTGCTCAGCAGGTGCGACTTTCTGCATTCGCCTAGTGATGAAATCCCACATAGGCAAGCCAGAAATTTCCTTTTGCTCAGATTGTTCCCTTATGTGTTAATTGCATTGGGACAAATCTGCATTTCAAAATAAGCATTGTGGAGCAGCACTGACTGCTCTCAGTAGTTCTTTGAGATTGGAGGGTCAGCGTTTAAAGAGTTTGTTCTGAGTGCCTTCTGGATGCCAGGCTCTGCTCTTGGCCTTGGGACACAGCATATACCAAGTTTCTGCCCAGAGGGAGTTGGTTTTTGGTGGTGGAGGGAGAGGAGGAAGCAGGGTAGGGGATGGGTGTCCAGGTGTGATTTTGGTCAGAGATTGTAATGGGCCCTGTGGAGACTGAGGGAGGAGAACTCTGGACAAGAGGGTTGGGGACGGGGAGGCCCTGAGGCAGGTGCACACCTGGACAGCCCAGGTGGGGCTTTCCTGGGAGAGGAGGGAAGGTGGTAGGAGTTAGGGTGGGGGGGTAGCCTTGGCGGGGGGGCCCTGGAGGGGCTACCTGCTCTCCTCTTTGCTGCTGAAATGACTGCAGAGTTAAAGGAAGGTTACGGGAAGAATAAGAATCCTGAATCTCCTGCACTTAGACTTGCCACTTGTCACCTGCCACATTTTCTTTATCATGCCCCACTTTTGCCTCTTCTTTTTGAGTCATTTGAAAGTCCATTGCAGGCATTTGTCTCATCCCTGAATATTTCAGCGTGGTTTGCCTAGACAAAGATACCCTCTTACGTAATCACAGCAAAAATCCTACAAGGCTATTGGACATTGGCACAATGATACTGTTACCTACAGTACACGTTTGTGTTTTTTCCCTGATCCAGGACCCTGTTGATGGTCACACATTACATTCAGTTGTCATGACTTGTTAGCTTCTTTAATCTAGAGAGTTTCTCAGCCTTACTTTATTTTTCATGACATTGATGGTTTTGAAGAGTGTAGGCAGCTATTTTGTGGCATATCCTTCAGTTTGCCCTTACTTGATAGTTAGGTTATTTACACCTTATGCATCTTGGCAGGGGCTGCATAAGTGGTGTTCTGTCTTCCTCAGTGGAGGCACATGGTGTCAGTTGGTCCTGTTATTGGTGAGGTTAGTTTTAATCAGCCACTCGCTCAGGTCAGGTGTCTGCCACATTTCTCCGTTGTGAAGCTGCTGTTGTACCTTCATAATAAGTAATCGTAACTTGGGAAATAAGTTGTAATTAGGGAAATAGTCAAACTTCTCCTCATCAGACTTCTACCCACTGGTTTTAGTATCTGTTGATGATTCTTGCCTGGATCAATTATTACTACAATGTTTGTAACATTTGACTGTTTTGGTGATCGCATTGGCTATAGGGAGTTCCTTTCAGATGGATCCTCTACCCTTTTGATACTGGTTTCTATTTGCTGTATCAAAGAGTTGGTGAGGTCATCTGCTCAAAGTGAGACGAAGTGGTTGGCTCAGGGGTTTTAAGGATAGTTGAGAGGGTCTGATGTAGTCTCATCGGCTAATGGGAGGATGATGTCTAGAGACGAATAAGAGGTTGAGGGCCCAAGTCAGGTTAGAGACCAGAAACTTCAAGTGCACTCAGTTGGGTTGGCTGCATTATGATTGTTGTTGTTGTTGTTATTGTATAGCATACTTTTGTAACCTGATTATAGGCGTGGAGATGGTGAACATCTGGATGGATTGATTTCAGAGAGGATTTTGCTAAGTGGGTGAAATTTTAAACTCCGAAGACTAGGATACTAGGGTGGAATAGGTAGAGGAGGAATCTGCTACTTTTTGTCTCATGATTCCTATACTTTTCCCTTTAGGAATGTATTTCACAAACTAAACCCAGCTCTTGAAATAATAATTAGCACTTAACCTTTTTTTTTTTTTTTAACATTTATTCATTTTTGAGAGACAAAGTATGAGTGGGGGAGGGACAGAGAGAGAGAGGGAGATGCAGAATCTGAAGCAGACTTCAGGCTCTGAGCTGTGTCAGCACTGAGCTGACGTGGGGTTCCAACTCATGGACCACAAGATCGTAACCTGAGCTGAAATCGGTCGCTTGACAGACTGAGCCACCCAGGCGCCCCTAAACTTTTTTTGATGCCTGTTTTTAAAAAGGATAGAACTAAAATTTTGTATTTGAAATATGACAGTTGCTATTTATTTTTCAGAAAGATGCTTCTGACCCTTTCAGCCTAAATGAATTGCTAGATGAATTATCAAGGAAACAGAAAGAAGAGTTATGGCAAAGGCTCAAGAATTTATTAACAGATGTGCTGTTGGAAAGCCCGGTGGCTGGATGGCGGATGGTGGAAGTCCAGGGTGAAGACAATATGGAAACAGAGCAGGATTCAAAAATGGTAGTATTGGTCTTTCAGATATATAATTTGTTACCTTTTCTTTGTTAAAAAATAGTTATTGTATGTAATTTTAAGTTAAGAAAAAATTTAAAGCTAGAAGTCTGTTTATTATAGTTTTAGCTTTTCCAATCTTACCATTATTAATCTGCCATTCAGTGTTGGTGTTCTTTTTGGACAAGTGACCCGTATTCAATTTTAATTCACTTTTTAGAGTAAGCTAGAAGTGTGGGTTGATTTTTATAAAATTAGTAACCTTCACATTTAAAAAAAATGATATTTTTTGTTAAAGAGAGAGACAGAGACTGCACGCACAGGGGAGGGGCCAAGGGACAGAGAGAGAGAGAGAGAGAGAGAGAGAGAGAGAGAGAGAGGAGAGAGATGGAGAGAATCTTAATCAGGCTCCATGCTCAGTGAAAGGCCTGATGCAGGGCTTGTTACCAGGACCCTGGGATCATGACCTGAGGTGAAATCGGGAGTCAGACACTCAACCGACTGAGCCACCCAGGTGCCCCTAAAAATTGTATTTTAAGTTGATTTTAATTCACTTGAAATTTGAATTTTTTCATTTGTAGAAGAAAAACCTAGAAATAATTCATGCAATTACATCTGTGATTCTTGCATCTGTATCTGTAATAAATGAAAGTGAGAACTACGAAGACTTACTGGAATGTGCAGTCGTGTTAAATGGTAAGTTGCATTTTTGATAATGTGGCATGTTTAGAAGTGGGTATCAAATGATTCTCGGTAAAAGGAAGCTGGTCATCGTGTAGAAGCAGAAGGTGTTAAGGCATAACTTTGCATTCAAGCTCTTTTACTTTAGCTAGATAAGGAGCAAAGAAGTACTCTTTTAAAAAAAAATTTTTTTTTTAACGTTTATTTATTTTTGAGACAGAGAGAGACAGAGCATGAACGGTGGAGGGTCAGAGAGAGAGAGAGAGAGGGAGACACAGAATCTGAAGCAGGCTCCAGGCTCTGAGCTGTCAGCACAGAGCCAGACATAGGGCTTGAACTCATGAGCTGCGAGATCATGACCTGAGCTGAAGTCGGATGCTCAACCGACTGAGCCACCCAGGTGCCCCGCAAAAATAATTTTAATTAATGAGTTTTAAGACAAATCACCCAAGTGCCCTCACCCTCACTCTGTGAATAAATTAGTTACATGTGACACTTTCCTATCAGACTTTTCGTTCTTAGTGTCACTTGGATTTATGTATCTGTTTTATCCAGAATTCTTGCATGGAAATACAAGGTCTTATTAAGAAGTTACCTCTTGGGGCGCCTGGGCGGCTCAGTCAGTTAAGCATCTGACTTCGGCTCAGGTCATGATCTCAAGGTTTGTGAGTTCAAGCCCCGCGTCGGGCTCTGTGATGTCAGTTCAGGGCCTGGAGCCTGCTTTGGATTTTGTGTCTCCCTCTCTCTCTGCCCCTCCCCCACTCACGCTGTCTCTTTCCGTCTCTCAAAAAATGAATAAATGTTAAAAAAAAAAAAAAAAGAAAAGAAGTTACCCCTAATCAGTATATAACTAGATCCGAAAGCTTTGTGAACGTTACTACAGTTTATTTTCAGTTCCCAAATAATTGTTGTATAAAATGAGTAGCATTAGTATTGTAGTTTCTCCTAACTTCCCATTAATTCAGGGATTGTACATGGATGTAATGGCATTCAGATATCTGTGGATTATAATTATAAGCATAATATTAGTATTTTGATTTTATTCTTGAGCTTTTCTTTTAATAAAAGCACTGCAGTCTTTATGTTCATTATACTAATTGCTTTTACTGTTTTCCACCAGTGAGCCAGAATTTGAGGCCAACCTATCGAGGGACAGTTGTAGTGCATTCGTGGTCACTACACCTGACCTGGCTTCAGTGTTGAGTGTTAATAACTGTGGGTGTCGTTGCACTTGGGTTCGGGTAGTTTCAGTACTTGTTTCTCTTAAATTACGGTTTGGGGCAGTGTGACCTGAGTCTTCCAGTTCTAAAATTCTGTATTCTGTTGGGTCTGCTCTCACAACAGTAGTAAACAGTTTTTTTAAGTTAACATCATTTGTCTTCTATAAATAATGTTTATAAATTTTGGCAAGTTAAAGATAAACTGATACTTGCTTAGCGAACATTTGTAAGTCATAGTACTTTACAATTTAAAGTACATAATACTTTATGTAGTACTTGACACAAATACTGGTTTGCTGTACTAACGGGACATATCCTGTGCTCTGTGTTAGGTATTTTATATGCGTTACCTGAATCTGAAAGAAAGCTGCAGAACGCCATTCAGGATTTGTGTGTCATGTGGTGGGAGAAAGGCCTGCCTGCCAAGGAAGATATGGGAAAGACTGCTTTTATCATGCTATTAAAGAAGAGTCTGGAGACTAAAACAGTATGTTTACTTTTTAAAATGCATACCTTCCTGGGGTGCCTGGGTGACTCAGTTGGTTAAGCGTCTGACTTTGGCTCAGGTCATGATCTCACAGTTGGTGAGTTCGAGCCCCGCATCGGGCTCTGTGCTATCAGCTCACAGCCTGGAGCCTGCTTCAGATTCTGTCTCTCTCTTTCTGCCCCACCCCCGCTCGCACGCAGTCTCTCTCTCAAAAATAAACATTAAAAAAAACCAAACATACCTTTCTTTAAAAGCACATGTGTTCATATCAGTTAGGAATTATGTTTGCTTGTAAGTGGCCTGACTGCAGGTCCTTCCCAGTTAGGGTCTTTTTTTTTTTTTTTTTAATTTTTCATTTTTTTTATGTTTATTTGTTTTTAAGAGCAATAGAGACAGAGCATGAGCAGGGGAGGGGCAGGGAGAGAGGGAGATACAGAATCCGAAGCAGGCTCCAGGCTCTGAGCTTTCAGCACAGAGCCTGATGCGGGGCTTAAACCCACGAATCGTGAGATCATGATCTGAGCTGAAGTCAGACACCCAACCAACTGAACCACTCAGGTGCCCCCCACCCCAGATACTGTCTTTTTAACTTAGGATGTTCAGAGGTGGGCAGTCAAGGGTGGGCAGGGGCGGTGGTTCCACATATCAGTCTCATGCAGGCTTTGTCCATCTTCTGGGGTATATGGCCCCCATCCTTCCTCTTACCACTGCATGGCTGCAAGGTGGCTGCTGCACCTCCACTTTCTGGTGTGAGTTCCAGGCAGGAAGAAGAGGCAGGGAAGCAGCAAGGCGAGATCTTCTCAGAAACTCTCAGCTTGTATCCAGCATACAGAATCTGGTCACATGGCCACATCTCTGCTGCAAATGGGGTTTTTGAAGGGATACATTGCCAATGTTAAAAGTAGAGATATTTTTAGTAGTGAAGAAGGGATGGGATGACAGATAGGTGAGTGGGAGTGGCTGCCTGTGTCAGTGCGGTCCTCTGAGAGGCAGACCCCACCACGGACTGCCCAGGACTGCATGTACGCAGTGAAGGAGGAAGGGGGCAGGAGTGGTAGGGAAAGCCTTCAGGCTTAGGTGCAGGTGCCACACCTGTGGGAGGTGGGGTGTCAGACTGCAGCCTAGGCCTGAAGAGGTTTTGGGAGCGCCAAGGGAGAGCAGGGTTGAGGATTGGATTGACTGAGTAGAGCTTCCATACAGCACCCAGTGCTCCTCATAACAACTGCTGTCCTCAATGTCTGTCACCATCTAGCCCATCCCCTGCCCACTCCACCAACTGAGGATTGAATTTAACTTGGTCCACTTCTCAGCCTTTACTCTTTGGTGTGCACTTAAGAAATCTAGAAAAAGAACAGTTTTTTCCCCTGATCAGAACAACAGATACTTAGGTTCATCTTAAGACAGTTGGGCAAGTGAATAAAAGGGAAAATGAGGAAGATAAAAATCACCCATAATTCCACTATCTAAGGTGATCATTGCTATTTGAGGGATATTTAGGAATTTCTCTTTGTCTTTCTCTCCCTCATATTTTTACTTCCTTACGACAGATTTCTAGAAATGTAATTCATAGGTCAGTGGATTTGAGCTTGATGTACATTTGGAGCTCTTGGTACACATTGCCAACAGCTTTGTAGAAAGCTTGCACTTAATCACACTCTCCCTGTCCGTGTGTCTGTCCCACCATGGCCTCCAAGGATCCACCAGTTTGGTGACAGAAAAGACCTTTTGTGGTTGTGCCCTCAGCTTGCCATAGGAGGATTGAAGAATGCTTGTTTGCATCAGGATTTATCCTTAAGCCATTGTCGGTTTATCTTTTTAAAATCTGTTTTAAAAAAGATCCATTTTCACTGCCTTTTTATCTTTTTAATAAAAAAAATTTATTTGTTGATTCATTTATTTAAAGATTTTAAAGTAATCTATACACCCAATGTGGGGCTCAAACTCATAACCCCAAGATCCAAGAGACACGCTCTACCAACTGAGTCAGCCAGGTGCCCAATATGGGGCTATTTCAATTTAACTTGTAGTGAAGAAACTAAAAGCTGGGTCCCTCACCAGTCATGGTTCTGTGCTCCGAAGCCCAATGGGGCTGGTGGTCGCCGCAGTGCTCGCTACAGACTAGGGTGTGCACAGCGCAGAAACTGGACGGCACTGCTTGTCAGTGCTTCTGTTTGCTTTTGCCATTATTCCCTTTTTGATGAACAATCCAGAGTTGTAATAATTTATAATATAATGTATTCTTATGACATATTTGAAATGTGACCTTAATTATTTATTAAAAACTAACGTTTTTGTTTTTTATGTCATTCCTAGGGTGTAGACATATGTCGGCTTTGGCGTATTCATCAAGCTTTGTATTGCTTTGATTATGATTTAGAGGAAAGTAAAGAAATTAAAGATATGCTGCTTGAGTGTTTCATAAGTGTTAAGTATATCAAGAAAGAAGAGGTAACTGGGTTTTTCTTTTTTGGTGTTTTGTGAACTGCTTTTTAATGGATGTTTTTCCTAAGTTCATGTAGTTGATGATGTACCATGCTCAGTGTTTTAATGAAGGAGTCAGCCTAGCCATCAAGAGTTACTTTATTTATTGCACATTTTTACTGCATAGCAGTATGTTGCAAACACTTTACAAATCATTGCTTATTTCATCATTAAATGAGATGGTGATAGGTGGCTCTGTGAATCGTGGGGGAACCATGGTTATAGTTTAAGTTACGAATGATTAAAAACAAGTTTGAGAGTACACTTCCTGGTGCATCAGACCCGACCCTCTGCCATAATTCCAGGTCATTGGCACATACTGAGAACTGTTGTCAAGTGGTCTTCTTGATTTCTTCTTTCTAGCCATCCAGTAAATCCAAAGAGAGGCTTCCGTTCACTGCTGCACTGTCCATTTTGGTGGCCATTCCCCTATGTCACTACTGAGCACATGAAATACGGGCAGATTGTGGCATTAAGTGAAAAATATGTGGATTCAAAACTTAGTATGAAGAAAGAATGTAAAATAGCTCATTAATAATTTTTATATATTTATTACATATTTAAATGCTAATGTTTTGGTTGTACTGGTTTCCATAAATATATTATTAAAATCAATAATAGGGGCACCTGGGTGGCTCAGTTGCTTAAGCATCAGACTTCAGGTCATGATCTCATAGTTCATGAGTTTGAATTGCATCAGGATCTGTACTGACAGAGCAGAGCCCATTTTGGATTCTTTGTTTCTTGTGCGTGCGTGCGCACGCTCTGTCTCTCTCTCAGCCCCTCCCTCCACACTCATGCTCTCTCTCTGTCAAAAATATTAAAAAAAAAATTACTTTAGCCTTTTTACTTTTATTAACATGGCTATTAGAAGATTAAAAGTTACAGAGAGGCTTGCATGGTTTTATTGGACAGTTCTGATTTGTTATCTTAGTATTCTTCTGTCGTCTTGTTTTATTAAACATTGACTATATTCCCATGCCAGAGATGCAGAGAAGAATATTGTTTTTGTTGCAGAGTATAGCCTTTGTTTCTGTTTGCTTGTTGCTTGCAGACGTGTATGAGGCAGAAGGAGGGAGTCCTCACTACTCCCTGAAGTAGGTGGGGAGGGACTCTCAGAGGAGGACGAGTACCAGTTCTGAGGCCCTTAAATGAACAATTTTTTTTCACGGTCTTGCAGCTAGTCAGGGGCAAAGACACGGTTTGACCCGATTTGCCCACTCCAGGACACCCTCTCCTGTCAGCTAGGTTAAAGGACCATATGTGATTACTGACCGTACTGACCAAGGGTCAGAAAGGCTGTTTTTAGATCCCTGTTTGTTCACTTACTAGGTGGTTGATCAGACTACCTGGAACCTGGTGTTTCCTTCTGTAAAATAGGAACAAGGGTGTTTTCTCTCTCAGGATTCCTGAGGAGCACACGAGGTGATGTGCATAGAACCTTTAGCACAGGTGCTGGCAGGGACTGAGCACTTGGGAGGTTCCCTGACTGTGCTTACTGCTTTTACTGCATCATCGTTGTTGGAAAAGGCACTAGACCTGAGGCCTGTGCCCTCAGCATCTCCAGGACTGTGGTTAAAGTTAAGGACAGTAAAGCAGCTGAGAGTGGGTTCAGACAAGTAAACTCTATTTAGAGTGACTTGTATATAGTACACGGTGACCTGCACATCAGCTTATGTGTGTGTAAGTGCAAGTAGGCAGTATAGACGTAAATTTTTGTGTATGTTAATGCTCCTCTTTTATTTAAATTGATGTCTTTTGGATTTACAATATCCAAACTTAGTTTCTTAATCAGTCATTGCTTTAGTTAGGTCAGTTTCGTCATTCTCAGTAAATGACAAATAATCTTGTGCTATAATGGCAAATTACTTCCGGTAAATACTTTTTGTTTTTAACTTGCCTGTTGCAAGCACGGTCCCCTGCCATTTATATCAAAGTGTGTTGCATTGCCATAGGATTCCAGAGACAGTAGTGGTAGACTGGTAAGCAGTGAAGAGATGATGGTGCTGTTCTCTGGGAAAATTCTTGGAGGATGTATTTTTGTGCTCTATGGAGTACAAGTATCATTACTGCTTTTTAGGTCTACGTGTAATTTAGTAGTATGCGTATAAATTAACATGGGCAGTGTGTGTATTTGAAAATTCTAGTTTGGTAGATACTTAGCCTCTTAACTTTACAGATCCTCAGTTTTCTCATTTGTAGAAGGTGATAGGAACTGATGTTCAATCCCCTCCCATCTCCAAATGCTAGATTTCAAGCATACTTTGATTTTAGGTTATGCAGACATCCGTGCCAGAGCCAGAATGAGATGTTTGTGGGCTAATTAACTTAGCTACTGGGCAGCATGGTAAACGCGGAATCCTGTGGTCCAGCAAAGGAGCTCAAGGGTGTCTTCTGGCTCTTGCCCTGCTGCCCAGCTGCTTCACTCCAGGGGCTTCCACTGCTGTCCTTAGTTACAGTTATGGATGCTTCCTTTGTTAGTGTTACTAAACATCCAAAGAATTATTTGTTTTTTAGTTACTGCAAAATTTTTACTTGGTTGCTATTTCAACATTATGTCTTTTGGTTGCAATTTCAACATTGTATCTTTTTTATCATTTACAGGGAAGAAGATTTCTTAGTTCTCTCTTCAGTTGGAATATACATTTTATTAAAATGATCCATGAGACCATTAAAAACCAGTTACAGGGATTACCAAAGTAAGTATGAAAGGTAATTAATATTTTGTGCTGTCTTTTTTTAAAAAATTTTTTGTGTGTTTATTTTTAAGAGTGACAGAGAGCGTGAGCAGGGGAGGGGCAGAGAGAGGGAGACACAGAATTTGAAGCAGGCTCCAAGCTCCGAGCTGTCAGTACAGAGCCGGATGGGGGGCTTGAACTCATGAAACGTGAGATCATGACTGAGCCGAAGTCAGATGCCCAACCGACTGAGCCACCCAGGCGCCCCAATATTTTGTGCTGTCTTAATCTGATTATGAAATTGTCAATTTGGCCTGACTTTTTTTTTTTTTTAACATTTTTTATTTATTTTTGAGACAGAGAGAGACAGAGCATGAACGGGGGAGGGTCAGAGAGAGAGGGAGACACAGAATCCGAAACAGGCTCCAGGCTCTGAGCCATCAGCCCAGGGCCCGACGCGGGGCTCGAACTCACGGACCACGAGATCGTGACCTGAGCTGAAGTCGGACGCTTAACCGACTGAGCCACCCAGGCGCCCCTGGCCTGACTTTTTAAGTTATATTAATGTATTGGAAACTTTAGAAACTATCTCTTATTTATTTTGTACTGTTTTTATTGTGTACTGTTATTTTTTTTTAATGTTTATTTACTTTTGGGGGGGGGGGAGAGTGCACAGTGTGAGTGGGGAGAGGGGAAGAGAGAGAGGGAGACAGAGGATCCTAAGCAGGTCCCATGTTGCCAGTGCAGAGCTCGATGTGGGACTCAAACTCACGAACTGTGAGATCATGGTCTGAGCCGAAATCAAGAGTCAGACAGATGCTCAGCTGACTGAGTCAACCAGGTGACCCTGTATTGTTATTTTAATTATGTGTTCATTATGTACTGTGGTATCACTGGATAGTTTTTTCCTTGCTATGGGAAATCATTCTTTTTCAGTAATGACATTGAAATTAAGATTTTTTTTTTTAATGTTTATTTATTTTTGAGATAGAGAGAGACAGAGCATGAACGGGGGAGGGTCAGAGAGAGAGGGAGACACAGAATCTGAAGCAGGCTCCAGGCTCTGAGCTGTCCGCACAGAGCCCAACGTGGGGCTCGAACCCATGGACCATGAGATCATGACCTGAGCCAAAGTCGGACGCTTAACCGACTGAGCCACCCAGGCGCCCCTGAAATTAAGATTTTAATTTGTGTTTATTCTTTAGTAAATTATTTGCCAGTTAAATCTTAGCCTCATTCGCAGTAAATTCCATGTCACTTGCACTTCTGACACCATGAATGTAACATCTGCTCCCCAGTTTACCGCGATTGAGCTTTGTAGTTTGGTGGGAAGGGTCCTGCAGGGTAAGAGTCTAGGCATACGTGCACGAGCCTGAGTGCCCAACATCTTGGAAACTAACAGCAGTCGAAACTGTCATGGCAAATGTTTGAATGTTTGCTGTGTGGCAGGTAAAGAGCTCAGTGCTTAATCTGCTCTGCAACTGAGTACTTAGTGTGCGTTTTAAAACTGAATTCTTAAACTCTTGAGGTGGGCTTGGTTACTGAGTTTCCCTCCGTCAGGCAGCTTGTGTAAGTACTGAGCTGAGCTTTGACTCTGAATCCCTATCACAAAGCTCCTGGTGTTCGCAAGAATGCTTTTTCCTCCTGTTTCCTCACTGGCAAAATATTTGGGTTGAACAGTAGATTTCTAAACTGTGATTCTAAAATCAACTCTGGTATTTTAGGGCTCCCTAAACTTGAGGGAATTAGTAGTCTGGAAAGTCCAAAATTGACCCCCAAGTCGAAATTTTATTTATATTTAGACATTCTTTACTAAACTTGACTGAGAAGGAAGAAAATTGATACTTCAGTTCCCCTTCTCAAAATCCCTTCCCTTTTCTTCTCTCTACTGCAGGTAGATAACCTGTTCCTGCAGGTACTTTGCAGAGCACTAGTCTGTGGTGGGGTTCCTCCTGTTCTAGGATAGGAGGGGACCTGAAATGATACATTAAAAGTGTGATTGTTTGGGGGGCGCCTGGCTGGCTCAGGTGTAAGAGCATGTGACTCCCCATTTCGGGCTCGTGAGTTCAAGCCCCACTTTGGGTGTAGAGACTACTAAAAAAAATAAATAAACTTAAAAAAAAAGTTTGAACTTTCACTAACTTTTTTTTTTTTTTTTTTTTTAATAGATCTTTGATGGTACACATTGCAGAAATTTATTTCAGAGCTTGGAAAAAGGCTTCAGGGAAAATATTGGAGGTATTTTCTTTCCATTTTATTAAATGTTAACATTTATTTTTGTCGTATTCTAGTTACCAAATAAGTCATCACAGATAGTCATTTAATATCTGTGTTGATGCTCTTTGTCAAAATAAAGGCAGATAATGAGACTTTATGTGATGGGGATTCACTCTCATTCCTATAAATTTTCGTGCTCAGCCACAGACCCAGGACTCTCGCCACCCACTGGGATGTGCAGTTTGAGTGACGTCAAGATTTGCCGAGTAGCATTTTGGTAGCTTTGTTAGGTCTGTGCTGTCCAGCCACCTGTGGCTGCCATGCACTGGGAATGTGTCCAGTCCAAACGGAGACGTGCTGTAAGTGTCAGGTTCTGAAGATGTAGTGGGGAAAGAAGGGCATGAAATAGCTCATGAATGTGTTTTTGAAACATTGTTTGCATGTTGAAATGATAGTGTTTTATTTATTTATCTAAAAAAAATTTTTTTTAACATTTATCTATTTTTGAGACAGAGAGAGACAGAGCATGAATGGGGGGAGGGCCAGAGAGAGAGGGAGACACAGAATCCGAAGCAGGCTCCAGGCTCCGAGCTGTCAGCACAGAGCCCGACGCGGGGCTCGTTCGTACTCATGGAGCGCGAGATCGTGACCTGAGCCAAAGTTGGACGCTCAACCAACTGAGCCTCCCAGGCGCCCCGAAATGATAGTGTTTTAAATATATTGGGCTGCACAAAATATATTGCTAAAATAAATATACCTGAGTTGTTTTGTTTTGTTTTTCTGTTTTTAATGTTGCCACTAGAAAATTTAAAATTGTGTTTGTGGTTAGGGTTCCCATTTCTGTGCCTATCTCAGACTACCTCATAGCTTTTAGTTATATTGTTTTTGAGAATTTAAAGACATTTGTTTTGAATATGGCTTACCTTTAATGACGACATAATATCTGCATTGTGAAGATGTGGCTGTATAATTCACAATTACAATAAGACATTCAAAGGCCTTTTTGAAAAAGTAAAAAGAAAGTGTTTTTGGCTGATATCCCTTATATTTTTCTCATACTGGGTTCTTTTTTTTTTTTTAATTTTTTTTTCAACGTTTTTTATTTATTTTTGGGACAGAGAGAAACAGAGCATGAACGGGGGAGGGGCAGAGAGAGAGGGAGACACAGAATCGGAAACAGGCTCCAGGCTCCGAACCATCAGCCCAGAGCCTGATGCGGGGCTCGAACTCCCGGACCGCGAGATCGTGACCTGGCTGAAGTCGGACGCTTAACCGACTGCGCCACCCAGGCGCCCCTCATACTGGGTTCTTAAATGTGTTTTTTTTTTCCTTCTGAGAATAAAATTTTTACTCTTAAGTCGAAGAGGGGTCTTTGCTTTTTGGGGAGCAGGCCCTGAGCTGGTGGGTAGGGAAGGTGTTTACTGATGTTTGGGCTGCTTTCTA
Organism: Prionailurus bengalensis; assembly: GCF_016509475.1. Taxonomy (NCBI): domain Eukaryota; kingdom Metazoa; phylum Chordata; class Mammalia; order Carnivora; family Felidae; genus Prionailurus; species Prionailurus bengalensis. The sequence goes on along the minus strand of NC_057348.1, from coordinate 168,446,949 downwards.
TCCACTCTGCTCCTGTGCAGCTTAAGCTTGGTTTATATTATCAGGGTTTGTCACTGACTTCTGGAAGATAAAAACTTACCGCTTACATTCCCCTGCCGACAACATCCACAGTCATTTTACAGTGTATTATTATTATTTTTTTTAATATTTATTTATTTTTGAGACAGAGACAAACAGAGCATGAACGGAGGAGGTTCAGAGAGAGAGGGAGACACAGAATCCAAAGCAGGCTCCAGGCTCTGAGCTGTCAGCACAGAGCCCGACGTGGGGCTCAAACTCACAAACCATGAGATCACGACCTGAGCCGAAGTCGGAGGCTCAACTGACTGAGCCACCCAGGCGCCCCTACAGTGTATTATTTTTTTTGAGGAAAAGGCAAAACCAGGACATTGGTATTCATTTTTGCATTGTTTTATTATTGCATAACACTTGTTCACAGGAAAGAATATTTGTTCCCCCTTTTTCCAGTAGTGGTTTTAAAAACAGGTGTTTGTAGGGGCACCTGGCTGGCTTAGTTGGTAGAATGTGCGACTCTTCCATCTCCAGACGTGAGTTCCAGCCCTATGTTGGGTATAGAGATCTCAGTCAGTCAATCCACATTAAAAAAAAAAAAAAAAAAAATAGGTGTTTGTAGTTAAAAACATGATTGTTTGATTGAGTCTGTACCAAATGAGTGCCAGCTTTTTACTTCTCAGGCTCTCTGCCCTCCCTTGCTTCCTCCCTCCATTCAGCTTTTTAAAGCAACCAAATGTGACATCTCATGTCCACGTACTGCAGTGTGTATCTCTAAGGAATGTAGGTATACAATGCCAGTAACATACTTAACAAAATTAACGATTTCTGGGTATTTTTGAAAATATTTACATTTCTCTGTTTTGTTTCAAAATGTCTTTTTAGAGCTTTCTTTGGAATCAGGATCCATTAAGTCTCCCATGGCATTTGCTTGTTAACTCATTTAAATTTCTCAGAGCATTCCTCCCTCTCTCCTTTTCCATTTTCAAAACCTGTGCCATGCATGGGTGTGTTGAAGAGCCTGGATCAGCTATCCTGTAGGGTGCCCACATTCTGGTAGTTAGCTCTCCAGCTCCAGCTGTTGTGGCACAAACACTCCATAGGTAGCACCCCATATTGCATTTCATCACAAGTCGGTGTGTGGGTCCCCACATACAGGATGCCAAGACTTATTAGTGGCTTCAGGTGAAGGAGGTATTTTCGGAGATAATGAAGGAGGCTGATAGTAGTAGCTTTCTTATGTCCTTCCCTAAAGCCGTGGAGCCCCAGGTGTGGGGACAGAGTGCAGGGCAACACAACAGAGTCGTTGGGATTCGGGCTGCCCCTGGTGGTTGGCTCTGCTTCCGTTGCCCAACTCTGAAGGTCCGTAGGTGGCATGGGCTAATTGAAGAGTTTCCCACACCCACAGCCCCACCTTGTCCTCTCCATGGAAGTCCTGGAAGATCTTCTTTTGGTCACTTTGGAGTCCCAGCCCCCATCTTTCAGGTGGTTCAGTATCAGTTCTGGGGACAGATCCAGTCTGAGATCATCTGGGTCAGGAAGACTCAGAAGAGGGGCCCCCAGGCCATACTCAGTCCCTGAACCATCTGGCTTGAACTGGCCTCAAGGGGTAGGTAGAAGCTTGCTCCGCCATCTAGCACAGGCTTGGTAGTTCACCAGAGGAGAAAGAAATAAGGGAGTATCAAAGCTGAAGGGATGCTAGGAGGTGTGGACTCAAAGTAGAAAAGCTCTCAACAGAGGACCTTGGTGCTTTCCCCCGTGAACTTGAAGAGGACAGAGCCGACTCCAGTGACTGCACCTCCTGCCCTGTCATCTGTCGGACCACACGCCGGTGCCAGGTGGTAACTCACGTTGTGTTTGCCGTTGCAGACAATCGAGCACGGGTGCATCCAGGACTTCATGCACCATGGGATTCACCTCCCGCGCAAGTCTCCAGTGCACTCCAGGGTGCGCGAGGTGAGCGAGGCGTGCGGCTTTCTTGGTGATGTTTTTATCACTAAGAATTAAGTTAATCCCCCACAGGCATCAGCTTAAAGGAGCTTTCTTAGAATCTTGATACTCGGTACCTGGCAGTTGTAACTAGGAAAAGAAAGGTATGTTGTTAAGAGAACCAGAACCTTACCCAAAAATTTTTTTAAATTCTTTGACATAAAAATATCCAGAATCCTTACTTTCTAAGTACCACTACCACTTTTCTCAAAAATGGATATTTGGGATTATTTTTATTATTTACTTTCATGCATTTTGATATTCTATAAACAAATGGAATAAATGTTTTGATAGTTTCTTTTGATCAATTTTGTTTTTACTTTTTAAATTTTATTAAAATTTTAAAAAATGTTTTATTTATTTTTGAGAGAGAGATAGAGTGTGAGTGGGGGAGGGGCTGAGAGAGAGGGAGACACAGAATCCGAAGCAGGCTCCAGGCTCTGAGTGTCAGCACAGAGCCCTGACACGGGGCTCGAACTCGCAAACCACGAGATCATGACCGGAGCCGAAGCCAGATGTTTAACCGACTGAGCCACCCAGGTGCCCCTATTTATTTTTATTATTGTTTTATTTTATTTTATTTTATTTTATTTTATTTTATTTTGAGGGAGAGAGAGAGAGAGAGTGAACGTTTGTGCAGGCAGGGGAGGGGCAGAGAGAGAAGTGGAGACAGAGGATCCGAAGCAGGCTCTGTGCTGACAATAGAGAGTCCGATGTGGGTCTTGAACTCGCAAACCTCAAGATCGTGACCTGAGCTGAAGTCTGATACTTAACTGACTGACCACCCAGGAGCCCTAAGATTTGTTTTTAAAAGCTAATTCTAGGGGTGGCTGGCTGGCTCAGTCAGTAGGGCATGCAACTCTTGGTTGCAGGTTCATGAGTTAGGGCCCCACATGTGGCATAGAGTTTACTTAAAAGAAACTTTTTTTTAAATGCTAATTTTAGAATTTAGATATGAATTTTATACTTATATTGTAAATGAGCTGACTAAATAATAAATAAGGCTTTATTTTATTATCAGTGTCATGATGACACTGATAGGTGTTTGATAATCATAATGATCTTGGCAGGAGGAATTGGAAAATGTGGTCTGTTTAGGACCCAAGATCACTGTCCTAAACCAGGAATAATGCCTTGTGTGCTTCATTTTGGCAACTGCATGTCAAGAAGCTAAATGAACAAAGACTATCTCTTTACTTTTTTGTGTAAGGTATTACTATTATTTGTGGAGTGTAAATATATCAAGCTTGAAAGGATACAAAAACATCTTTACATTATTGGTATGTTAGTTTGAATTATCCATAGGTAAAATACCCAGAGACGAATATATCCAATTGTCTCCTGCCTCCTGCCCCAGCGACACATAATCCTAGTGTGGTTTCATTAAATTGTAGGTCAGTTTGGGTCATTTATTCTACATATATGATTTGTATTTCAGATACATCATAAGGAATGGTAGCATGTTTAACTATAAATTTGTGACATAATTGCTTCCTTTTTGGTAGAAAATAAAGACTTTTTTTCATATTTGATTTCTGCTCTGGTAGTCTGAGTAATTAAGATATTATATGTATAGATATCACTATTTGATAAACTATGTCAAAATACACAATTAAAAGGAAGAACATTAAATTTCACTTTTTTTAATTTCACTTTTTGAATGCAGTATATTCCTGGACTTTAACTCTTATCATTGCTTATAATACATTATAGCTTCTTCCTCAAATCTGCTTTTTTGGTAAACATCACATTTATATGATAAATTATTTTACTGATATGTTGAAAGAAGCTTTAGGAAATGCTTCATATGTCATTTGAAAGTAAAAATCCCCAGGGTGCCTTGGTGGCTCAGTCGGTTAAGTAAGTGTCTGACTCTTGGTTTCAGCTCAGGTCATGATCTCACAGTGTGTGGGATCCACATCAGGCTCTGTGCTGACAACATGGAGCCTGCTTGGGATTCTCTCTCTCTCCCTCTCTCTCTACCCCTCACCTGCTTGCGAGTGCTCTCTTTCCCTCTAAATAAGTAAATAAACTTAAAAAAAAAAAAAAAAAGAAAGGAAGTAAAAATTCCCATATTGTTGTTGAAAATCTTCTAACATTAGGTAGTTGTAATGGTTGCCCAACTCTGTAAATATATTAAAGCCCATTGAATTATATACTTTAAAAGAGCAGATTTTATGGTACATGATATACAACTTGATAAAGCTATTTAAAAATCTTTCTGTGTATACCATTGATATCAAAACTTGATAATACTATACTCAAAAAAACTATAGGGATGCTTGTGTGGCTCAGTCAGTTAAGCATCCAACTTCTGCTCAGGTCATGATCTTGCGGTTCGTGCATTCAAGCCCTGCATCGGGCTCTCCACTGTCAGTGTGGAGCCCGCCTGGGATCCTCTGTCCCCCTCTCTCTCTGCCTCTCCCCTGCTTGTTCTCCCTTTCTCTCTCAAAAATAAATTAAAAAAAAAAAAACAACAACAAAAAACCTATACACTAATATCACTTATCACCATCAGTAAAAATTCCTAAATAACTAGAAGTCAGAAAAAATAATCCCCAGACTGTGTGAAATTGATTCAGGTTCACTTAAAGTATAATCTCTTGTTTGATAGTCTGTTTTAATTTTTATTTTCCACTTTTCACTAATACAGTTTTAGTTCCAAGAGTGGTGAATTAAGGAAGTGAGGCAAAACTGATAGTTGCTGGGGATGAGTCTGAAGAGTTGCAGAGAGATTCTGGCTGGTGAAAAGGGCAGTAGAAAAGGGACAAAGCAGTGGAAGCTGAGTGCACAGCCCCTTCTCTGATTGTTCGTCAGTTTGGGAAGGACTTGCCATCCAGGTTAAGCTGACCTGGTGAGGGGCCACTGAACAGTGACACCCACTGTGAGACGTGTGCCTGTTTCGGAGGCTCATTATAGGTTCTTGGAACCACAGATGTGGGACCAGAAACAGGCTGTAGAAGCCATGTAGGCTGACTCTTCCACACACTCTTTTTCCACTTCACCCCAGAGGGCTGCGGTCTCTGTGAACTTTTTCTGAGGTTATTTGGTTATTGCTAGAAGAGTAGAAACTACAACCGAAACCTTTTTGTAGCCCAAGAACATTGATCTTTGTTTCTGCCACTGGTTTCTTTCACGTGATCACCTTTACGCATTGAGAACCAATAGCATATGTATCACTGTATCTTCTCCTCTTAGGAAAGAATTATCCAGACTTGTGAAGCAGGAAGGACAATTTTGGTGGAGAGAACAACCTGTCCTCTGTGTTGAAAGTAGGATCTTAAGTGCTCTTTTTAAAAACATTGCCTTTCTTTTCTTCTTTTCTTGACTCTTAGGTGCTGAGCTATTTTCATCATCAAAAGAAGGTTCGTCAGGGAGTGGAAGAGATGCTTTACAGATTATATAAACCCATCCTTTGGAGAGGACTAAAGGTACTGTTAGTCTGTCCATGTTTAGAACGTGCTAATTATGCTGTTGAGTGTATCATGCTCTAGTTCAGAATTGTGATGACGTAGTAACGAAAACTGAAAGCTTTGTGAAATTTGGGGACATATGTTTTTTATTTTTTTATTAAGAAGATCTGAATTGGTTAAGTGCTGACTACACAGTAGGAAGGGGTTTGTCATGCTGTGTAAACCAGCAGAGGCGTTGGGAGTCTGCAGAGCTGAGCTTGGCCATCCTGGCCCTTCTGTTGATGACTGGGAGACAGGATGACACCCTTCCAGGGAGAGAACACTAGTACTTTTCAACATTGTAAATCTGGTCTTGGGAGGGATATAGTCACTGTTTCTTAGTGACATAAAGTGGACATTGAGTCTTTTAATATCTGTCAGTAATGAGCCAAGAGTTTGGTTTAGCTCACGGAAGGTCTCCTAGGTTTGGCCAGTTTTAAATACTGTAATTGTCTTTAATTTGTAAGTAAGTCTATACTGAGATACTTAGAAGCATTTAAGAAATCCACACTGAAGCCTTTGAACACTTGCTCTTTGGATTCTGAAACACTGTTTCCTTATTCCAGGCCCGAAATTCTGAAGTCCGGTCCAACGCTGCCCTGTTGTTCATTGAAACATTTCCTATCAGAGACCCAAACTTCAATGCCATTGAAATGGATAGCGAAATCCAGAAACAGTTTGAAGAACTCTATGTACGTATTGCATGTGGCTGAGCCCCCTATGAGGTCAGCTCTGTCTGTGCCCAGTATGCCTCCTGGCTTCTCCTGTCCTGCCTGTGTGCTGCCCTCGGATGGCAAGGTTTCCAGATCTTCACCTTCTTCTGAGAAACCCATTTTCTCCCTGGTGCCTTCTGTGACAGCTTGGACCCGATGGTGTTCTTTTCTTTTTCTCTCTGTCTCCTGTGGAACGTCTGATTATTTATTACTGTATATAGTTTTAAATGTTTTTTGTGTATTCTTGTCTCCCCAGCATAGAGGCAGTATGACATGTGGTTAAAGATCCCCAGATTTGATTCCACTTCACAGTTAAGAGTTGTGTAATTTTGGGCAGGTCACTAACTTTTCTGTGTCTTTGCAAATTGGGGATGCTGATATTGCCTGCTCTAAGTGGTGGGGTCGTGTGCATGAACAAACCTGGTGATGTTTTAAGGCGAGTCTGTAAATAATGCTTGTTGCAATGGAATTTTCACATGACTGCTTTTTCAGATGAGACATGAGAACATTAGGATGCCACGTTTATTTCCAAGGATGCTGCGGGTCTTTTTCAGGTGGCTGGAATGTGCTTATTTCTCTACATTGCCTTACATTTCCAGGGCTTCCTAACACAAGCTAAAAAGTGCTTCCTGGTCAGTAGAATAAAATTTTAGAAAGTGATAGCAAAAATGTTCTGATAATGATGGTTACCCATGGCACTTTATTTTTTAACTTAATGAAAAATCTCAGGCATGCAGAAAGTCGAAACAGTAGTGTAAAGAATATGTGTAGATTTAGCTCTTTGTATGCAAATACACACACGTGCATGTGTATACACACACACACACACATATATACCCACACACACACAGGCATACGCACTTACATACAGACACACGCATGCCTACAATGGACAGTTAGTAGTATTTATCCACGTATATTTACCTAAAATTCCCTTTGAGAATCATTACTTTTGTGGGAATAATGGGCAAATCAAAACTAGATTTTGGTACTTTTAGCGAAAAAACTGTGAAAAACTTTTGCTCTTTTTAACTCTGGTGTCCAAATCTATGAACTGTAGTTTTTACCTGAAATGTGTGTGTCTGCCTTGGACGTGGTGACCAACAGGGTGCTGCCAGTCCAGCCAGCACATGTCTCCTATTGTACCTCACGGAGTACACGTGGCCCTCCTGCTCCTGAGTGGAACGTACGAGCAGGCCACCGCGGACAGCCTGACGGGGACCTCCTGAGGCCTTGTGCCGGGCATCAGCATACATAGCAACTGAGAGCATGCAGTCACATTTTGTTTCGGATTCCACTTCCCCCTTCATAAGTCTGGGCTTGACCAAATTACTTAATTTCTCTCGAGTCCTATTTCTTCTTTAAAACTGGGAATAATACTCAGTAGGATTGTGAGAAGGTTTCAGTGAAAAATCAAATACAAAGCATCTAGCATTACCATGACAGTGGTTGCACGTGAGACTGAAAGTGCACTTATCTGGAGAAGTACTGAGTAGAATAAGTGCTAATGTAAAATTGTTGAAACGCATGTTGTGCACTTGAAATTAATTTAACACTGCATGTTAACTAAATGGGATTAAAATTTTAAAAACATGTAGAAAAAATAACTGGCTGTTACTCTCCGTAGGAACATTAAAAATATGTAAAGTGATGTGATCACCTACTACAATATTAGGAACACATTGGTGAATCCTGTGTCTCTTGTACTAGAAACTGAGGTGAATTTCTGGAGATGAGTTTAGTATTCATTTACAAGGTGAAAGGTGTGTAGAGAGCTGTTGGTTTCTTGGAGATGGAGATGCTATCAATGGCTTGGTGGCTTGGATATTCTTAGAATATTGGCTAATGAGTGGTGTAACTATATCTCTATTCCATTAAAAATCCTTTGTATTATAAATTGAAGGAGTCTTACTGTGAGGACATCACACTTGGTAGAAATACTATATGAATAAATATGTTTACAAGCTACGAAGTTTAGTGTAATTTTAGCAGTTGTGTAATATGTACATGTTAATAAGTTTAAGAAGCAGGACCTTATGAAATAAGGTGAAAATAAATTATGGTGAAAAATAAATTATGCATAGGAACGGCAAATTTTTATTAGAGAAAATACCTATAAGAGATGCCAAACCTTTGTTAGACTCGAGCTAATAGACCGTATGAAGACTAGAACACAGAGGGGCACCTGGGTGGCTCAGTCGGTTAAGCGTCGACTCTTGATCTCTGCTCAGGTCATGATCTCAGAGTTTGTGGGTTTGTCGGGTTGTATGCTGACAGTGCGGAGCCTGCTTGGGATTTTCTCTCCCCCTCTCTCTGCCCCTCCCATGCTCGCACATTCTCTCTCCCTCTCTCAAAATAGATAAACGTTAAAAAAAAGAGACTGGAATGCAGAGTAATCTATATTCAGATTAATCGTTGTAAATTTTGTTTTTACTTTATTCACCTATTAAAAATAAAAATTATTAAATGATAGGGGCGTCTGCAGCATGTGACTTTTGATCTCAGGGGTTGTGAGTTCGAGCCCTATGGTGTAAAGTTTACCAAAAAATGAGATCTTTAAAAAAATTATTAAGTAATATTTTATTTGAATATTAATTATTGAAGTTAAATGTTTTTTCAGAACAATAATTACATTCTACATCATTCCTCTAGAAAATAGTGGATTGTAGGGGCACCTGGGTGGCTCAGTGAGCTAAGTGACTGGCTCCTGGTGTCGGCTCAGGTCACGATCTCATGGTTTCGTGGGTTCAAGCTCTGCATTGGGCTCTGCGCTGGCAGCCTGGAGCCTGCTTGGGATTCTCTCTCTCCCCCCACACCCTCTGTCTGTCCCTGCCCCCCCAACTTGTGCTTTCTCTGTCTCTCTCAAAATAAATAAACTTTAAATACATTAAAAAAAGATTGTAGAAAACATTGATGTTATAGTTGCTTAAGATTATGTATTAGTGGAGATAGGTTTATGTTTTTCAAGGATCAAAACATCAGTCTCATAAAAGTGAGATGTCAGTGTCTAAATGGAGTTTTACAAGAATACTTTAAAAATTAAAAAGAATAAGAGTTTCAGCTCTAATAGGGAAAGGCTTGTATGTGAGCACCATATCCTGTGGAGGCCGTGACTCCCTTTTGGGGGTGAAATGAACTCATGGGAAATCATCAAATTTCCCATCAAAATAGTTTCCGTCCGTCCTTCTTTGTTTGCAGAGCATTTTGGGGGTGGTATGTGTCTCTGAGTGTTTGAATCCCAAAGTGTTATTTTTTTTTCCCCTGGCACCTAATTTATAGTTTGGCCAGGTAGAAGAATTGTATGTTCAAAGTAATTTTTTTCCCCAGGATGCTAAAACATTGTGCATTGTTTTCTAGCATGAAGTGCTTTTGGAACTTTAAGGATTTTTTCTATGCCTTGATTTTCCCCACCCCTGCTGGTTTACCAAGATATTCAGTCTGTTAGTTTGAATGTGCTTTTTCTCAATGCCTGTTCTTTCCTAACGCCTTTTAGGAGGCAGTGCAGTATAATAAAGAGCAGTCAGAAAACTGTCCCTGCAACAGGCCAGATGATAATGAATTTAAGTCCGTGGGCCATGTGGTCACAGCTATTCTACTCTGCCATTGTGGAACAGAAGCAGCCATGGACTGCACAGAAATGAGAGTGTGGTTTGTTCCAGTAAAACTGCATTTGAGGACACCAAAATCTGAATTTCATGGAATGTTCACCTGTCACAAAATATTATTCTTTTGGTTTTTTCCAAGCATTTAGAAATGAAAAGCCATTCTTAGGCATTGTGGGCCACACACAGATGAGCCTGGGCCAGATTTGGTCTGCAGGTCGGCTCAGAGTTCATGACCCTGTTGGACCAGGTACTGAGTAAATGAGAATGAGTTTCCATGGGGATTGATAAAGGAGATAATCCAATAAATAAGAGTAATGGTTATGTCCTGGTGTCCTCCTTGTGCCTCACCTGTTCTTTCATACTCTTGTTATGTTTGTGATTCTCGAACTTGAGTAGTGTGGAGACTTTCTTTTGGAGGTAAAACATGGAGGCCTCCTGTGAGTGTCTGTGGGTGTTGAAATGGAGTGATTTTCTTGTGGAAGGATCATCATGAGTTATGTGCCATTGCTTTGAGTGACTTTGTCGTCACTGCGATTGATTGGAGATCCGGATCTGGGCTCTGGACTCGTATGAGACTGTGTCCTTATAAGTTGATTATCCAGAATATATCTTTGAAGAATGATACTGAAAGTAATTCACAGAAAACAAAATCTATAAAACTTGTGAATAGTTCTTCAGATTCCAAAAGTTCTCTTATTTCTTTATTTTGCTGTTTGTTTTTTCCCTGATAACCTGTCATCTTGACTTTTCTATCTTATTGTTTTTCAATTTTTTAAAAAATTATTTTAGAGAGTGTGAGTTGGGGAGAGGGGAAGAGGGAAAGCAAGAGAATCCCAAGCAGGCTCCATGCTCAGTGCAGAGCCCGACGTGGGACTCAATCCCACGACCTGGGATCATGACCTGAGCCGAAATCAAGAGTCTGATCCTCAACTGACTGAGCCATCCCACACCCCTTGAGTAACATTTCAATGACACTTTTAACAGTTTTGTTTGAATCTGTGTCTGAATAAGACCGATGCATGTGATCGGCCAATAGATTGATAAGACCCTGTCCAGTAACCTCAGTCTCTCATTTTTGCTTGCTAGTTGTGGAAGAAGCCAAATTATTCTTTTATTTCCTGAAGCCTGGGGACATATCCCTGTGGCATAATTGTTATGTTCCTTTGCCTCCTGTATATCCTGAGTATCATTAGGTGCAGAGTTGATCAGTTACTTTTGTGGAGGTTTTTGTTTGTTGTGTCAGGTGGTTTTGTTTGTTTGTTTTTAGTGTTTATTTTTGAGAGAGGAAGAGAGACAAAGCACGAGTGGGGAAGGGGCAGAGAGAGAGGGAGACACAGAACCTAAAGCAGTCTACAGGCTCTGGGCTGAGAGCAGAGAGCCCGATGCGAGGCTTGAACCCACAAACTGTGAGATCATGACTTGAGCCGAAGTTGGATGCTCAACCAACTGAGCCACCCAGGTGCCCCAGTTGTTTCAGGTTCTTAGTGGTGCTGTTGTGTACTCCATCCAGAGATGACATCTTGTTTCTTTTTGTATTCACAACGACTGATAACCATTTTGGCTAGGTCATAATCTCGCGGTTCAGGTGAGTTTGAGCCCCGCGCCGGGCTCTCTGCTGACAGCTCAGAGCCTGGAGCCTGCTTGGGATTCTGTGTCTCCCTCTCTCTCTGCCTCTCCCCTGCTCGTGCTCTGTCTTTCTCTGTCTCTCGAAAATGAATAAAAATGTTAGAAAAAACATTTTTAACGAGTAGAATTACTTTATTCTGGTCTTTCAGCCTTTTGGAAATTCAAGAGAGTGGTTTACATAGGCTGTGTCTGTAGGATCGACTCACATCTGCATACCTCGCTGAAGGTGGGGCTGGTGTTTGAGGCTCTACTGTCACAGAGTCCTGTAGATAGGATTGGCAGCTATGGTACCCATGTGTCTGGGTTGTCTTCTTTAAATGCACAATTATAGAAATGATAAATAGTAAGAGATGTGTAAGTCTGTATATGACCAGTATTTCTAGGACTTAAAATGCCTGTTACGTTGTGAATGCTGAGAGGGCTGATGTATAAAGGAAATATTGATATAAAGGGAGCTGATCTAAGATTTTTAAGTCTTTTTTCCCCCTCCAATTTACAGAGCCTTTTAGAAGATCCTTATCCGATGGTCCGTTCTACAGGGATCCTTGGTGTTTGTAAAATAACTTCCAAATACTGGGAAATGATGCCTCCGACCATTCTTATTGATCTCCTCAAGAAAGTAACTGGGGAATTGGCATTTGACACAAGCTCAGCTGACGTGCGCTGTTCTGTCTTTAAGGTAGGATTTAAAATTATATAAGCAATATTTACTTATAGAATAATTAGAAAATACAGAGAAAGAACAATTTTTAAATAACCCATAATTCTTCCCAATTGATAAAGCACCACGGACATTTTTGTTGTACATCCAAAGTAACATTTTTAAAAACCAAATTGAAAGTGTTTTCTACAAAAAAGTCTTACTTGAAATAATACTGATTTTAGTGTATGGCCAGGGTGGGTGGTGCACATTTTTTTTTAAAAGAGGAGCTATATATAGTACTTAATTTTTTATTTTAATTTCTTTTAATGTTTATTCATTTTTGAGAGAGAGAGACAGAGAGAGAGAGACCGAGTGTGAAAGAGGGAGGGGCAGAGAGAGAGGGAGACACAGAATCCGAAGCAGCTCCAGGCTCCGAGCTGTCAGACACTTAACTGACTGAGCCACCCATGTGTCCCCAAGTTTTTAAAATTATATTAAAACTGACTTTTTTGGTATACCATATGTACTTTTAACAAGAACCTACAAAACTGTCCTTTCTCCCATCATCCAGTTTCAGCAGTTAATCAGGACACATTGGGTCTTGCTCATGTTTACAGTCCATTGTCTCCCACTTTTGATTAATTTGAAGCAAATCCAGGACTGCGTATCAGCTCATCTGTAAATATTTCAGTGTGATGGTGAAAACATAAGGTCTCTTTATAGTTAATCGCAGTAATACTGTAATAATATCGTGTGGTGACAGATGGTAACTGCACTTCTGGCAAACACAGCCTGATGTGTGGAATTGTCGAACCACTGTCTTGTACACCTGAAGCTAATAGGATATCATATGTCTACTCTGATTCCAATAAAAAAGAAAAGAGGTCTCCTTCAAAAATCCTTTTTCCTAATAACTGGAAAGTAAAGGTGGAGCATATCAGATCTTTAGACTGGTACCTGGCCTGAGCTTGGGCGGGTCACTGGACCACCCATCTGAGGTATGTGTGACTGTCACCATGTGTCGTGAGTCTCCCAGATGGGGGGCTCTGGTTTCCATGCAATATTGAGTCAAGAAATCTGAGAATTCATGGGCTATTAAAAAAATGTGAAAGGACTGTTAGGTCCCAGCTTTGGACACAGATTGACTCTGGAGCCCTCGCTACCACCAGTTGTTCTGTGTTTCTTTCAGTTCTAAAAATCGTTTAAAATTTAGCTAAGAAAACATTGAAGAATTATTTCATAACTGCTTTAAATCTGAAGAAATTATACTAATTCATTAGAAGTATGCTTTTCATTTATTTTGTTTTTATTTTATTTTTTTCTGTGTTTGTTTATTTTTGAGAGAGAGACAGCGCGAACAGGGTAGGGGCGGAGAGAGAGAGGGAGACACAGAATCTGAAGCAGGCTCTAGGCTCTGAGCTGTCAGCACACAGCCCAACGCGGGGCTCGAACCCGTGAACCGTGAGATCATGACCTGAGCCAAATTCAGACACTTAACTAACTGAACACTCAGGCACCCCAGAAATATGCTTTTTATATGAAATTGTTTTAGAAAAGTGTTATTATCTGTAGGTATGTTTATTTATTTCACTAGTAGTTCATTAGTAAGGATGGAACTGAATATTATGTTAACTGTACTTTTTACTGTTTATGTTCTAAATTTGAACTGTTTATATTTCTCCTTTTTTGTAGTGTCTGCCAATAATTTTGGATAACAAATTAAGCCATCCGTTATTAGAACAGCTTCTGCCTGCACTAAAATACAGTCTCCATGACAATTCCGAGAAAGTGAGAGTGGCTTTTGTTGATATGCTGCTGAAAGTCAAAGCCGTGCGGGCTGCTAAGGTAGGACAGGCAGGATTTTATCATTGAGGGTGTGACATAAATAAGTACTTCGCTTTCATAAGCAGAAAGACAAAGCGATTTTAATTCTGAGAGTTTCAGTAATCACATTTAAACTACTCGATATCTGATATGTTCTACCAATTTGTGTCATAAAATTTTATTTGTTTTGTGATTTTCACTGAAGTTTCTAGAAATATCATTAATGTGTGTTTTCTTTTTGAAAGACATTAGTGTAAGCAGCTGCTACTTTAAATGATATTTTTATCATATACCTGAAAGCTTTTGTTCAAATACTGAAATACTTGCCACATAGTAACTACTTTTTTTTTTTTTTAATTTTTTTTTTTAACGTTTATTTATTTTTGAGACAGAGAGAGAGAGCATGAGTTGGGGAGGGTCAGAGAGAGAGAGGGAGACACAGAATCTGAAACAGGCTCCAGGCTCTGCACTGTCAGCACAGAGCCCGACGCGGGGCTCGAACTCACAGACCGCGAGATCGTGACCTGAGCCGAAGTCGGACGCTTAACCGACTGAGCCACCCAGGCACCCCCATAGTAACTACTTAAATATTCCTGGGAAAATGATGAATGTGAGGCTTCCCCCCTTCACATTTTATAGGAAGAAGCAAAGAAGTGAGCATTGTGTCATGATGCATGTTGTGACGTTGTGTGAACTTTGAAGGGAGGTTGTTTTCCTTTAGCTTGAGTCCTACTCAGTTTTTGGCTAAAAATTTCAGTTAGAAGCTTTTTAACTTCCTTTGGTAACACTGTGGCTTTTCTTCTCCATGTAATACTTGTCTGAAATTTACTTTAAAGTGCTGTTGTCACAAAACAGAATTTGGGAACAACATGACCACACAGACGTGTGGTGTGCTCATGCGATGGGAGAGTGTCCTGTGGCCATGACAAGGGATGAGCTCACATGGAAATACCACTGAGACACGAGGAAAAGCAAGTGTATGTGTGTGTGTAGTGTGTCGCCAGCTGTATAAAATGGGAAACATACATATGTATTTGTTCAGACAGGAAAATCTTCCTAGAAGAAAATAAGGAATTAATAATGGTTGCTTGAGGTGCGGGGGATTGGATGTCCAGGGATGGGCCACTGGAGAGGCCGGGATACTTACGGCTTTATGTTTTGTGAATTTTGAATTCTGAATTTCTGTTGTTCAAAAAAAAAGGCACCAAAAACCAAAGACTGTTTTACATGACCTCCATAGCACGACTCCCCCATGTCCTACCCAGTCGCCCATCTGTGTGTGCTGTTTCTGACTCCGCTCTGGCCCTTTCATCTGTTTGCACATCCGTGGGCCCTGGGACATACTGCTGTACTGCTAACGGTTCCCATGACGTCTTAGAGCGTGTCCTCCAGCTTTGTTCTTCTTTCAGAGATTTTTGGCTGGTTTAGGTCCTTTGCATTTCCATATGTATTTAAGAGTCAGCATGTCTGTTTCAGCAAAAATGCTGGCTGCAGTTTTTACCCTGTTTGTTATAACAGCTTAATAAAACTGAGTAGTTCTGAATCTTTAACATTTGGCCTAGTGTTGTTGGCCTAGTGTTGTTTGAAGTGTTGTTTGGCCTAGTGTTGTTTGAAGTGCAGACTTGTTTGCAGAGGAGTGTTGAGGTAGTGACTGGTGAGGAAATGGAGAGAATAGCTGGATTTTCTTTATTACTGGGTCTACCCAAGAGAATATCGTAGAGACCAAGTAAGATGAAGACAAAAGTTCTTTGACTGGGGAGTTTGAATTTTTAGGAGAGTGGGAAGAGCAGAGAAAGAAAGCATAATGTTTTATTGAGATGCCTCTTCCATCTTGATCCTTAGCTCTGCAAAAGCCAGGCAGGGAGTGCCACAGCTGTGAGGTCTTTGGAAGGGTTTGTGGGGTGTCCATGCTAGGACTCCTGGAAGATCAAGGCCACCAGTCGGTAAGCATGTAGAGAGGCAGCTAACAGGAAGCAGAAGTGGCTGATCGTCCACCATGTCAGGATGACTGGGGTCTGTTCTACGCTGTCAGACACTGGTCATGCCTGGTGTTAGTAATGGACACAATTAGCATTTTAGAAGTGAAAGACCAGTTACGGATCTGCTTGCTTCCGTGTCTGTTGCAGATGCCGGCCTGCTGGTGATATGTTTGCATAAAATAAAACCTCAGGTAATCGAAACAAAATGAATCAGAATCCTAGGCTAATCAGAATTGTTCTGCATTTTATTTTTTTTTTAATGTTTATTTTTTATTTATTTTGAGAAAGAGAGACAGAGCACGAGCAGGGGAGGGGCAGAGAGAGAGGATCCGAAGCAGGCTCCATGCTTAGCACAGAGCCTGAGCTGAAATCAAGAGCCAGACACTTAACCAACTGAGCCATCCAGGTGCCCCTGCTCTGCATTTTATTTGAGAAAAGTGAATCAGAGAAAAACAAGCTAATATGGGGAGTTCCTGGAAAGGCAGACTTGCAGGAAATGTTAGTTTTAAGAGTCACACCTGGAACCTTGACATTTGGTAAAAGTGCTGATGGCTAGTTCCCATTCAAGATGGTCTAGTCTCCATGACGGCCCAGGAGTCAACTTTTTAATGTGAATGGGGACAGTCATGAAAGACCTCTCAGGTACTGGCTCTGTGGCTGGGCTGTTGTGCTGGGCTCTGGGATGTTTCTTGGTTGTATTCCTTGTAGCCGGGTTGGAGCTCTGAGGTTTTGAGTCTTGAAGAGCCCCTGCTTACCTGAGTTCTCAAGGTGAGGACTTCCTCTCTCCTCTTGGGTTTCCCCTCTTGGGAACTGTGTTGCTGTGCACGTTCTGAAGTTGACATTTACTAATGGCAGAATTATCTTGACCCGCAAGTTCTCACGTGGGGAAAGTGTGATGCTCCTGCTGAGGGTACTGTTGCCCAGAGGAAGTCAGCAATCTGGAGGTATCCGCTCTGTCCCTTGGCCTATCTGCTTCCATTCTGCCTCAGTGTATGGCCTGCACACCAGTCTCGCCTGCCTTCCTGTGATGTTGCAGGCGGCTTAGTAGAGCAGGTGAACTGTCAGTCCATTCATTGGTTATTTTAGTCTTGGGTTGAATCTACTTTTGCATGGTTGTGAAATCGCGCCGGATAGTTACGTGCACTTGAATGTTTTGGGAAGTGTTTTTTACTGATGTCATTGTTACCCACAGATGTGCTGTTCAGGGCTGCACCTCAGTACATTCGCACTCAAAACCAGTGATCCATCTGGGCTGACACTCAGGCAGGAAGGGAGCAGGGGAGGTGGTCAAAGCTGTCAGATCCTTGGACTCATTGCCACCTTCTTCTCTTGAACCTCGAAAGCACTGCCTTTCACTTTTGAGTAAGAGTCTCCAGTCACTCTCTGAGTCAGTGCTGGAGTTAGTTGGCAGCGGGCTCTCTTCTGTGAAGATGCCTGCCCCTGGCAGGACAAGGGCTGAGAACACTGTCCCCTCTGTGTGGCTTACTGCTGGCAGCACGGGGGTGCTATTTGCTTCCCCCGGTACCAGCGTGAGTACAAGTGTTTGGTGTGGGACTTGGGCTTAGTTATTGTCTTTACTCCAAAAACTTTTTCAGAAGTACCATGAGGTGTCTGAGCAGAAGTGTCCTCGGACATTTCTGGGAGAAGTGATCAGTAGCGTCAGATGCTCAGAGGTTTCCTGTAAGGGGAGGCGTGAATATGTTCATCTGGATTTTCAGTAGGAGGTCATTATGATCTTGGCAAGAACAAGTTCAGTGAGGGTAGAAGCCATGTTTCTATGGGTTGAGGTGTAGTGGGTAGGTAGGGGCGGGTTCCGGGGTGGGAGGTAAAGTGAGCTGCAAGAAGACAGGGAATTCAAGCAGAGTTTCATGGGGAGGCTTTTTGTTTTAGGGTTTGGAATGAGTTGAAACATACTTAAATGCTGATGAGAAAGATCTAGCTGAAAATACTGGAAAGAGGGACTGGCCGTTGGAGGCAGGTCTTCGAGGAGCATGTATGTCATGGTGTCCCCAGCAGACAGGTGAGGAGACCACCAGATGCCAGCTGAGAAGTGACTGGGACAGGATTTGAACATTTCACCATGAGAATCTATTTGCTCTCTACTACTGTTTTTCTCTTGTCTGGAGTGTCTTGCTTACAAGTTTGGCCCTTTTCTGTAGGCGGTGGACAACTTTGAGGCTTTTGACTGGAGGGCTACGGGACAGTTGTGGCTGTGCAGCAGCTGTAAGGTGGGCTGGAGGAGGCCGGTGGTCATCTAGGCGAGCTGGCACTGCAGAGGGAGGCAGGGATGCGCCAGAGGGTGCTGCCCCCTGTGGGCAGTGGACCAGGTACCGCTGGGGTTCAGGGGTGATGCCTCTGTTCTCCACGGTGCGGAATGGGGTGTCCACTTCAGCTTTCTGTGTCAAGACTGTTGTAAATTTTTCTATACACTTTTCAGATCAATGGGCTAAAAGTTATGGTGTTTTAGGAAATTTCTAAATTATTAGACTGATAGTCATAGCTATCATTTGAGAGTCTATACCGAGCATGATACTGATTAGTTATGATTAACCCTCTCAGCAGTGTTCTACTTGGCACCTTGTATGTCAGTGCTTCTTTTTATATTTTTTTAAGTATCTATTTTGAGAGAGGGGGAGAGAGTGAGCGGGGGCCGGGGGGGGGGGTGGGGAGGAGGAGTAGAGAGGGAGAGACAGAATCCCAAGCAGGCTCCACGTGGGGCTCAAACTCACAAACCGTGAGATCATGACCTGAGTGGAAATCAAGAGTTGGACACTCAACTGACTAAGCCACCCAGGTGCCCTTGTCAGTGCCTTTTTTTTTTTTTTTAATGTTTGTTTATTTTTGAGAGAGTGCTAGTGGGGGAAGGGTGGGGGGACAGAAGATCCAAAGCAGACTCTGTGCTGACAGCAGAGAGCTTGATGCGGAGCTCAAACTAACCTAAACCGAAATCAAGAGTCAAATGCTTAACCGTCTGAGCTGCCCAGGTGTTCCTGTCAGTGCTTTTTAAAATATTGGTTTAGGGGCGCCTGGGTGGCGCAGTCGGTTAAGCGTCCGACTTCAGCCAGGTCACGATCTCGCGGTCCGGGAGTTCGAGCCCCGCGTCGGGCTCTGGGCTGATGGCTCAGAGCCTGGAGCCTGTTTCCGATTCTGTGTCTCCCTCTCTCTCTGCCCCTCCCCCGTTCATGCTCTGTCTCTCTCTGTCCCAAAAATAAATAAACGTTGAAAAAAAAAATTAAAAAAAAAATATTGGTTTATTGTAATTTCTGTACAGAAGAGTCACAGATTCTGGTGTAGTCATTTGAAATGAGTTTTTTTGGAATAGAAAAATTAGTTCCTTTTTGATTTTGCTCAGGAAATTTTGCTTAAAGTATTTTCAAGATTATAGGGACAATTGACTATTTTCCTTCTGTGTATGCTTTGTATATAGTTTTGGAAAATATGCCCCATGGAGCATATTTTGGTTCGTCTGGAATCAGATTCCCGGCCTGTGTCTCGACGCCTGGTGAACCTCATCTTCAACTCTTTCCTGCCTGTGAACCAGCCCGAGGAGGTATGGTGCGAGCGCTGCGTCACACTGGTCCAGATGAACCACGCAGCTGCCAGGAAGTTCTATCAGCACGCCCACGAGCACACGGCCTGCACTAATATAGGTGCTGGACATTCACTTCTCAGTACTTGTTATATTGTCTGCCTGAAGCATAGTTAATGTTACTTGTCTTCAGTGTTGGTCATTTTAACGAGCTTCACGCTTGAATGCATTTCTTAATGATTTCCCTTACAATAATACTTTTAATTGTTTGGGATTATGATTTTACTATTAGAAAGATGGTTTTGTTGAAGAAACACAAATTAATTATTGATTATCTTAAACATTTTAGCAAAGCTGATTCATGTGATTCGCCATTGCTTGAATGCCTGCATCCGGAGGGCAGCACAAGAGGGCCACGAGGGCCACGAGGAGAGGGAGAAGGAGAACGTGAGTGCAGTCAGCTTGCCCTGGCCCAGCCACAGCTGCGGCCGAGTTATCTCGGTGAAGACTAGGCCCCGGCACCCATGCTCGGAGAGAGGCAGAACCCTGGATCAAAGCTGGCATTCCCATGGAGTGTCGTGTTAACAATATTTTATTTTCCATTTATTCCTTTACTATTGATAGTTCAACTAATTATTTTGGAAGGTCATAATTAATGTTTTTGAAAGAATTGCTCTGTATCCTTTGTAGTTTGTTGTGGGATTTGGGTAGTATTTAATACACAGGGAAGTTTATTACTGGTAACACCCTATCCCTCATTTTCTTTGCCTTACGGTTCTCTGTATATTTTAATTCAATGTAGGTGTAGCATACACCTGGATTGGATTCCAGATGTTACCGTATTTTATAATTAATGGGTAGTAGTGTTCTTAAGGGTTTACTGCTAGCCATTGCTGTAATAGTCTACTAGAAACATCTTGGGGTTGAATTTCTAGGAATAATCTTTATTTAGAATTGTCTTTTAAGCAGTAATTAATCAAAGGGACTAGTTAGCTGCTATTTACTCAGAATCCAGAGTGACCCGATAAAAGAAATTTAAGACTTAGACATGCATTACTTTAAGCAGTATCTTAAGCTTATAAACAACTTTCATGCTTAGGTACATCTAAAGTAAAATTTGGGGGTAGTTTTATAGTACCCACATAGATGAGAAACTGGTCTTTAAAAAAAGTCACAGGCACCTGGGTGGCTCAGTCAGCTGTCCAACTTCGGCTCAGGTCATGCATGATCTCAGGGTTCATGGGTTTGAGCCCCACGTGGGCCTTTGTGCTGGCAGCATGGAGCCTGCTTCAGATCCTATCTCCCTCCCTCTCTCTGCCCCTCCCTGGCTTCCCCGCTCATGTTCTCTCTCCCTCTCAAAAATAATAAACTTTAAAAAATAATAATAAAATAAAATAAATAAAAGTCCCAAAAGGGGCCTCTGGCTGGCTCAGTTAGGCGAGCATGTGACTCTTGATCTCAGGTTGTGAGTTCTTTTTTTTTTTTCCTTCTTCTTCTTTTAACGTTTATTTATTTTTGAGAGACAGAGAGAGACAGAGTGTGAGCAGGGGAGGGGCAGAGAGAGAGAGGGAGACACAGAATCCGAAACAGGTTCCAGGCTCTGAGCTGTCAGTACAGAGCTTGATGCGGGGCTCCAACTCACAAACTGTGAGATCATGACTGGAGTTGAAGTCCGACACTTTAACCCACTGAGCCACCCAGGCGCCCCTAAGGGTTGTGAGTTCTAAGCCCCACATTGAGTGTGGAGCATACTTAAAAACAGGAAGTCATAAAAGACCATCTGCCCTTTTGCTGAAACATGGTACTGCATATAGGCCACGAGGAGAGGTCCGTGCATTGGTCTGACCCTGCCACACTCCCATCCTGTGTCTCACCACCTCTGACACAGGCCTTTTTCTAGGAGAGGCTGATAGGTTTGCTTGGGGCTATAGCTGCAGCCTGGCCTGTTGGCCGGCCTGACGACTCCCGGATGCTCCCTGGGGCCTCCTGAGCCCATGCAGCTGGAGGCCCACCACTCCAGCAGCCCAGTCCCTGCTTAAGCAAGTCGTCCTCAGTCCCAGTCAGGGAGACAGATGTGGAATAAAGGAGAAGAGAGCAGAAAAGAGTGGGACTGGCTTTTATCCTGGCAGTGGGCCCTGGCTAGCAGTTCCAGCCACTCACAGGCCTTCATGGCCTGGATTTGGGAAGCCTTCAGCCCAGGGCGTTGGAGTTGGTTCTGCTTTTATGTTCGGTGGAGTTTGCGTTCCTGTCTTCAGAGCTTTTCCCTCAATATACAGATTGGGCAGAACTTTTCGGGAAAGTGATCCCATGGCTGCTCATACATCTTCAGAAGCCTCAGCTGCAGATGCCAGCGTGGTGGCCTCACTCCACTTTTGCAGGGCACGTGGGTTCACAGGATGGGAGGTGGACGCAGTGATGCACAGGGAGCTGAGTGTCCTGGCTATGGAGCAAGCACAGCCTCTCTGTGGGCCACCCTCGCAAACTCACTCTGATGGTGGAAATGGTTTTGCAGAAGAGAAAAAACATGTTTGTGATGTATTAGTTGAGAGACTGTTCCATTTTTTTTTTTTTTACATTTTATTTATTTATTTATTTTTGAGAGAGAGAGAGAGAGAGACAGAGAGACAGAGAGAGACAGAGACAGAGCACGAGTTGGGGGAGAGGCAGAGGGAGAGGGAGACACAGAATCTGAAGCAGGCTCCAGGCTCTGAGCTGTCAGCACAGAGCCCGACGTGGGACTCGAACTCATGGACTGTGAGATCATGACGTGAGCTGAAGTAGGACGCTTAATCGACTGAGCCACCCAGGCGCCCTGAGACTATTAAGTTTTTTAAATATTGAAGGAGCCCCATACCTCTGTTATTAGAAACCTAGGTATAACTGAGAAAGCTTGCATTTTACAACATTTTGGGTCAGTTTCTATATTAGTACAAAACAGAAGAGTTTAGAAATATGTAGGACTGTTATAGTTTGTGCTAGACAAGAAGCACACTTGGTCATGTGGATATTCTCATTCTAAGAATATCTAGGTAGCTAAAAGCAAAATTTTTGAAGTCATTCTTTTACTCATTGCTAACTACTAACAATCAAAGATGTTCCCTGCTAAAATAAAACATTGGCTTCCTATTTAATGAACTCTTACTTAGGAACTTCGCACATTTTTGTGAAAAAGCAGTGGTGGCTTTTCCTTGAGACTTTAATGACAAGGCTGCTGTGCTAAACAGTGCAATGGTAGAGAGCAAAGTTAAACACAGAATGGAATTTTGTCAACCTGTTGTTTGTATCATTCTTTCAGTAGTTTCTAAGCCTTTAGTAGTTTGATTGCTTTTCAAATTTGGCCATAGCCCATTCGGAGTGTTAAGTGTGTAATGAAAAATCTAGAGTTATGTAGAAGCCACTTTTGTTTTTTCTGTGTACCCTCAAGTTTCTTTTCTTTTCTAAAGTTTATTTATTTATTTAAGTAATCTCTACACCCAACATGGGGCTTGACCTCATGACCCTGAGATTAAGAGTTGCATGCTCTTTTGACTGAGCCAGCCAGGCTCCCCAAGTTTTGTTTTCTTTTAAACTATCTTTTCCCATTGCATTTGAATAGATAGCATAATACCAGTACCTGAAATGAATCCTCTTTTGTAGACCCTTTTCTGGAAATTGTCTGTAGTGGTTGTTGGCAAGTTATCAGACTGTGTTTGGTACAGTCCCATTCTAGGGCTGGCTAGCAGACCCCGTCAGTGTGTGTCCGAGCTGGTTGTGGCAGTGTGGGGCCTGTGTTCCGTACAGAAGAAGACGTACCCAGAGTGCATTTGTGGTTTCAGTGGAGCACTCAGAGGAACACAGCAGCGATTATTGCTTACAGCCAGCATAAGCTCAGAAGATGTGAAAGGTGTGTGAGGAAGCCCACGATCGAGTGGGAGTTGGTCATCATCAGCCCTTATACCAGAATTCGGGAGCTGGACCTACCAGGGCCACAGAGTGGAGTGCCTGGCAGACAGCCTGGGGTGACCTGATGGGGCTGAGTTTGTAGTGGAGTCTCAGTAGCAATCACATCTAAGTAAATCACATTTTACAGTTCTTCCCTCCTCCCCCAGTCTGTTCACATCAAAGTTCATGGCGAGAAGTAACATCTTGCGACTTAGAAGATATAGTAAAAAAAAGAAGATACAGTAAAAGAAAAATATGTTCTGTACTCACGTATTATGTCCTTCAAGATAATAGTTTACATTTTTATTTTTAGAGGATTTTTTTTAATGTTTATTTTTGAGAGAGAGAGAGAGAGAGAGAGAGCGCGAGCAAGCTCATAAGCTGGGGAGGAGCAGAGAGAGAGGGAGACAGAGGATCTGAAGCAGGCTCCACACTGTCAGCATAGAGCCCAACTTGGAGCTCGAACCCCTGAACCGTGAGAACATGACCTGAGCTGAGGCTGGACGCTTGACTGACTAAGCCCCCCAGGCGCCCCAAGGATTTTTAATTCATATAAACTGTTTATTGAAAGGATATAGTGTTAATCTAGCATTTACTTCTTGAATGGGTTTTTAAAGACCTTCACCTCTAGTAGAGATTTTCAAATAGAAGACAAAGTCCTCTTTAGGAAATGAAAATAGACTTGGTATACTTCACATTCTGCTTTAGGTCTGTAATTCTGGCATGTACTTTTAACGATAAAGCTGTTATCATAATGGTTGTTATGATTTGATTCTGTCACAATCAATTTATTTGTATCTTAGGTTCTGGACAAAACACTGTCTGTAAGTGATGTTGCATCCATGGCTGGTTTATTAGAAATCGTTGTAATTCTCTGGAAAAGTATTCATAGAAGTATGGAAAATAACAAAGAAGCCAGAGTTTACACCATTAACAAGTTTGCCTCTGTGCTCCCTGAGTACCTGAAAGTCTTTAAGGTAAGGCTGCTCACACAGCGGGCAGGCGTGTTAAGATTACATTTGTGCAGAATTAGCAGAAGTGCCCGGCACACTTACCTGTCTGGACCTAGTTTGTCATCTGTAAGTGAGGAGTACTGACCCAGCTCTTACCTGGCAGGATAGGTGGCCTCTTGGCCTTTCTCGAGGGTGGAGGCCATATGTCTTTCAGCCTCATTTCCCCAGCACGGAGGGAAATGTGGGTGTAAGTGCTCAGCCTTTGTGTCTTTAATGATCTGTAACACTATTTGGGAATCTAGTGTGATTAGCAGGGATTGAGAAAGAGGAGTCTGCTAACATGATGCCATAGCCACAGAGTTTTGTGGGCACTTGTAGGCATTTGATGCCACACTGTAAGCAGATGGGTTTCTGAAGTGTTTGAGTTGTGTCTGCAAATAGAATCACATACATAACTTCTATTTTGATGAAGGAAACTCTTTTTATTTCTTGACTCTTCTTTTTTTAAAAAAATACTTTTTAACACTTATTCATTTTTGAGAGACAGAGAGAGAGTATGAGTGGGGGAGGGCAGAGAGAGGGAGACACAGAATCTGAAGCAGGCTCCAGGCTGTGAGCTGTCAGCACAGAGCCCAACACAGGGCTCGGACCCACAAACTGTGAGATCGTGACCAGAGCCGAAGTTGGACACTTAACCAGCTGTGACTTTTTACTTCCGAGGGAAGTTTATTATTTCCAAAACAAAAATAAGATTGTGCTAGAAATACATATTTACTCCCAGTTATAAAGAAAGCATGGTTTAAATATAGAAAGACCGTAGGTTTTATGAAACATCCTTCTCTTGCTAAATTTTACTTCTGGGCTCTTCCAAAACTGCTTATGTGACCTTGACCTCTTAGCTTTTCTGAGCTGCACTTCTGTGATTGTCAAGTGTCTGAGCTTCATTGTGCCCCTGAAATGCAACTGTGACCTGTCAGGAAGGTAAATAATCTAAATTGCCAAAGTTATTAGTACATTTAAAAGCTCAAATAATTACATTGGGCCATGAAACCAGCATTATCTCTGAATTCTCAGCAGATAACACAGAGGCCCATAGGGTACAGGACGAGGTGACAAATGAGCACTGCGTCCTGCAGGTATATAGGGACCTAAGGAAGGCAGCTAATTAATTCCGTTCCAGATGATTCAGTCAAGAGAGCTTCTCTGCCCTCAGTTGCTCAGAGAACCTTGTGGGCATCCTTGTAAGTGAAAAAACAATCTATTACTCAGAGTGGAATTAGCGGTAATTATTAGTCTACTTTTATAATATTAAGAAAATATTTTCTCATTGGGAGTTGGGAGTAAGGGTGGGTTCACTCCAACTGAATGCAGATTATTTGCAGATCAAATTTTGATGTTGCCCTTGTTATCGTTTCTTGTATATTTTCAGGAAAATTGTTATTTTTTTTTTCTGTTAGGATCCATCATCTCTTATTCTCCCAGCCAACCAAGAATCTTTTTTATTAAGTGTTCTTGATTGGGCCTGGTCCACTTTTTGTTATGGTGTCATCACAGTTATACTGATGTAGTTAGAGCTTATTAGGTGTCACCATGTACTGGTTGCTGTTGTTGGCTCTGCCCTGTGTGCCCTACCCGGTCCTCCCAACAGCCCTTTCCCCTTTGGCAGAGGAGGAAACAGACCTCAGAGGCTGCCTCCTTCTCTGTGCTGTTCCAGCTGGTAAAACTGTGGAGTCTGATTGCACCTAGATTTGGCTTGTAACTCTAAAGCCTGTACATTTTCCATTAAACTATTCTGTCTTCCCAGATATTTTCTGATTATTTTATGGAAAAATTATTTTCTGACTAGTTTCATTCTCTTGACATTTATTTTTAGGATTCTGAGTGTACAGAGTTAATTTTTTTTTCTCTTTCAACAGTATTGTGTTTAAAATAGAAGTATGTGCCTTGAGAGCAAAGAATTGGTCTATTCTGGTTACCAGTGTACCCCTGGGATCTAGGTTGGCAACTCGTACGCAGTAGGTGCTTAATCAATATTTGCACAAATTAATACATCACACAAAGTGGTAAAATGTCACGTAAAACTTTGAAGCTGCTTATCAGACATGAGGCTGAGCAGTAGGTCTACGTGTCCCCGTGAGCACTGAGAGGAATGCTATGGTTCCTACTGAGCAGTCTGCAGACCCTTGACTAGGAAGTTGTACAGAGAGCCTTTCACAACGTCATCATGTTTAAATACCCTTTTTTCCCCTTTGTATGCTTTTAGGATGATCGCTGCAAGATTCCTTTATTTATGCTCATGTCCTTTATGCCAGCCTCTGCTGTGCCCGCCTTCAGGTACCCTCTCTTGGGACGGTGGTGGGGCGGGAACCCTGCCAGTGTTGTGCTCTATTATTCATGTGAGGTTCAGCAGACGGCCCCACGTCAGCTTCCAGCTCACAGCGGTGACGGGAGAGCCGCAGGATGCAGTTTCCACTGGGCTCTGCAGTCGCTGAGGGATCAGAGCCCACGTGGAACATAAGCTGTGGGCTCCACCGTGTGGGGGGTCTGTTTGTCAAGCCTGCATGAGGGGCTCTGGAGCTGCGAGGCCTGCATGTCTGCATGTGGCTGCCTGGGCGAGGTGTGCCGAGGGCGCGGAGTGCACATGGGCTAGGGGCCTGGTGTGGATGGAGGGGCGTGAGGAGCTGGTAGTTTCCTGTCAGCTGTGCCGGAGGACAGCCCTGTGGAGGTGGTGGATCGGATAAGATAGGTTATTGAGATTAATTATGCCTGTTTTTCTTTACTTTTTTAAAGGCGGCTCTCAGAAAATTTGAAATGACCTAAGTGCTTGCTTTTGTGGCTCGTGCTGCATTTTCACTGGATAGCGTTGTTCTAGAGCGTCGGTTATTATCTCAGCAAAAATGACTCATGTTAATTCATATTTGTGAAAAAATGGATGTTCTGATGCTACACAAAAATTCTTTCCCAAGCACTAGGAATCTTTGCTCTAGGGTCTGAAAGAGCTGACAGAAAAGAAGGTCTGGGGGTCTCATGGCCCTGGCACGTCCTTGATAACTTAACACTTGTATCGGACAGCCTTGGCCTCCGTGTTCCTAAAGCTGTGCTCACATTCAGCCTTTTATGCTGGGACCGAGCCCGAGTAGTAACTGTGGGAAAGCTGTATTTATTCCTGCAGCGGAGAAGGTCTGAGTGTTCTATGGTGGGAAGGCCTTATGTACCCTCACTTGTTTAGCTTTATTTTTTTACCTTTTTGAAAAGTGGGAAATTGTTAGTGAATCAATGTTAGGTCTGATTTTATGTATTTGACGTTTTCAGCTGTGGTGTGATTTCCACATTAAGAAACCAAGAGGAAGGAGGAGCAGACAAGCGCTATTGTACTTTGTTGGACTGTCTCTGCTCCTGGGGACAAGTGGGACACATTCTGGAACTCGTTTGTGACTGGCTGCCAGAACAGCCCCAGAGCAAGGTATATTTGTGTCTTGTTCCTTTAAAATTGCTGAATGAGGACACGTGTGTATTAGAAAATCATATGCTTTCCTGGGAACATGTGTTTTAATTGCCAGTTTATCGCTGTATTCTTTCAGAGTAACTCAGCATCTAAACGGAAAGTGCAGATCCATGATACACGCCCTGTAAAACCTGATTTGGCGCTGGTTTACGTAGAGTATTTGCTCACCCATCCAAAGAATCGACAGTGCTTGCTCTCTGCTCCCCGGAAGAAACTTAACCACCTCTTGAAAGCACTTGAAATGTCAAAGGTAACTTTATAGAACAGATGAGGAAAGTTGAGGGAGCCCATGCAATTAGGAGTGAAAAATAAGATCCAGACTTTTCATGCTTAGAGTGTAAAATTTTTCTAGCTGGAAAGGAGTTAAGAGTTATCGAAGCCCCTCCTTCAATTTGTAGATGAAGACATGAGACGCAGATGACTAACGTGGTGGGGGTCGGGGGGGCGAGACGGGGGCCAGGTCACAGTTCTGGGCCTTCAGAAAACCCTGTTTCTCAGAACATGCCAGCCCGTAGGAAGGCTTCTTCCTTCTCTTCTTTACCTTCTCTTGCTTTACCTACTCTTACGCATTGATGCCGGAATACTAGTTTACCCTCACAGTCCTTGGCAAGCTTTTCCAGGAATCTTTGGAGAGTGTTTCCTGTGAATTCAGCATTTCCTTCTTCCTTACTGGCTTCTGGCCATATCCTCCAGCACCAGCCCTCAGAGACAGCCTCTGGTACTGCCGTGGAGTTTGGTCGGGCCAGAGGCAGAGCCTCCAGTGCTCAGCATGGGCATCAGATGACGAAAGGGAGGGAGAGGTCTGAAGGAGGAAAAGGAGGCGCACAGTCATCCAGGGAAGGAGATGGACCACGGCCGATGCCCAGGCATGGGTAGGCAGTGCTGGGATTTTGCCCGTGGACTAAGCTGAGCACTGGCTGTGCTGCTGTCCAAAAATTAAGGCTGCCTATGGGTTCTGGGAAAGACGGGTGGGGGCATTCCCTACAGGCTTTGCTACTAGGGGCACAGAGGGTATCCCCACCTACTAATGCTGATGGAACCTCCTCCCTCTTCATGTGACAGCCAGACACAGACTCCCATAAGCTTCCCAGCACTAAGGCCTTGTTCCTTTAGGGTACAAGGTTAGGGAGCTGTGGGTGTGCTAAGGCTCTGGCCCTTCCTGAGCCCCGAGAGGATCATTCCTGAGAGGAGCTGCCTTTCTTCCTCTTTCCTCAGGCGGGCTGTCCTGTCCTGGTCAGGAGCAGGTCAGAATTTGCCCCAGGGGCAAACGCTTTGTGTGCTTGATCCTGACTGTTCATGAGCAATGACTATTACGAGTTTTTACCTTGTTTTAGAAGGGGTAGGGGTGTTGGAAGGGAGAGAAGGGAAGACTACATTTCTCAGAAAGTTCTGTTGTGTTATTAAAGCACCTCCACTGCTCCAGGGTGTCACCCTCCCACTGTAACTGTGTGTGAAGTTAGTCAGGTTGTCCTCACTTACACAGTGGAACGTGGCCACGGATTTTTTTTTTTTTGTCTTGCAGGCAGATCTGGAATCAATTTTGCAGTCGCCAGGTGGGAAACCTCACAACTTTAATGAAGCGATGGCTCTGCGAGCCTTCAGCCTCCACTGCCGGCTGAGTATTCATCTTCAGCACAAGGTGAGTGTGTGCCTGGCTGTGTCCCAATACGAAGTGTGTTGGCAATACTGGTTCTGGTACTAATTTGTCTTTCTGTTGTTGGACAGTTCTGCTCAGAAGGAAAAGTTTACCTGTCCATTTTGGAAGACACTGGGTTTTGGTTAGAAAACAAAGTTCTATCTTTTATCCAAGATCAAGAAGAAGAATATCTCAAGCTTCACAGGGTTGTTTATCAGCAGATTATCCAGGTTAGAAGTCTTTAAACATGGAAACCTTCTCTTCACCAAGTTCGTGATGTGGTTTCAGATTTTATTTTCTATCTTAAAGTTGTAACTTGGATAGTAGTGTTGCTCTTCTTAAATACTCACAGTGTCATTTCAGCATCTAGAGTTTGTCTTTTCCCAAAACATAAGCCATGTAATTTTTATGTAATCTTATACATTGCATGTAATAGGTGTTCAGTAATGTTTGTGGAATTACATAAAATGGGTTTCCAGATTTCTTATGGAAATAAAAATGAGAACTAAAGTATCTTTATGAAAATTCTTCTGTAAAACATCTTTATTAATACCTGCCTTAAGAGATCGTTAGTAGTACAAGCAGATATTCGAAGCTTTGCAAGGCTGGATTTATTCCCCTTTTTTGGCTTTCAGTAGCCTCTGTTTAAGGTGAATCTGTGTGTCTTACAGACCTACCTGATGGTGTGTAAAGACGTTGTGATGGTCGGCCTTGGCGATTATAAGTTTCAGATACAACTTTTACAATGGAGTCTCGGAATCATGCAAACAGGTATACTTCATTCATTAAAGAACATGTTTAAAGCAATTAATAACCAAACCAGCCCCTCCCTTGGTCACTTTGCTGATCAGGACTCTTGCTTTCAGGTGACAGGTAGGCAATGCAAACTAGCAGATGCCAAAAAAGGAATTTATAGACTGAGGCAGCTAGGAGGTTCACACGTGTCAGGGCGCCTGGGTGGCTCCGTTAGTTAAGTGTCCGACTCTTTATCTCAGCCCAGGTCTTGATCTCAGGGCTGTGAGTTCAAGCCTCCCATTGGGTTCCACACGGGGTGTTGAAGCCTACTTAAAAAACAAACAAACAGAACAAAACAAAGGTGCTTCTGGTGTCAGACATGCCTGAGTCCACAGAGTTTTTCTCACGAGGGCCTTAGGATTCTCCTCCCTGTGGTTTGCCTAATTGTCAAGTGACTTTGCAGCGTGGTGGGCTTGTGCAGTGGCAGCCCCCAGCCTGTTTGCTTGCCACATGGGGGGTGTGAGTAGGGTTCTTTAATGCCCCCTCAGAACCACTGGGAAGTTGCTATTCCCCCAAAGACCTATAGTAACTAACACCGCGAGGTCTGTGCTTGCACACTAGGTACTAATTTAAATGTGTTTAGTGAGTGAGTGAGAGGTCGGCTTCCTTCCAGCTGGTCTGGGCGGAGCTGGACTGAGTGATTACCTGGAGGTCACAGCCCCATCACTTGATGGCATGAGGAGTGGTGCTATGATCCAGGCTTTCTCCCCTGCCTCTCATCAATGCGTAAGAGTAGGTAAGGCGAGAGAAGGGCAGGAAGAAGCCTTCCTACAGACTGGCATGTTCTGAGAAACAGGGTTTTCCGCAGGCCCAGAACTGTGACCTGGCCCCCGTCTCGCTTTATCAAATTAATGCAACACAGTAAAGGAAGTGATTTGGAAGAGAAAAACAACTGATAAACTACAGTGTTAGAAATTTAAGAGTTGGCCTATGAGATTTGTAAATCACATTTTGAAAGTTCTTGGGCCGTTCCTCTCAGACTTAGAGCTGGTGTTAATGTTGCCATTACATGAGAAAATAAGACATGTTCTCTAATCCAGGTGTTCAGGGGACCACGCTGTCTCCACGTGTAGTGAGCCTGGTTCTTAGTGGCTCAGTTAAATATGCTGTTACTGTTGTTGAAGGCATTGGCATTATAATTAAAGGGAGTAAGTTTTTAAATTTATTTGTTAAATTTTATATGTATTCAAATTTAGAATAATCTGATCAGCCTGGTATTGGCTTACCAGTAACAATCTTAAGTTACCGTAATATACACGTGTTGTGTGAAAAACGTAGTGATCTCAGCTAAATTTTGTGGTTAAATAACTGCTTTTTTCTAATTTTCTTTCTAGTGAAGGGATTCTTTTATGTGTCATTACTTCTTGGCATTCTGAAAGAGGTAACTGGAAGTTCCTTGATACAGAAACCAGATTCAGATGAAGAAGCTATGACGCTGTTCGATACGGTCCAGAAAGTATTTCAGAAAATGTTGGAATGTATGGCACGGAGCTTCAGGAAGCAGCCGGAAGAAGGCCTACGGGTACTCCTGCCTTCCCGGGCTGGGCTGTTGGTCAATAGACGGCCAGTGTTTGCCAGGCAAACGGGTGCATGGGGATGTGTCGTCTCACACACGGGCTCAGTTAGCATTCGCGGGTGCGGTTGGGCTGTTGGGTGGGGTGCAACTTGGTGTGGGAGGTAAGTTACAGGGCGCTGGCCTTCCGGTGCTGCCCCTGACTTCCTTCAGAGCATGGCGCGGTCAGAGGAGATGCCGTGCCTTCTGTGCCTGGCGCGGGAGGTCCAAGAGCCCACCTCTGACTCTTAGTCTTGGAACAGGTTTTAATGAGCCCAGCTCAGCAGGCCAACAGCAAGAGAGAGAGTCCTCTGCCAGGCAGGACAGGAAGCCCAGAACTACTTGTAACGGGCTTGTGAATACTCCGTTGTTATTTCACAGAGTTTTCCAATTAAAATATACTTTTGAGAATGCTGGTTTTGATTATTCGTAGATGACGAGGACTTTCCTCAGATGAGATACTGATTTCCGTCATAGACTACCCTCTCATTACCTGTCAGTGTCCCCTCAGTGGGAGTGAGAGTCACAGAGCTGGAAGGGCCTGGGGGTCCCTTGCTGGTAAAAGCTTTTGTGAAGTAGGGTTCTTGAGTAGCCAGTTCATGTGGGAAATAGTGACCCATGTGCCATACTTGCTTGACTCCTAAAATCATACTGTCATTCGATGGGGCCAGTCTTTGTTTTCTTTCTTTTTTTTTTAATGTTTATTTTTAAGAGAGAGAGCGTGAATGGGGGAGGGGCAGAGAGAGAGGGAGACACAGAATCCGAAGCAAGCTCCAGGCTCCGAGTAGTCAGCACCGAGCCTGACATGGGGCTCGAATTCACGAACTGTGAGATCATGACCTGAGCCGAAGTCAGATAATGGAGCCACCCAGGTGACCCCAGTCTTAGTTTTCTAAGTAGTGGTTTAAAAATGCAAATTAGCTATTCTTTTTTTTTTTTTTTTTTTTTTTTTTTTTAAGATTTTACTTTTTTAAGTAATCTCTGCACCCACTGTGGGGCTTGAACTCACGTCCCCAAGATCAAGAGTCCATGCTTCGCTGACCTGGCCACCCAGGTACCCCCCAGCTATTCTTTTAATTTTTTAATTTTATATATATATATATATATATATATATATATATATATATATATATATATATAAATTATATAAATATATAAAATACATATATATACACACACACGCACATATATATTTAATGTTTATTTATTTTTGAGAGATAGCACAAGTAGAGGAGGGGCAGAGAGAGAGTGAGAGTGAGAGGGAGACAGAGAATCTGAAGCAGGCTTCATGCTCAAAGCTGTCAGTTCAGAGCCCAACGCAGGGCTCGAACTCACCAACTGTGGGATCATGACCTGAGCCAAAGTCAGATGCTCAACTGACTGAGCCACCCAGGCACCCCCAAATGCTTCTGTTTTTGATGAGTTGGTTCAAGTGCTGTGATCTGTTTGTGTAGTTTAGTTTGTGCCAGAATCTTTTATTTTCTCACCAAATCTTTTACCATTGACTGTGCTCCTTCTACCAGAACACGTGGCCTCATGGTCTTCTTTCACTGTTGATGCTGTATCTTTACCTTTTCTTTATTTATGCTGTTGGTCCTTCTCTTCTTGGGGGTTTTTGCATTGCTTTTGTTGCTATTTCCAGTGGGCTTCACTGCTGTCTGTCCTTGTCTAGCTGTGGTGCCTGAGAGATCGGAGTCAGTAATGGGAAAGGAAGGAGTGGATGCTGATAACGGGCAAACAAGATTTGGGACGCCTGGACCCCTAGGGAGGACAATAGGAATGTTTGTCCTGTAAAGTGTCTTTTTTTAACCCCTGAAAAATGACTAACTGGTGTGTTTTCTTGTAGCTTCTTTACTCAGTTCAGACCCCTCTTCATGAATTTCTAATGACCGTTCAGTCTTGGCATGCGGACACGCCCGTGCACCGGGGCGTACTTTCCACTGTGATCGCTGCATCTGTGGTGGAGATAAGTCACCGACTACGCAAGGTGAAGTCTGTTGATCCTGAAACTCTTGTGTCTGCTTTTGACTGTACAACATTCTATTTTCTACTGGCAGCACATTTTCATGTTTTTCCAAGTATTTTTTAAGAACTCAGAGTTGAGTAGGTAGCCTGCTTCTCCAGCCCCCTCCCCTCAGTTGCCTAGCAGGCTTATGACTAGAGTCATGTGACTTTTGGGATGTTGTCATCTTTGACTAAAACCAAGCTAGTCCTTCCACTGTGAACTTTTTTTTTTTTTTTTTTTTTTGCTGCATTTTAGAGATCTACGTGAGTTGATATATTTCTTGAGATTCTTCTCTCCTCAGGGCGCCTGGGTGGCTCGGTTGATTAACCATCCAACTCTTGTTCTCAGCTCAGGTCTTGATCTCAGGGTTGTGAGTTCAAGCCCTGACTGGCCTCTCTGCTGGGCGTGAAGGCTACTTACAAAAAAAGAAAAAGAAAATCTCTCCTGACAAGGCAGAAGCAGCAGTGATCAGTGGTGAGCAGGAGGCAGGACAGTTTGGGGTAGTTTGCATCTGACTGCATTGCTGTAGCATAAACCATACTTTTCTTTTTCATTTCTAAGCACAGGAAATTTGAATTTCCGATATCATTTTAACAGATAATGTATTCATTTCTACTCTGTAAGTGACTGGCTGTGTTCCTAACAGTTGCAGATTTTTTATAGTTAGCTTTCTTGGGTAAAGATTGGCCTAACCAGGATGATAACTCCAGTCAGAACTGTTTCCCCAGAAAGACCCTCAAGGCATGGCGGGAGGGTGTGGAACAGTGCCATAGAAGATAGAAAGGTGATGATAGATTTTCTCTGTATGAAAAGATGGGATCTGGCAGTCAATGTTGTTGACTTAAATAAATGTACATATATATAATTTATTTGAATTCTGTACTGTGAGGTCATGAGTATGAAAAAAGCTAAGTTCCTATAACAATAGATTTTAAGACCCTCCTTAAAGCTTTAAGGAAGGTCATTTTGGTTTAGGAAAGTGATAGCTAGATTATACATAGAATTAAGAGCTAGGATTTATTTACTCCATCGAGCTTTATAGCTGACAAGTATAGATCAATCGATTAATGGCCTATGGCCAAACCTGGCTCACCATCTGGTTTTGTAAATGAAGTTATATTGGAGCATAGCCACACCCACCGTTTACAGATTTTCTGTGGCTACTTCATCTGTAACTGCAGAGTTGAGTAGTTGTGACAGAGGTGGTTTGCCCACAGAGCTGATGTATTTCACTACTTTACAGGAGGTGTTCGCTGACCTCTCTTGTATCCTTACTGACTTGTCTGCATGTTCCATCAGTGAGAGGTTAGCGCTGCTGTGGATTTGTCTCTTCCCGTTAGTTTGCATGTACTTGGGAGCTTTGTTAGGTGTGCACATGGGACTACTATGTTGTTTTGATACACTGACTGTCTTTAGTTGTGAGACATCTTGTCATCTCTGGTGATACTTCTCATTAGTCTGCTCTGGCATTTTTCATGTTTGCATAGCATATCTTTTTTTTTTTTACCCTTTTGCTTTTGACCTGTTTTTCCTGTGTTTAAAGTGTTTCCTATAATCACTACATGGGTAGACCTGTTTTTTTTGTTTTTTTTGTTTTGTTTTGTTTTTTTGGTCTAGTTTACAATCTCTGCCTTTGACTTGGGGTGCTTAGCCCATTTGATTTTAATGACATAATGATATATGTATAGATATATTTTTTAAGTTTATTTATTTTGAGAGATTAAGAGCAGGAGCAGGGGAGGGACAGAGAGAGAGGGAGAGGCAGAATCCCAAGCAGGCTCCCTCAGTGTCAGCACAGAGCCTGATGTGGGGCTTGATCTCATGAACCATGAGATCATGACCTGAGCTGAAATCAGGAGTTGGACACTTAACCGATTGAGCCACCCAGGTGCCCAATATATTTGGGTTTAATTTGACCGTTTTGATGTTTGTTTTCTATTAGTTCCCCTACTTCTTTTCCTGCCATTTCTTGATGAAATGGCAGTGTTTGCACTGTTCCATTTTATCTTCTCTGTTGACTTTATTTTTTAACGTTTATTTATTTTTGAGACAGAGAGAGAGCATGAACGGGGGAGGGTCAGAGAGAGAGGGAGACACAGAATCGGAAACAGGCTCCAGGCTCTGAGCGGTCAGCACAGAGCCTGACGTGGGGCTCGAACTCACGGACCGCGAGATCATGACCTGAGACAAAGTCGGACGCTCAACTGACTGAGCCACCCAGGCGCCCCTCTTCTCTGTTGACTTTATATTGTCCTTTGTGTAACTGTTCTAGTGGTTTCTCTGGAGATTTTAATATGCATATTTAACTCATGAGTCTCCCTGCAGAAATTACAGTGTGCCTGTACATTTTAAGTCTTGTAACAATGTTCTTCCGATTAGCATTCTCCTGTTCCGTGCTCGTGTTATGTATTTTACTGCTACATATGCTAAAAATCTCAAGATTTTTATTATAACCAGTCAATAATCATTTGTCTGTATCACAAATGCATTTACATTTAAGATGTACATCATTTTAATGAGAAACAGCTATTTCATACATAAAGATGATTGACTTTAATATCCAAATTAGTATTATGAATCCTCCAGTGGGCGTATGGAAAGGCTGATTGAGGAGAGCTGTGTAGTCACACCTGATAGCTAAGAAGTAGGTGAGAGCCAGTGGTGGGTGTATGAAGGTGAGATTTGAAATAAAAGCATAACCTCCCTCCACCCCGACTCCTCTCCAGAGCAGGGTTCTGGATTTAGTCTTTCCGGGGAGCCATTTGCACGTGCAGTTTATTCACCACTAATGGATGACTTTAAACTTGTAAGGTTGGTGATAAAGGGCATAAATCCAGGCAGAGTCCCCTTCGTGCATCCAGACCAACGTTACTCCACTGTGGGTGGCTCTCTTCCTCCAGAGGACACTGGCCACGCCCGGGATCTGCTGGGTGGAGGCCTGGGACGCTGCTCAAAGCCCTGCAGTGCCAAGGACATCCCACAGCAAGGAATTAGCCAGTCCGAGATGTCAGTTGTGCTGGGACTGAGAAATCCGGATTCTAGATGAGTAGGAATAGCAAGTTAGACTCGCATAAAAACACATTATTTACAGAACATGATACCACATTAAAGGCTGTTTGACAAAAGTTTTGTCCATTGATGTATGTATCTTTTTACTTCTGTCTGATGAATAATATGCACCTGAATACAAAATAGATTAATCATAATTACTGTAGACATTTCAACAGTTAATAAAAATTATTCTTTTGGGTTTCTGGATGAAAACCCATAGCAGTGTAAAACAAGTAACTAGCCCTGTCTCCATTTCAATTTAGAAATTACTGATCTGTCTGAACTTCTTTCTAGGTTTCTGATGTAGAAGAGCTCACCCCGCCCGAGGGTCTTTCAGACCTTCCGCCATTTTCAAGGTGTTTAATAGGAATAATAATGAAGTCTCCGATTGTGATCAGGTAACCATGCTCTCTTTATTGCCCTGATCTCCTCACTTGGACTGTGAGCTCTCAGTAACTTCTGTCTATTCTTTGAGCTCTCAGAATTTCTCAAAGATGCATTTTTCCATGAGAAAAGTGTTTCATATAGTGTTCTCTAATCAGCAATTAAAACCAGTTGCATTATTTTAAAAACTTGCATTATACAAACAAATTCTGATTTTCTATAACATCCATCCATCCAAATAGTCCCTGGTTATGCTTTTCATAACTAAAATTCAGCTAGAGGGAAACATTTAAAATGTTAATGTGTAGCAAATACTTGTTCCTAAGTACACTCAGAACACTTGACTAGGTTCAGCACTAGTGTGGTTCTTGGGTACGTGCTGTCCCTGTGTCACTTGGCTGCAGTTCCGGGTTTGTTGTGGCCCAGGCAGGACTCATGGAGTATGGAAGGAGTGGTTTTGCACTTGCCTAATACCTGAGGGACTATAATAGCAGATACATTCAAAATGAAAACTTTAAAAAAAGCGTCATATTTAGCAGCCATAAATTATCTTTCAGTGACATTGAATCTTTTTTGTGTGCATTGTGGGTATACAGAGTAGCTTTTTTTCAATTACCAAAATGTCCCCATTCTCTTCCTGGCAACATCATGTGATGTTAATATCTTACCTGTGTGACTCGGCACATTTACAGTGAACGTATTAGAAGGTTTAATCCACGTTACCTGAAAGCTAGAATTCATGGTGGTTGATGAATCTTGGCTGTGTTAGTCCTCCTATAAAGTTTTAGGATATATGCTATAGAATAATTCCAGATATTTATTAATTTTTTGCAGGTCATTTTTAGATGAATTAAAGGCGTGTGTTACTTCTGATGATATTGAAGGCATTGTGTGTCTCACAGCTGTTATGCATATTATTTTGGTTATTAACAAAGGTTGGTTAAATGTTCTCTCATACTGTCTGGGATATTGCTGGGTGTAATCTCATACAGAACTGTTATGGAATGTTTGGGAATTCGGTTCCATGTTTGTGGCATCCCCTTTCAGTCAGACCCTCCCAGCTCTTGTAGCCTGCTCTCCCATGCTCTGCACAAACAGTGTCTGCTGGGTTTCCTCTGCTCAGCTAACCCTGTACTAGCCTGGAAACCAGCTGGCTCACGCTTCCTAATGCAGTCCTGTTCACCTGTCACCTTTCCCCACTGGACCCATTACATGTCCCTCCTTGTGCCTCAGAATTGAATTCCTGTTGGTTTGTCACGTGTTACCTATGTTTAAAGTTCTGAATTTATTTTTGCTAATGATGGTATGTTTTGGTGTTAATACTTAATGTATCTTCTGTTCTGCTTAAGCCTTGCACTTGCCTTTTCTGAATATCCCAGCCAGTTGAAATAGTACCGGAAAAATAATTGGAGATACTTATAAAATGCTCATCTCAGTATAAAATGCAGTAATCTCCCTGCAGATTACCGTTAAGTTTCTGAATTTTTTGCTCAGCTTTACTAATGTTGAAATGATTTTCGAAGACATAACGTGTTACAGATAGAGAGTGCTTCTAGGGAGATAGGCACTCTCCATAAGCCTGAATGCATGGCGTGCCTACAGAATCATGATAACACTTTGTGACTAGCGTTACCCAGGCTGGGCATCAGAAAAGACTTCTAAGGGACTGTCACCCAAGTTGAGGCCTGGAGAATGAGGGGAAATTCTCCATGTGAGAGGGTGAGGACAGGGGCTGGGGTGCTGCTGAGCACCTAGTACTTAACAGGTGCTTCAGTATTTGCCACACTGATGATGACTCTGAAATGTGGCAGTTGTCATCTCTGATGGAGGTACAGGTGATGGCATAGACAGAGCTCATGCAGTTGTCCACCAGAACTGTCCGTAAGGGCTGATGAAGTGCTTTCAAAAATGTCCACTTCATCTTTTCACATCCCTGTGAGGGGATGATTCCTGTTCCACAGGTCAGTGGGTAGATTAACTCGAAGGGTGGGGAGGGTCATTCTTCTTGAACTTGTGCCCATATCGATAGCAGAGTATGCTTGCTTTTGTGTGCCAGTGTTAAAATCGTTGCTCTGTCTTTACTATAACTTCCTCTTAGGTAAACAGAGAAGTTCAAGAGTGAAGGATGTTGCAGCCACTGTTCACAGAAAACTGAAGACGTTTATGGAGATCACCCTGGATGAGGACAGCACGGAGAGGTAAAGCACTAGATGTGCTCCAGGCACGTTTGCTGAGAGCTGTGGGTTCCCTGCCCGTCCGTTTGAGATCACGTTTTCATTCCTGCTGGTTACAGCCAGGCCGTGAGGAAGCAGGCTTGCTTGGGAAACCCCTTGGACATATGTTTAATTTACTCCCTGATTTTGTCTTCAAAAATAAAAACAAAATTGTCATCTCGTAAATTCTACTCCAGAAGAGTAAAGGCATACAGACTTATTTCATATGTATATACAAACCAGACAAGATTATTTTTGGTGGTTTGCTATGTTTTTGAAACTGTAGGCATTTCTCAGATATAATTGCTCAGTCCCCAAGCGTCCACAATGAGGATGGGAAAGGTCCCTCCATAACTTTGAAGAAATACTTGTCATTTCTTCATTCTTGGGGGGCTTGTTGGTGCCACAGGGACTGGTCTGAGGAAGGTGTTCATTGGGCTCCTGCGGCCGAGTGCCTTTGTTGTTACGTACCGTTTTTGACATGCTCTGCAACTTGCTGTAAACTCTTGTTATTAGTTTAGTTGTTTGATTCTCCGGCCAACCACAAAAACTGTTTTTCTTGCTGTTTTCTGAACTTCATAAGGTTAAATGTTAATAGAGCTCTGAACTTGGTAATAGTTTCACGCATACCTGGGAAAGTACTTTTCTTAGTCACTTTCTCCTTTGCAAAAAGGCCTTGAAAACTCTAAATTGCTAAATTATGAACAAAGACAGTTTTATTTTTTTCTTCCTATCTGTATACCTTTGTACCCTTTCTTTCCTTCTCTTACTACATTAGCTAGGACTTCAGTGCTTTTCAGTTGAAAAGCAGTCGTGAGAAGGGGCGTCCTTGCCTTGTTCCTGATCTTAGTGGGAAAGCTTCTATTTTCTCACCATTAAGTACGTTAACTGCAGATATTTTGTGGGTGTTCTTTACCAAGTTGAGGACGTTCCCTTCCTAGTTGACCGAGAGTTTTTATTCTGCATTGGTGTTTGATTTTGTCAAACACTTTTTCTGCATCTACTGATAGGATCATATGCTATCATATTCTTCTTTAGTCTGTTGATAATGATGGATTACACTAAGCAATTTTTTTTAGTTTTTTTTTTTTTTTTTTTTTTTTTTTTTGAGAGAGAGAGAGCAAGTGGGGAAGGGGCAGAGAGAGAGAGGGGGACAGAGGATCTGAAGCGGACCCTTTACTGACAGGCTGACAGCAGTGAGCCTGATATGGGGCTCGAATCCGCAAACTGTGAGATCGTGACCTGAGCCGAAGTTAGACGCTTAACTGGCTGAGTCACCCAGGCTCTCCTATACTAAGTCATTTTTGAATGTTGAACCAGCCTTGCATACTTGGAATAAATCCCAGTTGGCCGTGGAGAAGTTTTTATACGCTGTTGTTATTAATTGTACGTAGTCGATTGATGGTGCTATTGAGTTCAACCATGTTCTTAATGATTTTCTGCCTGCTGGATCTGTCCATTTCTGATAAGAGGGGTTGTGCTTTATATCTTTTGTGATCCTGATACTAGGTGCACATGAATTTAGAACTCCTACATCTTCGTAATAAATCGACCCTTTTATTTTTATGAGGGGTCTCTCTTTATCTCTGGTAATGCTTTCCCCATAAAGTCCATTTTGTCTGCTATTAAGACAACTGTACCAGCCTCCTTTGGTGTTTCCTGAGTGTTTGTGGCATTCCAGTCAGAAGGCAGAACCACACTGTGACCAGGACAGGGAGGTCTCCATGTCAGAAATCCTTCTCAGGGTGTTGGTCGAAGAGTTACTGGCTGGTGGGAGTTAAAGCGAACTCCAAAGCATAGAGGAAAGGCAGATGTGAGGAGCACCTTTGCCCCAGTGCTGAGACTGCTCCCCAGATGGAGTAGTCCTGAGGCCGTCTGGCGGAACTCACTGGAAATCCAAGCTCTGGGGGCAGGGGATCTGCTGGAACCAAAGCTGGAGCCCTCTCCCAGTCCCGTGAGCTCGTATGCTGCTCTGGTCAGGGGGATGCTGGCTGGGCGGCTGCTCTGTGGGGCCTGGTGGGGGCAGTGGGCTGAGGTGCCACTTGTGCCGTTGGGGTCTCCTGGAGGAGGCTTGGCTCTCTGCAGTGGTCAGAACCGGGAAGAGAAAGCCCCCATGGACCAGGCATACTGGCACCAGGCCTTGACAGGGTATGGAGCAGGGCACTGGAGTAGATGGGGATTTGCAAGACCTTGGTTGTGAGCAAGGGGAATGCGTTCAATTATGTGCTTCATCCTAAAAACTATTGAATATTTACCATGTGTTTTAATAAGGTCGAGTTTGCAACTGTATATTTGAAGGAGAAACCCAACAGACTCTAGGTTTCATGAGCTTGTTTTATTTCTAGACACTTACGGGGAAGAGGGAATTGATCTTCGATTTGGAGGAAATGAGGAGTGTTTGTATATTTCAGAAAACACGTGACAGCATAAATATTTTTACCAGGCGCATCAGAATTACAAACTGTAAATGTGATAAGGTATTTTCATAGGATGTGGTAACAATCTCAAGTCCAAGCATTTTACAAGATTTTTTTGCTTTTAGAAATAACATTTGCAAGGATAGGGTTTTTTTTTTTAATGTTTACTTATTTTGAGAGAGAGACAGAGCGTGAGCAGGGGAGGGGCAAAGAGAGAGGGAGAGAGAGAATCCCAAGCAGGCCCTGTGCTGTCAGTGCAGAGTCCAATGTGGGGCTTGATCCCACAACCATGAGATCATGGCTTGAGCTGAAATCAGGAGCTGGATGCTCAATTGACAGAGCCACCCAGGCGCCCCTAGAAATTTCTGTAATTTCTAATTGCACAGGGTTTTAAGGTGAGTATTTGTATCGTGTTATATTGAGAGGGAAAAAAAAGCCTTAGAAATTCAAACTTCACACTGTGGAAAGTGAAGGATATTCAGAGCTGATAACTTATGGCAGAGTTCTTCCTGTTAAGGAGGAAACATCCTAAAAAATAGGTATGGACTATGAAACTTGGGCCTCTTAAATATGCAAGAAACACACTGTAGAAAAGCCAGTATCTAAAAAAAAAAAAAAAAAAAAATTCAATCTAGGGGCACCTGGGTGGCTCAGTCAGTTGGGCATCTGACTTCAGCTCAGGTCATGATCTTACTGTGCGTGGGTTCGAGTCCTGAATCGGGCTCTGTGCTGACAGTGCAGAGCCTGGAGCCTGCTTTGGATTCTGTGTTTCCCTTTCTCTCTGCCCTTCCCCTGCTCATTCTCTCTCTCTCTCTCTCTCTCTCTCTCTCTCTCTCTCTCTTTCTCTCTCCCTCTCCCTCTCAAAAATAAATAAAACATTCCAAAAAAAAAAAAAATAAGTAAATGAAATCAGTCTAATGGAAAATAGACAAGATTTAAGACTAAATTTGAAAATATTACTGATTTGATGTTGGGGTAGATACATTAAGACAAGTCAGTATCTTTAAGACTCTGGTGGAAACCATTGGTCCAGTTAATAATTTAATCAATGGGGCATTAATTCAGAAGTGAACATTTTCTTAGTGATTATACTACTTTTCTCTCTAACAGTGCTAGTATTTCGTTACCTGGTCTGTTGGGTACTAAATAAAAAATGCTTCTCATTGCACTGCACCTGCCTCCCCCAGAGTAGCATCCTGTAAATTGGACTTAGTCTCTCAGGAGGAACGGTGTACATTTGCCAGCATGCTGGTGCCTTTAAATGCCGAGTATGTTATTTTTATTACTTTCGTGAATAGTCTGAAAATAGCAATAAATATACAATTAGAAATTTTAGAAGTATAAATATTTCCTAGGATTCAGGCTATATCATGAATTTTCCCACTGAGTAAATGAATTGTAATCGTATTATAAGCAAGTTATTTGCCATATTAATTATGCCCATATGTAGGCAACTTTGATAGTGTTATATGCAGTCCCCAACATGAAATATTGTTATTAGACCTTG
Source organism: Prionailurus bengalensis (assembly GCF_016509475.1). NCBI lineage: Eukaryota > Metazoa > Chordata > Mammalia > Carnivora > Felidae > Prionailurus > Prionailurus bengalensis. Next base: position 168,403,638 of record NC_057348.1, on the reverse strand, counting down.
AAGGAAAGGAGTACTCCCTGAAAAAAATCACATCTTTTTTGTTATCAAGTATTGATGAGTAATATTATTTTATTCTCCTGCATGAAATTTTAATAGTCTTTTAAAAATGATTTTGGGACTGGATGCTTTTTATAGCTCATTTAAAAGCATGCTTTTATCATCATCCATACCCAGTGGACCTTGGTGTAGATCATTTAAAACTATACGTAAATAAAGACAGGCCTTGTTTGTCTTATTAATTGTTTTTCTCAGAAAATTGATTTTGTCTGTTCCTCCCATGGCTGTGGTCACATTGGACGTTCTTCAGCATGTGAACACAGCCTGCCGTAGTCGGTGGGGCCTGATAGTGGACAGGGTTGTGAAGACTCGGCTTCTGACATATGTTTAAAGACTATGGGACTCAGGTGGGCGAGCACATCACTTGGTTCATATGTTGTGTCACACCTGAGAACCCTGGCCCAGGGAGGTAATTTGACTAAGGCTTGCCACCATTCCTTCCAGCTTGCTGCTGTGGTGGTGGCCTCCACAGGCCTGTGCCTCTCAACTGTTCACCGTCTCAGATCTATCTGCGGTGGCTGTGGGGCTCAGACACGAGGGTAGTGAGCAGTGAGAAGCAATCAGAGCAGCCATTACTCAGGTAACAGTGGTGGGCCAGCCGGCCAGTTAATAACAAGAGTCTTCAAAGAAAAACTCAGTTATACCCCAGAAGGAAGATGGAGAGTTAAAACCCCTAAATTTAAAATGTCCCTGACGTGGAGAGACGTCACTGTTGAGACTCAGATTCAGATAGTCTAAAAGATCTGGGTGGCTCAGTCAGTTGAGCGTCCGACTTCAGCTCAGGTCGTGATCTCACGGTTCATGAGTTTGAGCCCCACATCAGGCTCTGTGCTGACAGCTCAGAGCCCATTTCAACACTCTGTCCCCCCTCTCTGCCCCTCCCCTGCTTGCGTTCTCCCAAATACAAATACATATTAAAAGATCATGTTGGAGGAATATCTCAGAACACAGACTAGATACTGAAGAAGATGAGTCATGGGTAAAGACAGATGAGAAATAAACCCAAGAAAAGCAGTAATTCAGCAAACAATAGAAGATTTCCCAGTGGAAGAAATGTGTAATTTTAAAAATTCTTTTTTTGTTTGTTTCACTGAATTCTGTGTGGAATAACACCTAAGTAAGTCTGAATAAAATTACTGAATTCCAGGGTAAAGAGAAAAACCTCAGAATTTCTCTAGATTTGTGCTGCCCCTGCACCGGCCACTTTGTTACATGTGGAAATTGACAACATGAGATGTGGCAACTCTGAGCTGTGGCTCCGAAATGAAATATAAAGTAGGCCCTGGGTTCAGAAGATGGTGTGAAAAAAAACCATTGTAAAATATATCAGTGTGTGTGGCTTCAGAGTCAACGTGGGGCTTGAACCCACAACCCTGGGATCAAGAGTCGGATGCTTTGCTAACTGGGCCAGCCGGGCGCCCCCCTCCTTTGGGTATCTTGAGTTAAATAAAATATACTAAGATGAACTTTACCTTATTCTTTTGAGCTCTTTTAATGAGGCAACTAGAAAATTTAGTTATGTGCCTGTTTGTACTGATACTGGACAGGGCTGTTCTAGACCACGTGGTTGGTTAGTCTCCATGGAGAGTGGGACCCAGGCAGACGGTAGCTGAACGATGAATCTGCTGAAATGTCACTGAGGCTAATGGTTGGTACTTGTGTCTGGGGCCCGCATACCCTCCGAGGGTAGTGCTTGGGACCCTCCAGGTTAGCAGGTGGCAAAGGAGGAAGGGAGCATACCTGTGTGAGGTCTGCCCGGTAAGGGCTCCCGTGTGAAGTGGATCCTTGCAAGGCTTGGGGCAGTGTCTTGAGTGGGGTCAGCCCAAACCTGGCTCTGTTGGGTGGGGAGGAGTATATAAGGGAGGGCCTGAGGAAGTGAGGTGGGTCTAAGAGTGATTGGGTCTACGTGTCATTGTAAGAGCAAGTCTTGGGGTAAATCGTTTTCATTTATCTGGTGCTTTTGTGGAAGGAAACAAAGCCCATGATTGTGAAAGGCACTTGACATGTTTATGGGTCTGCTGTGGATCCGAGTAGTGGTTTAGATCCTCACAAATGTTTAGATCCTCACAAATGAGAGTACTTCTGAGTACATGAGAGTTCACCTATAGAAAACTTGGCCTGGTGAGCACATTTTATTGGGCTCGGAACTGCTGCTGGCTGTGGGAGCAGTGATGACGGCTCTAAGTGCTGATTCCTCGTGATGGGGATTCGTGCTCCATTTTACATCAGAAGCAAGTAGCGGAAGTTACTGATTTATTTCACTCTCTCTGAGCATACGTTCAGTTGCAAACCATTTCTAGTTTTATTTTGTAAAAGTGTATGTTTGGGTATTTTGGTCGTTGATTTGTTATTAGTTACCTTTCTTTGTGTTTCAGGTTTCTCTATGAATCGTCATCAAGGACTTTGGGAGCACTTCTGAATTCATAACCCACCTAACATCTTTGGTCGGGTGAGAACAGAGGAAAAGGACTTCGTGAAAATGAACTGAATGTGTATTTTCCTAGTGTTTCTAATGTTGATAATCTGTGTCATAGGAGTGGGACTTACTTGGGGAGTTAGAAGTAGGAAATTCAAAGGTTCTTAGGTTTTTGCCTGGTGCCTGCATGAATAATATATTTAACGTAAAGGACTCTAGGTATTAGTGGTGTGGAAACCCGTGGCGCAAAGGGGGAAAAACACTTTTCTAGCAAACTTGGTTGTTTTAAAAATGACTTTTGTATATATAATATTGCTTGAGACTATGACTAATAAAAGCAATGACAACATCTGTTTGTGCACTTTATTTAAAAATCTTAGTACGTGTCTTCCCCTTTAGAGACAAGGGTTGAATTGTGCCAAGAGTAGAAGGTGCTAAGAAGAGGGTGCCAGGTTCAGGGGGAGGAGCCGGGGGGTCCTGTAGAAGCCTCCTCTCCTCGTCTTGATGCTGCTTTGCTGGACGTCAAGACAGGCCGCCGGCTCTAAATATGAGTGACAGAGAACCGAGTCCTTCAGCCTGAAGGTGAATCACTGGTATCTTTTCTTTCTGAGAGCTGACATGGTGTCAGCAGAGGGCCAGGTCTGTGTCCATCTCCCTGTCAGCCACGATTTCTGCGTTGTGACAAATGCAACGGGAGACCGTCTTCGTTTGCTTACTTGTGTCCTCTGCCCCAGCTAAGAGGTAAAGAGCAAGTTCACTGCCTCTGTCTCTTGAAGAAGATCCAGAAACAGACTGTTAACCACAGTTAAGAGCGGTCAGGGTAAGGGTTTTTTGAGGGATAATTGAGAAAGGGGAGTGAGGGGTGCTTATTTTAGCTAATTTTGAACATAAGACTTTCTACACATCTTTGCCAACTAAGACATATTCTGTATTGGTGAATGTAATTTTTTTTTTCTTTTTTGCCCTTGCCTGTGTTTGTTTTAGTATTAAGAAATGAGCCGAGGGGCGCCTGGATGGCTCAGTTGGTGGAGCACGTGACTCTTGATCTCAGAGTTGAGTTTGGGCCCCACACTGGGGGAGATTACTTAAAAATCCTTTAAAAAAATGAATTGAAGAATGTTCTGTCTTTCTATATTCCTGGAAGAGTTTGTGTAAGATTTGAAATAATTCCTTGGGTTTGTTGTTAACACTCAACTCAATCTGTCTGAGCTCAGTGTTTTCTTTGTGGGAAGAGGTTAATTAGTTTTTTAAATTTATACCTGAGTTTTCAGAATAGTCAGGTTTTTCTCTTCTATCTCGTGTCAGTCTTGATGGGAAAAATAATCCAATTTGTGAAAAACCATAATTCAGTTTTTATTGGGCCAAAATAGTTCATAAAATCCTCCTCTGGGCATACACCCTGGGGAATTTCCTGTGCACAAGCACGAGGACCCTCGGAGCTCCAGTGTCTGCAGCAGCCAGGTGGAAATAGCGCCGACTCCCTCCTGGGGGTGGGGCAGCCGTTGCTCCTGCTCCACGGGGATGGCAGGACACGGCGGACGGCACCTCAGGGAGCGTGATGTTGAGGAAAAGAGCAAGTCATAGAAAGACAGTGTGATTTCCTTCTGGAAAGTTTAAAAACATGTAAAACTGAATACTCTATTGCCTATGTTCACACAACATCTCAATATACTGTTATTAATATGTATGGATAATATATCAATAAGCAAGGGAAGATAACAAAATTCAGAACACAGTGTGGGAGGGAAAGTTGGGAGGGTGTGTGAGATTCTTCAGAGGTTACAGTAGAAACAAACTGGAAGCAGGTATTTGCGTGCTCATTTTACTGTTCATAACCTTATACATGTTACATTCTTTTGTATTCAATATTTAATGAAAATTTAATCAGCTGTGAGGAAGAGAGAGCATACGCATCTTTGGCAAAGGATGTGTTTTCAACTTGGGAGCACTCAGACACGGATCTCTCCAGCTGTGAACACTCCACTAGGCCAGCTCCCAGGTGCGTGGAAGAAGTGATGGCCCCACAGAGTGAAGATGCCAGAACCACTGTGCAAACCGTGGAAGGAGGCTCAGAGAGGTGCATGTGCTGGTGCGGGCTCTACACAGGGCCACAAAACCCACTGCAGGGCTACGTTCCATGGGAGGACATTGCTCACCGAAGCCAGATGTCTACCCTGGGGACAGGCTGATGGTGAGATAGGCCGTTATGGAACTAAGCTCTTTGACAGCCATGAGATTACAGGGCCCTGACCAAGACAACCAGCTGGCGGGAAGTGAACGTCAGACGGGTGGAAGCAATAATTGAAAAGAAGACAAGGCCAGAGGTCTTGTCCCAGCCCAGGAGAGTCAGAGAGGGCTCTGGAATGCAGCGTCCCACAGTAGATGGGCAGTAAGGAGTCTGGTCAGTCTCTACCATCCAAGGAAGTCAAGTGGCCCCAGTGAGAATTCTCATTCTTTTTTTTTTTTTTTTTCTTCAACGTTTATTTATTTTTGGGACAGAGAGAGACAGAGCATGAACGGGGGAGGGGCAGAGAGAGAGGGAGACACAGAATCGGAAACAGGCTCCAGGCTCTGAGCCATCAGCCCAGAGCCCAATGCGGGGCTCGAACTCACGGACCGCGAGATCGTGACCTGGCTGAAGTCGGACGCCCAACCGACTGCGCCACCCAGGCGCCCCGAGAATTCTCATTCTTTTGTCCGGGTTCCAGACCTGAGCTGTGAGTTACCAAGAGGCCAGGTACCCCAAAAGAAGGAAGTGTATGTAATTCTGTCCCCAAAGGGGCCTATGACCAGAGATCCTGGGGCTCTGGGAAAAGGTGATCCCCGAACATTGTAAAGACCCTGGGTGTGAGCTGACACGGGTGTGGGACGGCCTTGGGTTCCAGGTAATAAATGGAGATTGGCCCGCTGGCCTATGAGGACATGGTTGTGCAGAAGGCCACATGGAGGCCTCAGAAACAGCCCCGCCCTCCTGAGCCAGCAAGTGAAGCATGACATCACATCCAACAGGAGTGATGGAAACAGGGGCCACAGGGAAGAGCTGAGGAAAATAGGTGGGCGGAGCCATCTCCTTGCCTTCAGCTCATGGCTTGGCTCCCACCAAGCCAAATAGAGCCTGGAGGACGAGGTGGATGCTGCCACCCCAGGTGTTAGCAGCCGTGACATCTCTGCTCACGCAGGCCAACCTGGCCCCGGATTGGAGTGGATGGTTTCTGAATGGGCAAACATCTTTTCCATCCTTGGAAAAGAATATTAGGGACATTTGGCATTCATATGAAATGAACAAAAATATATATAGTTTTTCCCCAAAGTCCTATTAATCTTCTCATCTTCTGTCACAGTTCCGAAGAAATCCTGCTATCTGGACACCCTGCTGGAGGCCACCAGCTAGGGCATCATGCTGAATCAGGCCGTGTGAGCAAGAAGTGGCTGGGCATGGGGGTTTTAAAGTGTGCTGCGGGTTGAGAGGTAAGCCTGGCTGGTCACTGTTGTTCATACACATTGGTCTGGATTCCTCATGGCCAGTGAATGGCCTGAGCTAGTGTCCTGGGTGGTCAGCCTGGTCTGTAGTATAGGCAAAACACGCAGGAAGGTTCCACAGCACAAATCTAACAAAAGCGCCCTCCAGGGATGAGGCACCAAACAGCGGAGACATGGTGTGACCAAGTTGGTCATGGTTGGTGCCACCGCATCATTAGCCACACAGTGCTAGCTGGGTGGCATGAAACCCGCCACAGGGCAGGGGTGGGGGTTCCACGTGGGCCCAACACTAAGGGCTCCCACTTCCTGAGGCCTGTCTAGTGCCGCCACCACCCAGCGGGCCCCTGCCCACCTTAGAAACAAGGCCCTTGTTACGGGACTGTCTCTAGCAGACTAGTCAGCCCTTTGCTAACTGCAGAGCTGTGAAGAAGGGTGACTCTTTAAAAACTGTCCTAGCACAAAACATTTAAACTATAAATTGTTTCTAAGGTGAGAACTATTTCTCGAGGTAACCCTCAGAATTGAATAATAAGAAAACGAGGAGGAAGGCTATACCACCTTGTTTGGTTTGAAAATATTCCATGTAAAATGCAGTGCCCCTTTGGGACCACTGATGGCTAACTGGTGGTTTGTTCTTTGCATGAGAACTGAGAACTGGGGGCAGGGCACACGGCATTGGCTTTGGACAACGGGTCACGCTAAGTGTCAGTCTAGTGAAGGCCTCTCATTCCCTGTGCTCCTGGAGCAGAGAGCGGCCGTGCATGGCGGGCTAGGGTTCAGCCTGCCTGGTCCCACGTGGAGCATGTCCTGTCCAGGTGTCCAGGAGCACATGCTTCCTGAGGTCTCTGTGGCTGCCTCTCACAGGCCCAGGTTCTCGTGGATGTTCTGGCATCTTTTATAGCTAACTTGTGACTGAACCACGCTGCTTTCTAAAATAAAGGATATTTCCGAAGGATTAATTTCAGCAGAGGTGTCTTAATTCTGCTGCTAATGTGTTGTAATAGGTGGCTTTTCTGTCATGTTGCAGCCTTCTTTTGGTATTTTTTCTAGGAAGGGAAATTTCCTGATTTACATTTCTCTAGATTCCTGGCACCAGCATCTGACAGGGAGTCCTGTGTCCCTTGGGGACGTCTCTTCAGCCTCTGTCACTCATGGCACATGAAGCTCCTTCCACTGGTGACACAGCAAATGTAACAAATGTATTTGAGAAGCACATGCAGAACGGTTTCAAAAGGGTTCTGAATCTCCCGCCTCCCAGACGGACGGACAGACAGACAGACGGGCGTGGCAAGGACAGGCGTACGAAAGAAAACATGAGTCGGGCTTCCAATTCTTGCCCGTAAATAAACTCTCACGATAGAACGGACTCAACGCCACGGCCTCTCCAGGTTCAGCTGAGGCAGTGTTTACCCCAGCTCCACGGGCGTCCCGTGAGTATCACACCTCACGGCGCGTGCTGGCCCTGTCTGCACAGCAGCCCACGCTGATCACCCCAAGTGGACCTAACACTAAGTGGTAGCTCTTGCTCTCCTTGTGGAAGAAAATGAGTTTTATGGATGATAGTTTCCACTCAAATGCACATTCTCCCGTCTTGCCAAAAGCCCATGTTGATAAGTCTCTAGGGTAGATCATTTTACGAGATTTTTCTGAGATAAACATGGCATGTGGGATGCATGCTCACTGAGGGACCCTGTGGTAGTCTGGGTAATGGCCCCCCAAAATATTTGTTATAGGTGCACCTGGCTGGCTCAGTTGGTGGAGCATGCACTCTTGATCTTGGGGCCATGAGTTTGAGCCCCACGATGAGTCTAGAGATTACTTAAATAAATATATATGTCTATATATCTGTATATCACTTAAATGTATTTGTTATAATCCCTGGAATCTGTCAATATTACCTTATATGGAAAAACAGATTTTGCAGATGTGATGAAGTTTAGGATCTTGAGTTGGGGGATGTTACCCTGCTTTATCCGGTGGACCCTGGTGCCATCACAAGCGTCCTTATCAGGGAGCCGGGGGCTGATTGGTCACACGCACAGAAGGCAGATTCGACCACAGAGGTGGAGACTGGAGGGATGTGGCTGGGAGCCTTGAACTGCAGGCAGCTGCCAGAAGCTGGAGAAGGCACGCACGAATCCTCCCACTGAGGCTTCAGAGAGAGTGTGACCCCACAAAGCCTTTGTTTATGCCAGTGAGGCCGTGGACTGCTGGCCTCCAGAACTGAGAGAATGAGTTTATGTTGTGTGAAACCCCAGAGTTTGTGGTCATTCCCGTTGCAGCAGCCACAGCAAGCATACTGACCCCATCTTCCACCAAAACTCATGCAAGTGTAGGAAACTCAGATGTTGGGCAACTTCCCTCGAAAAGCTCACACTTCCATTCTGGAGCACCTGCCCACAAGTGCTTTTCCGTTCAGTACACATGGGATACAGCAGAGCCTCCTGGCCAACAACATAACACGACACAACACAACACAACACAACACAACCATTCCCAGCAGGGAGAGCCTCCTGGAGTGAGTTTCTGATCCTCCTGTAGGGCTGCCTGGGTGTAGTCCGTGATCTGCAGTCCCAGTGGTACTCATGTCATTAAATAGCACAGCTGCGTTCAGCAGTGGGTGACAGGAAGGGACCGGGAAATGAGCTGAAATGCATAAAATGTACACCACAGAGACGGGAAAGGAACATGAGGGGAAATGGCCTGGGGCTGGTGCTGGTTGGTGGCTGGAGCTCTGTGTCTCCCCCTTCTTGCCTCCCATTCCACATCCCCCTGGACATTTGGTGGGGGTCTTCTGCTGAGGTAACCCAAGTGTTCATTTCTAAGGGTCTGTAGCAAGCCAAGATAATTTTCTCAAGAAGAAAATGCCGCAGAGTGCCTGCTCATGCTTCAAAATCCAGGAGCTCACCCTGTGTTAACACTTTTCTACAGGAGAGTACAGGCCCCATCTGTATGGAAACTTTGGCCCTGCTTTATGACAAATGGCAAAGCAGCTTGCCCTGTAGTTGGAAAAGCTTTTGATTTGGGGCCTCACAAAATTGGCAGCTTGCAGGTCTATCCAGGAAATGGAAGAATGCACACCTCCCAATCCTGAGAGTTCCCGAAGACCACTCTTCTTTTTTTTTTCTTTATTTTTTAATGTTTGTTTATTTTGAGAGAGACTGTACACAGGGCAGGGCAGAGCTGGGGGGTGGGGGGAGAGAATCCCAAGCAGGCTCGCGTTGTTAGTGCAGAGGCCGAGGTGGGGTTCCGTCTCCCCAACCGTGAGATCATGACCTGAGCCGAAGTCAGTAGTCAGACACTCAACCGACTGAGCCAACCAGGCGCCCGGGACTGCTCTTCCTTCTTGGCAGTGGTGCTGCGCTAGGTCCCACATGTCCCCAGAACTTCTGTGCCACACGCAGGGCCCTCCCAATTCAGGGTCATGCTTGCCCCCTTCCTTGGTTGGTCCTGTAGTGAGCTCTGGCTGTAGCAGGACTCGGGAGTGACAGCTGCCGAGTTCAATCCCAGGCCTGGTATCTTCTTACATTTTTGCCATGGTCGTGACTTCTCCAAGACGGTTCTGCCTTCTTATGCAGGCCATGCTGCGGTAAAGGCCATGTGATGGAAGTCAATACCCGGCATTGTTCAAATCTTTGACAGGAGTACAGATCTCTGAAGTTCCAGAGAAATTCCTATTTTTAAAAAAACTGAATAACTTGGGGCACCTGGGTAGCTCAGTCGGTTAAGTATCCGACTCTTGGTTTCAGCTCAGGTCATGATTTCAAGGTTTGTGAGATTGAGCCCCGAATCGGGCTGTGTGCTGACAGTGCGGAGCCTGCTTGGGATTCTCTCTCTTGCTCTCTGCCCCTCCCCGGCTTGTGTGTGTGCTCAAAAATAAACATTTAAAAACAAAACTTAATATCTTATATGTAATAAAACTCACTGATCTTAAGTTTATAGTTTGATGAGTTTTAAAAAGTATATTTAACCAAATAGCCCATAATACCCCAGTCAAGATTAGAACATTTCCATCACCCTAGAAAGTTCTCTCCTGCCCTCACTCTTTCAGGAAGTAGCCGACTGTTCAGATTTCCATCACCAGGGGGGTGTGTTGCTGGTTTATAAACTTCATGAAATGAAATCACACAGGTACTCTTCTGTGTCTGGCTTCTTCCATTTTTTGTTTGTTTGGTTTTTTTAGCATTTATTTATTGTTGAGAGACAGAGTATGAGCAGGGAAGGGGCAGAGAGAGGGAGATACAGAATCCAAAGCAGGCTCCAGGCTCTGAGCTGTCAGCACAGAGCCTGATGTGGGGCTTGAACCCACGAACTGCGAGATCGTGACCTGAGGGGAAGTCAGATGCTTAACTGACTGAGCCACCCAGGTGCCCTTGTAGTTCATTCCTTATTGTTGAGTGGTATTCAGTTTTATTAATATACCAGCTTGCTCATCCAGAGTATTGGTTTGAATTTAATATCTTTGTAGGGACGGGGAGCTTAAAGACTTTCTCGTTTCTTCCATACTTCATTCCATGGTCAGGGACTAATCTATACCTCACATTACTGAGGCTGACATCCTAGGGTACACTCAGACACCAGGGGAAAGGCATGAGGTATGTTTGGGGGCCCATGGTGACAGACCATAGTGACATTCTGGCTTGCAAAGGGTGAGCATTAGCCCACAGTCACTGCTCTGCTGTCCCTGAGAAGTGTTAGCATCTGCCTTTCTCAGGCCTGTGACTGGAGAATGGCTACAGTTCTCTGGGAGAAGGAAGGAAAGTTGCAAGAACACATGCTGGTGATATCTGCATCCTTTCTGAAGCCCCAGGCTCTGTGTATCTGGTGATTCATTAGGATTGGGAGAGAGGCCTTGATGTCATTGTGGAAGTTCCAAGTTTGCTAGACCCAGAGTTATTTTGCTTAAATAAGCCAGGTATTTTAGAAGCTGCCTGTCTAGTTTGGTCCTAGAATTATCAGGATCAGTTAGTAACCACAAGGGCTGTGAGGGACTTTGAGGTTTTCTCAGACCTTCTCTGTGGCTAAGTAAGGCTGATCCACACTTGTGTTCTCTTGAGAAGGAATTCCTTTTTTTTGTTTTTTAGGTTTATTTATTTATTTTGAGAGAGTGAGGGAGGGGCAGAGAGAGAGGGAGAAACAGAGAATCCCAAGCAGGCTCCACACTGTCAATGCAGAGCCTGACACAGGACTTGAACCCACGAACCCTGAGATCATGACCTGAGCTGACACCAAGAGTCGGATGCTTAACTGACTGAGCCATCCAGGTGCCCTGAGAAGGAATTCTTAAATGTCCTGCAGAAATGGGCCAGCTGCTGACAGCCTCCCTTTTGCTTTCTCTGGTCAAGTGCTGAATTTCTCAAGTTTGTGTGGTTTCTCCTGGTCTCAAAGTCTGGCTGGCTTTTCTGGGGTGCCTGGGTGGCTTAGTCGGTTAAGCATCTGACTTCGACTCAGGTCATGATCTCACAGTTCGTGGGTTTGGGCCCTGCGTGGGGCTCTGTGCTGACAGCTTGGAGCCTGGAGCCTGCTTCAGATTCTGTGTCTCCTCTCTTTCTGCCCCATCCTGCTCCCGCTTGCTCTCTCAAAAATAAATAAACATTAAAAAGAAAAAAACAACCCAAAAAAGTCTGGCTGGCTTTTCTGCACACGCTCACCAACCATCTGCAGAAGCTTGCTTCTGTGGGGGCACGCACAAGGAGCTGGTCATGGGGTTGGGAGGTGTGTGGGTGATGAATGGGGCAATAGGGGTACCTGTGGGTCATCTGGGGGGAATCAACAGGCAAGGTGACCCCAATGGCTCATTGGCAGGCCTTCAGGTACCCCTACCTCCTACACAGCTGGGGAAGCCGGATGCTCACTCACATGCTTTCACTGCCCGCCTCTACCCCACAGGAGAAGGGAGGGATCAAGAAGGACTCTTGACCCTGTGCTGTGCTGCCTTGGGGGTGGGGTGACATGAAACGGTCTTCCCCTTTACAATGCACCCAGTCTTGAATTATCATCATCATCATCATCATCATCATCATCATCATCATCATCAGTAGTAGTATGTGCTCCAACAAAATCCTCCATTAGACTCCATTAGACTCCTGGACTTCCGCAGAGGCTGTCTTTTCTTGGGCGATTTTCAAAATCTGTTTTCTTTTGAGGTAAGACACTAGAAAACTCTGTTGCTGTATTGATGATGTCCTACCTCTCCCCCCGTTTTTTTTGAAGGTTTTTAATTTTAATTCCAGTACAGTTAACATACAGTGTTATATTAGTTTTGAGTGTACAGTATAGTGATTCAACAGTTCTATATATTACACAGTGCTCATCAGTAAAAATGTGCTCCTTAATATCCATCACCTGTTTCCCACCTCTAGTAACCATCAGTGTGTTCTCTGTAGTTAAGAGTTTGTTTCTTGGTTTGTCTCTTTATTTTTTTTTCCTTTGCTCATTTGTTTTGTTTAATTCCACATTTGAGTGAAATCGGATGGTATTGGTCATTCTCTAACTGACATTTCACTTAGCATTACACTCTCTAGTTCCATCCATGTTGTTGCAAATGGCAAGATATCATAATTTTTAATGGCTGAGTAATATTCCATTGTATATATACCACTTCTTTATCCATTCATTAGTTGATGGACACTTGGGCTGCTTCCATAATTTGGCTACTGTAAATAACGCTGCAATAAACAAGGGTGTATGTATCCCTTTGAAGGGGTGTTTTTGTGTTCTTTGGGTAACTACCCAGTAGTGAAATTACTGGATGGTAGGTAGTTCTATTTTTAATTTTTTGAGTAACCTCCATACTGTTCCACAGTGGTTGCACCAGTTTGCATTTCCACCAACAGTGCATGAAGATTCATTTTTCTCCACATCCTTGTCAACACTTGTTATTTCTTGTGTGTTTTATTTTAGCCATTCTGACAGGTGTGAGGTGATATCTCATTGTGGTTTTGACTTGCATTTCCCTGATGGTGAGTGATGTTGAGCATGTTTCCATGTGTCTGTTGGCCATCTGGATGTCTTCTTTGGAAAAATGTCTGTTCCTGTCTATCTTCTGTCCATTTTTAAATTGGGTTATTTGTTTTTTGGGTGTTGAGTTGTATCAGTTCTTTTTACATTTTGGATAGTAGCCCTTTATTAGATATGTCATTTGCAAATATCTTCTCCCATTCTATAGATTGTCTTTTAGTTTTTTGATTGTTTCCTTTGCTGTGCAGAAGCTTTTCTATTTTGATGTAGTCCCAATAGTTTATTTTTGCTTTTATTTCCCTTGTCTCAGGAGACATATTAGAAAAGTGTTGCTACAGCCAATGTCAGAAATTACTCTCTGTGCTCTCTTCAAGGATTTTTATGGTTTCAGGTCCCACATTTAGGTCTTTAATCCATTTTGAGTTTATTTTTGTATATGGTGAAAGAAAGTAGTCCAGTTTCACTCTTTTGCATGTAGCTCTCCGGTTTTCCCAATAGTATTTGTTGAAGAGACTGCCTTTTTCCCATTGGATGTTTTTTCCTGCTTTGTTGAAGATTAATTGACCTGATAATTGTGCGCTTATTTCTGGGTTTTCTATTCTGATCCATTCATCTATGTGCCTATTTTAGTGTGAGTACCATACTGTTTTGATCAATACAGCTTTGTGATATAACTTGAAGTCTGGGATTGTGATGCCTCCAGCTTTGCTTTTCTTTTTCAACGTTGCTCTGGCTATTCGGGGTCTTATGTGGTTCCATATCTTAGGATTGCTCTAGTTTTGTGGAAAACGCTGTTGGTAAATGTGTAGATTGCTTTGGGTAGTATAGACATTTTAACAATATTTGTTCTTCCAGCCTGTGAACATGGAATGTCTTTCCGTTTCTTTGGGTTGTCTTCAATTTCTTTCATCAGTGTTTTAAAGTTTTCAGATATGGATCTTTCATCTCTTTGGTTAAGTTTATTCCTGGTATTTTATTATTTTTGGTGCAATCGCAAATGGGATTGTTTTCTTAGTTTCTTTTTCTGTTGTTTCATCATTAGTGTAAATAAATACAACAGATCTCCATGTATTGATTTTACTGAACTCATTTATCAGTTCTAGTAGTGTTTTGGTGCAGTCTTTCAGGTTTTCTATATAGAGCATCATGTCATCTGCAAATAGTGCAGGTTTTACTTCTTCCTTATCAATTTGGATGCCTTTTATTTCTTTTTGTTGTTGATAGCTGTGGCAGTAGTATGCAGTATGTATGTTGAATAAAAGTGGTGAGAGTGGACATCCTTGTCTTGTTCCTGACCTTAGGGGAAAAGCTCTCAGTTTTTCCCCATTGAGGATGGTGTTAGCTGTGGTTTTTTCATATATGGCCTTTATTATGTTGACCTTTGTTGAGGGTTTTTATCATGAATGAATGTTGTACTTTGTCAAATGCTTTTTCTGCATCTATTTAAATGATTGTATCATTTTTATCCTTTCTCTTATCGAGGTGATGTATCACATTGATTAATCTGTGAATATTGAATCACCCATGTGTCCCAGGAATAAATCCCTCTTGATTGTGGTGAATGATTTTTTTATATGTATTGCTGGATTTGGTCTGCCAGTATTTTGTTGAGGATTTTTGCATCTATGTTCATCAGAGCTATTGGCTTGTAGTTTTCCTTTTTTGTGGTGTCTTTATCTGGTTTTGGTATTAGGGTAATGCTGATCTCAGAGAATGAATTTGGAAGTTTTCCTTCCTCTTCTATTTTTTGGAGTAGTTTGAGAAGAATAGGTATTAACTCTTCTTTAAATGTTTGGTAGAATTCGCCTATGAAACCATCTGACCCTGGACTTTTGTTTGTTGGGAGTTTTTGGATTACTTATTCAATTTCATTGCTGGTTATCAGTCTGTTCACATTTTCTATTTATTCCTGCTTCAGTTTTGGTAGGTTATATGTTTCTAGGAATTTGTATATTTCTTCTAGGTTGTCCAATTTGTTGGCATATAATTTTTCATAATAGTCTGTTACAAGCATTTGTATTTCTGTGGTGTTGGTTGTTATTTCTCCTTTTCCATTTGTGATTTTTATTTGAATTCTCTCTCCCTCCCTCTTTCTCTTTCATCTGGCTAGAGGGTTATTAATTTTGTTGGTCTTATCACAGAACCAGTTACTGGTTTTGTTGATCTGTTCTATTTGTTTTTTAGTTTATTTTTATTTTTTATTATACTGGGAGAGAGAACATGTGTGATCAGGGGAGGGGCTAAGGTAGAAAGAGAGAGAATCCTGATGCAGGGCTCGATCCTGTAACCCTGGAATCATGACTCAAGCCAAAATTAAGGGTCAGATGCTCAAGTGACTGAGCCACCCAAACACCCCTGTTTTTTAGTTTCTACTAGGTTTATTCTCTAATCTTTATTATTTCCTTCCTTCTGCTGATTTTGGGTTCTTTTTTTTTTTTTTTTTTCTTTTTCTAGTTCCTTTAAGTGTAAGTTTATGTTGTTTATATGAGATTTTTCTTGCTTCTTGAGGTAGGCCTGTATTGCTATAAACCTCCCTCTTAGAACCCTTTTTGCTGCATCCCAAAGATTTTAGACCATTTTGTTTTCATTTTCATTTGTTTCCATGTAATTTTTCATTTCTTTGATTTCTTGGTTGACCCATTCATTGTTGAGTAGATGTTATTTAACCTCCAGATATTTTGTTCTTTCCAGATTTTTCCCTGTGGCTGATTTCTACTTTCATAGTGTTGTGGTCAGAAAAGATGCATGGTACGACTTTGGTCTTTTTAAATTTATTGACACTGGTTTTATGATCTATTCTGGAGAATGTTCCATGTGCACTTGAAAAAAAATGTGTATTCTGTTGTTTTAGATGGAATGTTCTGACTCTATCTGTTAAGTCCATCTTCTCTACTTTTAATTATCAACATTTGATTATTGTTATCTGGATCTATTATTTTACTAGGAATTGCAAAATGGTGATTTTCTAACTGTCACTCTTTTGTTTTGGTCACCTGGACTTTTTCTGCAAAGAAGAACTTTCCTTCAAAAATCATCCTGAAATGTTATTCATGCAGAAAAGTCAGGATAAATGCTTTGATTCTTTATTTTCCAATTTTTAGAAGAATGAATTCATGCCCTAGCAACTATTGAAGACTACTAATATTCTCTTAGTTTTATCACGAACAGTACATTTTTATAAGTCTGGTGAATTTTAATCCATTGCACTCATTTTGTTAATGCTCAGATTTCCCTGTCTTTGGGAGCCTTTGTAGGAGCCGTTTTCGAGTTTATTCTTGTGGCCCTTTGACAAGACCCTGGTCTCATCTACAAGTTTCTGCACTAGGAGCATCTCAGGTCTGGAGTTCTGTGATAAACCCTTTGGGACATTCTGTGTGGCTTTGAGATTAAATCTGGCTTCACATTTTGGTGTAGCCTCTGTGAGGCTGGGGCAGGTTATGAAAACTCTCAGAGTATCACTTTATTTCTAAAATCTGGATAATAACACTCATCTCACATTAGTGAGGTATCAGATAGATATGAAGCACCTCTGAATATTTCCCTTTTCCTTATTTCAGAGACTATTTCTCCACATTCCTCTTATGCACACAGCATTTTGCTGAGTAGGTGGTAGCTGTGTAATGAAGCTTACCCACTGATAGTTTACACACGGTGAGGGCACTAAGGTGGTACTTGGGGGAGGCATTATTAATATCTTAAAGTGTTGTATGAGTGCATGGCATTCAAATTGGGATTTCCTCTCTACCCCATCCTCACAGCTACTCGGTTTTCAGAAGTTGCCTGTTGGGAATTAGAGTCCAAATCAGATGTCAGGCTGTGTTGGTTTGGATCTGCCAATAAAAATCATCCGAATTCTGATTTGGAACTAATCTACCATCCCATGTAGTCTTAGCTCTGCTCCATTTGGTCAGAGAGATACTTGCCTTTCCAAAGGGATCTATAGTTTAATTAATTGAGGCTTGTTGGGTCCTCTATAATCCTCAGGTTGAAACATAAATTATAAACGAGGAGGCTCTCTTATTGCAAATGAATGAATGGAGTCTTGCTTTGTGGGAACTTGAGTTCTGAAATCCAAATGGCAACACTCTTGGTTACTCTGATTGAAAGTGGCCACTCAAGTTGGCACATCTAAGACACATCGGGTTGCAGATGGTTGGCTTGCAACCTTGCCCACAGCAGAGCTGTTCAGAGAACTAACTGACAGGAGGCTGAGGCTGTTTGCAGCCTTGGCCTGAAGGACTTGGTTCTCGGCAGGGCAGACCTTTTCTTTGGCACGGTGGTCCCTGTGGGTCCAGGGGCATGAATGCTGGCTGATAACCTGGGGGAAAGCAGATGATAGGAGGGGGTGTCCCAGATAGGAGGGGGTGAGGCAGTGCCCAAGGTTGGCTTCGTCTTTTTCTGCGGCTTTGCCAGGAGACTTTCAGCCTGGTCCTTGTACCACTTGTCCATCTAGAACATTCTGGGAAAGCACCATAGGATATGAATATTTTTCAAGACTGATAAGCCAGCTTGTTGGGAGAGTGTGACTTTGTGTGAGGTTTACCTTTTGGTGAAGTACACGAAAGGCACGTCTTCAGGTTTTCCCTGATGTATACCTCCTTCTGACTCTAAGTGAAAGAAACAACACCGATTTAATTGTGCCAAATACCTCTGGCATCACCACTCTAAACAGCAACCAGCAACAGCCTGTTGAGCAAGCTGACCCCTGCTCTGGAGACATGACAAGGACTGGCTTCTAGAGCTTTCTCACCAAACTGGGATGGTGAACCAGGGAGGACTGGCAATTGTGGGATGTTGGGACTCTGCAGCGACACCATGGCTTTGAATCCTGCCTGATTCTGCTGCTTAAACTGGCTATAGGATCTTGGAAAGATGGTTTGAATCTCCTCACCTTGGTCCCCTCACTTGTAGAACAGGGATACCAGTGCCCATCCGTCGCTGCAATCATTGTCTGGCACCTTGCCAGTGCTTTATAAAGTTAGGCATTTCTCTCATTATTAACAGTTCATGACTGTTTATTAGTAATAAAGAATCCGGGGCCAGTTGACTTAAAAGCCTGCAATTTGTCTGCAAGCCTGTGAACAGAGTGACTGAGGCATCGACAAACCTGGCAAAGCAAAGGGCTGCCTAGGAGGCAGGGAGCCTGCCAAGCCAAGGAAGACAGAGATGCAGGGCAGGGAGTGGCACCTGTCCTCAGGAAGGGTCATACCCAGGGACCAGCACCGAACATTTTCGGCGCATTCACTCCCATGACCCACGTTCCGGGATAGAGGATCTGCCTGGGCTTGTTCAAGCCCAAGTCTGTACCTGGTGGCGCATCTTGACAGACATATGTTTTGAGGGGAGAAGGCCCACAAACAGGGGTGCTGCTGGCCATAGGGGAGCAGTGCCTGCGGACAACAGCTCCACACCGTGCAGGGTCAGCTGCACCCTCCTGCCCCCTTGGCCTCTGATGACTGGCAAAAGGCCAATAACACAGCATCCAACATGCTCAGCCTAATTCTTCCAAGTGTGGGGGTCCAGGAACAATATTAGGGATGCAGTCTCCCTCTCTCTCTCTCTGGGGCTGTCACTGTCTAGTTGTGCCGCAGAGGTGGGAGGAAGCTGGTGCCCTTGGAACAAGACCTCAAGGAGTGGCAGGTGGTTTCTCGGTGACCAAGTGCTGGGGCTGCCTTATCTGCAGCCACGGGGTAGAGGCGGTTCGCTCCTGGCCTACACAGACCTCTCTGGGGCCTGACAGCGTGCTTGCTTCTCAGGTGGAACCGGACCATCAGGTGACTCACACCCCGGGTCACTGTTCAAAGAGACACCCAGGCAGCTGTGTTTAAATGATGAAAAATAGCCAATTAAAAATGGCCAATCTGGCAGTTTTGACTGTTTTAGTCAATAATTCCGATTTCATAGCAGCTAAGCATACTACGATGACATTCAGCCAGGGCCACATTGTTTGTCTAACAATTTGAGGATGCTCATGACCACATATTCAAGTGCTCCTGTTCACACGGAGTGTGCAAAAGCTGTCTGTGCTGACCCTGAATCTCATCACAAATCTCTCCTCCTTGAGAAAACTATTGCTGATCGAGTGGGAGCCCAGTGAGCATTTCCAGCCTGGCATGCTGAACACACAGCTCCCGCCTGAAGGGGAGTGCGAAGCAGCGCTCAGGGCGCTGTTGACATCGCGAGGCAGCTTCCTCTGGCTCTCCCCATGCCATAGGACCCCCTACAGCTGGCCGCCTCCTCCATACAGCCCAGCCACCCCATCATGAATACTTTCTGGTCTGTTAGGTGTCACAGTTCTGCGATGTCAGCCCTGATGTTTCCCAGAGCACCGAATGATGCAGTCAAAACCGTCAGGTTGGCCAAGAGTTTGGTCTGTCACTGCTCCGCAACATTCAAGGCCACAGAGCTGGCATGCACTGCATCAGAACTGAGCCCTGACCTTCTGACCCCACGTCCTGCGTCTTTCCTGGGAGTTCCACCCCACTCAGCTACTCAGCCTCACAGGACGTCCTCGGAGAAAGATAAGGCTCAAGGGCTGTGTCTGACCTTGAAAATCTCCTTGGATGAGGTTGACCAAGTATGCTCTTCTGTGGATGTAAGATTGCATCACATACAGACCAGACCTTGGCACGCTATGGGTGCGTATCATGAATATGAATAAGTGTGACAATAGTGAATCAAGTAAGGTCGTAAGTGAATGGCCTAAAGCGTAAATACATGTAGGAGACACTTGTCTAAGGGGCTCAGGGAATAAGCATGTTTTGTAGTGTTTGGGTGCTATACACACAGCAGACAGATGTATACACGTGCCTTCTATAGCACCAAACATTCTTACACACAGGCTCATGCACACATAGCATACACGAATACATACACATATACTTCCACACGGTGCAGTCATACATGCAGATACCTGTGCACACACATGTGCAGTCCCACATGACACACAAGGACACACCTCCTTGTGTGTCTGGGCCATTCACTGGGGATTCCTGTCATGACAATCTGGCCAGTGCTCCAGAAAGAGCCATGCCCAGTCTTTTTTTTTTTTTTTTGAGATGGAGAGAGTGAGGGAGAGAGGGGCAGAGAGAGAGGGAGAGAGGATCCCAAGAAGGGTCTGCACTGACAAACTGTGAGATCATGACGAGCCAAGATTGAGTAGGACACTTAACCAGCTGAACTACCTCGGTGCCCCCACAGCCTTCTCTTAGATCAGAAAGCCAGGCTACCTCAGCCTGGGCTCTGGAACCTGGTCCTGCTCTTCATCAACCAGATGTTCCTGCCTTCCCCCCTCTCTTCCGTGTGTTCCCTTTTCTGCCTTTAGCTGCTTCTGTCCTTTCAGCAGAGCTGAGATCTTGCGGCACTGGTGAAGCCATCCACACCTTTGTGGGTTTTGTGCTTCTTTCCAGTGTTTCTGTTACTGAAATTTCCTTGCAGTCCTTCTGGTGCCTCTGCCAGAGCCCTCGGGGTGAAGCAGGCCGAGGCTCAGTAGACTAGTCAAGAGCCAGCAAACAATGGAAGCGACCCCATGCGCTTTCTGGGAGACCTGTTTACCAAGGCCAAGGAGCTGTATGGCCCCAGAGTAAACAGTCCTCCAGGACGCAGCCTCAGGAGGGGCCCGGAGCTCTTCCAGGTCCTTGAGAGGGACCTTGCCCTCTGTGAGGGCCCCAGTGACCTCCATGTCCTGGCGGGCACAGCCGGCTCCCTCTGTAGCCAGGGTGTGGTGACCAGCATCGACAGCAGAGAAATAGGGCTAGATATCTGGCTCCGGGTCCCTGGGCATCACACAGTGATGGCAGGCACTGTCCTGCCCTCGTGTTTCTGCATCACCTGTGGGCCTGTCACGAACAAGCTTTACCTTCTAGCCCATCTAGATCCTACTTTTTTTCTTTTCCTGTTGTTTCTGTCACCCAATTTATCACCAGCCAGCTCTGTGGTAGTCGGGATGGCCTCACCTGTGCTCATGCCCACGTGAGTGCTGTCACACCCTGCCTGGCCTGCACCCTCACTGAGGTGGATCCCTACATGCACACACGGTGGTGTGCGGGGTGCCGAAATCGAGCAGAGGAACGGCTGTCTTCAGGCCTTCCTCAGAGAGTCTGTGGATGAATCATCTCACCATCGAATTCTACTCGGCCAGCAGTGTGGTGTGAACCCAGGGTCCGAATACTAAGTGCTAAGAACACACAATGAGTAAAGAACCCCAGGTCACCTGTTTGGCCATCCTCTGGGGGGGGGGGGGGGAGGGGGCTGCATGTACAAAGTGCAGATCTGTGGGCACGTGCGGAGCAGGACCATGGTTGCTCCTGCTGTGTCCCCACAGGGGTGGACAAGTGCTCTCTCTGGAGGGGCAGTTCCCTGGGCCTTTGGGTGACAGAACTCCTTGCCCACAGATGGGCAGACAAGGAGGGCCTACTTTCTTGGGCACAGGGACAGAGGGTGTTGAGCAGGACCGGGTAAGGGAGGGACCCGGTGGGGAGGACAGGCATCAGCAAGGAGGTGATCGCCAGGGCGATCAGGCCCAATATTCAGTTCCAATTGTAGATGTCCTGCGCTGAGCTGTAGCCCCCTCACCATCTACCCTACCCCAAAGTGTGCACAGGCCAGCCCCACCGCACCGGGGCGGTAAGGGGCCAGGAGGGAGAGGACTTGGGAAGGCTAGCTGATGAGCGCCACGCAGCAAGGAGAGATCTGCAGGCGCAGGCACAGCAGGAACCAGACTTCATCTAGGGGAGCCGGACCCACAGGGGTGAGGCCAGGCCACTGCCCAATGCTGAATGAGGCAGGCGAGGGGCCGAGGGGATGGACACACTCACGCTCAGAGCCTGCATTCTCTCTCACACAGCTCCCTCTGATTCCTCGAACGCCCCCCGGCCCAGGACCCCTGCAGCCATACCCTGCTTTTTAGGAAGAAGTCTTCCTGAGAGGTCCGCAAGGTCCCCAAGGCCCCCCGCGGACCCCTGGACAGTGGCCAGGGAGGGACACCAGGGGCGCGTCCGCACCGTGGATCCTGATCTCGCCGCGTAGAGTTCGGAACTCGGAAGGCGCTGATCCTCCAGGCTGGGCTCCCACAGTTTCCTCTTCCTCAGGCTGAGGACCTCCCACACTTTCACAGCCCCCCCCCTCCCCCGCTCTGCGCCCCCTTCTGATGGATCCACAACACGTCTGGTCACATTAAAATTAAATAAAACTAAGAGCCGGCGATCGGCTCCTGGGCGGCCTCAGCCACACGTCAATGGCCGCCGGCCCCGCGTGCTCACGGACGCCGCGTGGGACCACGCGGGTGGGCGCCCTGCCCGGGGTCTGAGCAAAAAGGGTCGGGCCTTTCCCCCGCCTGGCCAAAAGGGAGGGCCACGTCCCGGGCGGGCCAGTGCGACCACGGGGGACCCGGGACCCCCGGGCCGGGCGAGGACTGGGTGCGCTCAGCTCACCCCAGCCCCCTGGGGGAGGGCGGAGCCACAAGGATGGGACGGGGGCGCGCTGGGGCGGCCGCGCGCCGGCAGGTGGGGCGGGCCGGGGCCGGGGGTGGGGGTGGGGGTGGGGGGCGCCGTGGGCGGGGCCGGCTGGCGCGCGGTGGGGCGGGGCCTGGGTGTGGGCGGGGCCGGAGGCGCTGTCCGGTGCTGAAGCGGCGGCGGGCGCGGGCAGCGCGGGGAGGAGCGGTGCTCGCCAGAGTCGGTCCCGCCGCCCCCGCCGCGCCGCCATGGACTGAGCGCCGCTCGCCCGGCCGCCGACATGGGGCCGCTGCTCGCGCTCCTGCTGCTGCTGCTGCTGCCGCCGCCGCGCACCGCGCCCGCGCCCCGCACCCGGCAGCTTCCGGGGCTTCTCGGTGAGTGGGGAGGGGGGTGTCGGGGGAGGGAGGAGAGGGCGCCTGAGGGAGGGAGAGGGCGGGGGTGGGGTTGCTCGATGATTTTGGGGGCGAGGGGAGGGGGCGTCGCGGTGAATATGAGGGGCAGGGGGAGGGGGCTTCTCGGCGAGGAAGGGGGAGGGGCTGGGGTAGGGAGGCTTCTCGGTTTGGGAGGGGGCGGGGGAGAGGGCTTCCCGGTGAACGAGGTGGGCGGGGGGGAGGGGGCTTCTCGGCGAGTGAGGGGGCGGGGGTGGGGGACTTCCGGGTATGTTTGGGGGAGGGGGTGCTTCTCGGTGCGTGAGGGGGCGGGGGTGGGGGGCTTCCCGGTGTGAGGGGGCAGGGGAGCTTCCCGGTGTGTGAGGGGGCGGGGGTGGAGGGGCTGCCTGGTGTGTGAGGGGGAGGGGGTGGGGGCTTCCGGGTGTGTGGGGGCGGGGGTGGGGGGGCCGCCCGGTGTGTGAGGGGGCGGGGGTGGGGGGCTTCCGGGTGTGTGAGGGGGCGGGGGTGGGGGGCTGCCCGGTGTGTGAGGGGGCGGGGGCGGGGGGGCTTCCGGGTGTACGAGGGGGCGGGGGCGGGGGGGGCTGCCGGGTGTACGAGGGGGCGGGGGCGGGGGGGGCTGCCGGGTGTACGAGGGGGCGGGGGCGGGGGGGCTGCCGGGTGTACGAGGGGGCGGGGGCGGGGGGGGCTGCCCGGTGTGTGAGGGGGCGGGGGCGGGGGGGGCTGCCGGGTGTACGAGGGGGCGGGGGCGGGGGGGGGCTGCCGGTGTGTGAGGGGGCGGGGGGGGCTGCCCGGTGTGTGAGGGGGCGGGGGCGGGGGGGCTGCCCGGTGTGTGAGGGGGGCGGGAATGGGGGGGGCTGCCGGGTGTGTGAGGGGGCGGGGGTGGGGGGCTTCCGGGTGTGTGAGGGGGCGGGGGTGGGGGGGCTTCCGGGTGTGTGAGGGGGCGGGGGTGGGGGGGCTGCCCGGTGTGTGAGGGGGTCTTCTCAGGGAGTGACGGGGGGGGGGGCAGAGAGGAGGTTTGTCGGTGCGCCGGGGGGGAGGGGCTTCTCGGTGAGTGCGGGGCGGGGTCCGGGCGCGGTGCCGGGGGGGGGCGCTCACTGGAGGGGCGCGGTGCCTCGCGGGGTCCCTGCTCTCCCCCGGGTGCCTCTCTGTCCTCGGCCGCAGGGCCAGGCAGGATTCGCACCCTGCCTCAGTTTCCTCCCGGGAGCCCCTCCTCCCCGCCCAGGACGCCGGCTCAGGGCGGCCGCCGACGACGGGGCGTCCCGTGCGTGCGTGCGTGAGGATGTAGGGCTGGGGCGACGGGGAGGCGCGCCGCGGCCGAGGCGCCCCTCGCACCCGCGCCTCGGACTCCTGCCTGCGCGGTCAGCACGTGAACCCCCGCTGGCAGCCGCCTCTCGGCAGACGGACATTTTCCTTCCGCGGCCGGGGTCCGCCTCCGTGAGATCGCCTTTCGCCGTGTTTACCCAGGAAACGTGCCGGGCCCCGCGCCCCGCTCCGCGCCTCCCTCCGCGCCGGCCCTTCGGTGGAGGAGACTCACCTTAAAGCTTCAAGGCCCGGATTGCCCAGCGCGGCAGACCAGATAATAGGGGGTTGCTAGGTGTCCAGAGGGAGGGCAGAAACCTGTCCTGGGCGGTGCCGAGGGGTCGCTTGGCCACCTGGCCTCCTCCGCCCCTGGCCTGGCCCTTCTGGAACCCCGAACAAAGAGGTGGCACGGAGAGAGGTCAGTCTCCCCAGATTCCTGGCTAATGCAGACCGCGACCCAGTTAGAGGGACAGCCGGTGATTTGAAGGGAGGCCCTCGCCCCTGGGGTGGAGGGGTGTGACCGGTGCCCACATCCCGGGGTGCTGCTATCCAAGTCACCACGCACAGATAGTCCTTGTTAGGTAGGGACAAGCTTGGGAAGGCTTGGGGGCCTGGCCCACTCTGCCTAGACCTCCAGGACCTTGCCTCAAACTGGTGATGAGGGTTGAGCCGTGGACCCGTCTACAGGCCTGTCACCTCCAGTGAGAGCTGTTCGCTCAGCTGGCCAGGTGCAGCCCTGCAGGTCAGGGGGACCCAGGCTCAGCTGATGTTGCTCTAGGGAAGGCAGTTTCTATGGGCTGAGTGGGAGGCTGGTCCTCGACTACTCTCTGTCCATTACGATTGCCGGTTCCTAGCATTTTGCCTAAGTCAGGGAAGGAAGAAGTGGCTGAGAGAGGGAGCAAAGGAAAACCCCAAAATGGAAGGGTATGAAGAGAAGAAAATCACCACGCTGTCCTGGACAATACTGCCTGACAAAGCAATGATATTTCGACTATAAAGTTGAATCCTATTAAAAAAGGATGCCTCATTTCTCCTCTGTTTACACCTCCTGGATAGTGGATGGTCTTTATGTGGGGCGTTAGGGGCCCAGAATCACTCAGACAGGCTCAAGGATTCCAGGTGCATTCACCTGGAAATTGCTTGGCAGTGTCTACAGATAACGAGGCGTAAGTGTGGTCTTCTTATTTGGGGGCCCAATCTGGAATAGCATGTAGCCTTGTCTACCTATATAAGCTCCCTACATCCTCCCCGCCAGCCTTCCATCCCTACCCTGTCCTCACCCAGAATGCTGCTGCCATATTCTCAGAATTCGAGTACCCAGTCTTCAGAAAGTGCAGGGAGAACCGGGGTCACCTATGAAAGGTATACGCTGCCCTCTTTCTCTTTCTCAACCATTTGGATCTTGTTTGATATTTGGTCACACATCGTTCCAAATAATGATGCATGATGTACGATCACCTAGAGACCTTAGTTTTGGCCCTAGCCATGTCACTTGTATTCCTCTTACTTATGTAGCTCAGGTTGTTGTCTGAAGAACACAGTTCGAGGAGATCTGAGTTTTTCTCCTTGCCAGTATCATAAAGTTGTAGGTTAGAATGACTCTGATACTACCAAGACCTGAGACCAGTTCTTTCTGTATAGACTGTCTTGACTGAGCCAGGGGCCTGTTCAGATTTAGTCAGTGAAGGAGTTCTTAATGAAAACCAGAGTCAACAAAGGTACTAGTATCTCCTTGTTCTGAGCCACATTCCATGAAACCACCGTATTTTCACAACAGCTGTTGGCAGCATCCCAATGGCAGTGGATGTCTCTCACCTTTCCCTTTCTTCAAGGGTACCCTTTCCCCCTTAATCACTTTAGCTTCCTGCCCTGTCACCACCTGTTCTCTCCATGTCTTTCTGGTTCCAAAGGCTCCTTTATGACACATAGTTTCCCATTATTTTTGACATTAGTATCAGAGCTGAACAGGGAGGGGAATAATGGCACCCCCATCCATGATATGATTCAACTTTGTTTCTAGTCAAAATACCATTGCTGCATCAGGCAGCATTGTCCAGGATGGTTTAGTAATTTTGTTTTCTTCATCTAGTCCTGTCTTTGGATTTTCCTTTGCTCCCTCCCTTTGCCTTTCTTTGTGATTTCAGGACATCCTTTTGTTCATGTGCTCAGTACTATATGAATCTGATTTGACTGCAAGGTGCTTGTCTTTAAGCTATTTTTAGTTATAGGGAGGCCAGTTTGTGAGCCTGCTCAAATAGCCCCCACATTTAAGGGCAATCATATAAAAGGCCCTTCTTTTGCTAAAGAAATACGAATTTTATTTGCCAAAGGACAGGGTCAGCCTTTCATGAAAATTTGGCTTGGAGAGTCCGAAAGTCAAAGCTAGCCCGTGCACCTAGCTCTGAGATAGGTGAGTGTTTATTTTCCTCCCTTGTTTTTTGTTTCCTGATTTGCCCACACATGTTTTTCATTCACCAGTGAGCCCACATGGAACTGAGGAGACAGCAGCCAGGAGCAGGAGTCGGCTTGTTTTGTGAACTAGATGGCATGATTGTTTATTTTTAAATCAAAGCATCCTTTCTGCCACAAAAGCACACGTCCATCTTTGCTTCTTAGGGTCCACAGCTCTTGATTTTGTTGGGTGCGTGGTAGCAGCAGCCTGCCCTTCCCCTAGAGCAAAAACCCTGCTACCCGCCCTCAGGCTGTGAGCCTTTCTTTGCCTGTCTCCTCCCCCCTGTTCTGGCTCCTTCAGCATCAGGTGCTGATGTCCCCATGCAGAAGGATGGAGGTGCATGCAAAACTCTGGGCTTCTGTGGAAGGGAGGTGACAGTGGGCTTATCCATGAAACCAGATGCATCGGGTGGAACTGTGGCGCTGCTGTCTCCTGTGTCCAGAGATGGCAGTTAAATGTGTCAGACTCAGAAGGAATGTGTGGGGAATAAAAAAGGTTTTTAGATGGTTTCCTCTTGGTGCTAAGCTTAGTTCTGCTTCTCAACATCTTGCAGCTCCTCTTTTAAAAGCCGATCTGTTTTTGTACCTGGTTATCAAGATCATTCTCCGTGGTGCCCACCAAATAGGTGTAGGAGGTGTGCTAAATTTTCCACAGTCTGCTTTCTGCCTTCCTCTGCGGTGGTGTTGGGTCCCATCGTGGTTGTGTGCCAGGAATTTCGGTATGCCATGAAATGTGCAGACTCCTTGGGTTCCTGGCTTCCTGTGCGCAAGGGCAATAGCAGTGTGGTGAATCTGCAGTCAGGCTGAGAAAAGCAACCAGGATGATCACCCAGGGTGATGTCTTGATGAGTTCGATAGTGGTCATTGTTTCTTTTACATGATAATTCTGCATTTCTGAGTTTCTTTGTTGTTGCTGTTCTTTTTTTTTTTATTTTTTATTTTTTTATGTAGGCAGGCAGTATTACCTAATTTGTGAATGCAGTTATTCACCCTTTATTTTATTTTATTTTGTTTTGTTTTGTTTTGTTTTGTTTTATTTTTTAAGTGAGGAATATGGGTTCAGGAAGAGGGGAAGTTTGAAGGAGGGGTGGAGTTAGCTGAGCTGACCTTATACCTGATCTTATTAAGAAAGGTTTCTATTACCATGATCTCTTGGAGCATTACCTTAGAATTTCAGAATTCCTTATGAAAAGGTGTTTGTAACTGAATGTAACTGTGACCCCCCAAAAATAATCCTCTGGCTTTGAGTGGCATATATTTAAATGCCTAGGTATGTGTAAATACTGCTAGTTTAAGGATTCCTGATGTGTGGAGAGTCAAACAAACAAACAACCCCCCAAAACAAACAAACAAACAAACAAACAAACAAACAAACAAACAACTTAAGAAATGGGCAGAAAGGATTTGAATCTAGATTTATCCCAGCAAATGCAGGCCCAATGAGGCTCGGTTAACCAAGAACCTGTCTTATCTCTACTGACAAGATGTTCCATTTCTTGAGAAAACAAACAGCTGAATTCATGGCTGATAACTCTCTGCTCCACATAAAAGCACCTGGCAGCTGTTTCCACATTAGTCTAAATTGACCTTCATGAATATGGACCCAGCCGGACTTAAGTTTTTAACCTTAGTTGATAGGGGCCGAGAAAACCCAAGAAGCCGAAAATAATCAGTGCACTTTTCTGCTGGCTGGAAA
The DNA here is from genome assembly GCF_016509475.1 of Prionailurus bengalensis. Taxonomy (NCBI): domain Eukaryota; kingdom Metazoa; phylum Chordata; class Mammalia; order Carnivora; family Felidae; genus Prionailurus; species Prionailurus bengalensis. The sequence continues at coordinate 168,375,438 of NC_057348.1, read as the reverse complement.
CAGTTTGTGGGGGGAAGAAGGAAGCTTTTTCCTTTAATTTGTGCTATCTCCAACGACTCTGCCACAACCACTATTTAAATACATAGGCAGGAAGTGAAAAGGGGTGCGGTTCTCCTGGAAACACTTATGTTCACATATTAAGTGACTTTTTTGTTTGTTAGTTGGCTTCTGTGCTGATAAGTGGATGACTCCCCTGTAGGTGTAAGGCACTGAACTTTGGACTAGAGGTGTTGATGTGTGGAACATCAGGATCCTGTCTTTAAAATGGCCTCTGTGTATGTGGTGTGAAGAAATAAGGAAGTTGTTCAGGGTTTTGTGACGATCGATCGCTTGGTGTTAACTGTCCAGTGTGGAGGTGGATAACAGGGTGTTTTAGTTAATTTTGTTTTCATCTGTTCCTTCCAATCCTACTGACTGTGGTTCAGAAAACACAACGACACTCCCAGTATATGGGACTAGAAATGGTTCCTGGGAGGGCAGTTCAACAGGCAGGAAGAGAATATTCGTAAAACAGATAGGGGCAGTGTCTCTTTATTAAATTTAATTAAAAATTAATCATACAGTAAAACTGAGTTTTTTATTTTGGTACATCATCCTCGGTATAGATTCTGATGACAGGTAATAGAACAGTTCCTTGTCCCAAACATTGCCCTGTGCTCTCCATTTGTAGGGATAGCCTACCCTGTCCCCTGAGCCCCTGGCAACTCCTGGAAGACTCTACGTGTGGTTACATGAACTCCCTGCAAGGCGAGCGTTTATATCTCCATTTCTCAGATGGAAAGACTGAGGCTTTGAGTGCTTAAGAAGAGTGCTATAAGAGAGTCAGTGCTGGGATTGGGTCCTAGGTCTCTGGTCTTCAGAGTCTCCTTTTCTCTCCAGCAGGTGACCCCAGGATGGGGCAGGGATAGCTCTGTAGGCTGCAGGTCCCAGCAGAAGGAATCTATGCACCGTTAGAACATGTCTCTGCAACCCCACAAGAACAGGGATGTCTTCCTGTTACTACTACAGGGACAGAGGTGATTTTCACTTGTCAGGTTGCCTTTCCCTAAGGAGCTTCAGAACCTCTAGGCTCGACAGGCCTGTTTCAGAGAGAATTTGAAAATGCTCTTTGGTCTGTGGCAGGGAATGTTGACTTTCCGAGTTGGGTTTTGTTCTGGGTCTCGGACTCAGTTATTTGGTTAGCCTCTCTGAGTGAATCTTGATGTTTGGAAATGGATGACTTGCTTTTGGACACCTTTAGCCTTACCTCCTGGCAGGAATGCAAGCGCCACTGTAGAATTCATGGCTTACTGTGTCCGTGAACACTCTGTTCGGAATGCTTCTGTGCTTCCATGAGATTTTTAAGTGTGGTGATGCAAACATCAAAGAAACTAGCTCTCATTTCAGACCTGTTGGAAGAAAAAGCCCACTTCAGAGTAAGGAATGAAGGAGGGATTACTCTCACAAGAAAATTTCAAGAGTATATTTGGTCTAAGCTTGGCATTTAGAGTGGCAAACAAGCAAAGGGATGGCTCATTCTGGTCACTTACTATTTTCTGAGGCATTTGGTAGAGGAAAGAGTGAAACTTCCCCTCACATGACATGGGCATTCTGTGTCACTGTGTGTTCTGAAGGTCCATTTTGGCTTCTGATGCAATGTCCTACATACAGTACAAAAGATGTTTGGAAATAGTTTGTTTGGTGGAGGGAATTTTCAGAAGAAAGGCTGACCTGGTTTCCAAAGGGAAAAGGACTTTATATTAATGGTGCAAGTTGGTTCTGATTCCAGCAGCAGAAGATAGTCAACTTGTAATTGGACAGAGCAGCCAATAAAATTGGCCGTGAAGGCTGATGCTTTTTCCATTTGGAGTTGTGGCTTTAATCCAGTTCAAAGCAGTAATTAACCTGTTGTAGGGCTTGAGGCCAATTCAGTGCTTTGTATATTCTGTGAAATAGCTGGTATTATAATGGCAGCAGGCGAGGCATACAGTGAAAGCTTGATTTCTCAGTGGTGGGCTGGGGATGGGAAACTGGGTGAGGAAGCAGCATGGACTGCCATCTCCCCACCTTCCCACCTCAAGGCGTGCTCTGTCCTGCAAAGGCACGTCTGCTTTCACCAAAATATACTTGAGGACTTCTTGAATCTTCTTCTCTGGCTTTGCCTGAAAATAGGTCACCAGTCTTCCATCTGATTTAAGTGTTGTCAAGGAGCAGCACACAGATGAGATTGTAAGCTCCTTCCCGTGCGCTCTCCCTGCTTCACCACGGTGTTGTGGTCCTTGATTCCATGAAATAATAAACATGGAAAAAAACCCAGATCCTGTAGGTGATTTCTGAAAGCATGGTAGGGAATGAGTGGCTATGGGTCTGGAACACAAATTGGATGGCAAAAGACACTGTTTCTGGGCAGCGTGTTGACAGAGAGATTGCCTTCTGTCTCCAATCACGTAATCTTTACAGTTTGCGCTTATGCTCCTATTAGAAGTCAAGGAAAATGAAAGGACTTTACCTGTCATCTTTTTGAATTTAAACCATGAGCAAAGTACCAAATTCTTCATGTTTTTGAGAGGATCATATGAGATGGTGGAGAGTCCTTGGTAATGGTAGTCCTGGTTGTTACACTCCTGGAAGCTCCATTTTTTTCCAGCTAATGTGGGAGTTCGGTGGCCAGATAGGGTGGAATGTTGTTATTATTGAAAATATTACTATTTTAGTGAGTCCGAGTCTCAGCCAAATTGACTATTGAGATTTTTGCTAAAAGCATTACCATTACATTTTAAATAGTAATATTATTCATGTTTTTTGATAAGCATATTTAAAAATAGTTATACATAATTAGGATGCAGACCTAATTATGTTGTAATGAGAATAATTAATGGTGAGAGCACCGTCTGGATTTATTTCACTTCATCCCTTCAAAGAGATTAAGGCCCTTGAATAAAAGAAATTGGACTTAAAAATAGTTATGCACGTTTATTACATGTATGAGTGGAAAGTGTAATAAAGAGATAGGACATACCCTTTTTCAGATACACTAAGCATTTTCTTTTGAAGTCTTATGTAATATTTGATAAATGCAAAAATCAGAGCACTTTTTTAGTGTATTTGACGTCTCTAGGTTGCAATGTTTTTAGGTGTCTGGATTTTTGTCTTGTCACTGAGGCATGAAAAATATCTGATGATAGAGTCCAAAGGACACACATACTCTTGTAAAAGTGTTAAGGATCACACACGGCATTGGCTGCACCTGGGACCCAACAGTGCTGTGCACGTCTGTCTTCCACAGCCTGACACAGAAGACAGCACGTCACTGTGAGGGCATGACACGGATAGCACCCTCCGCACCCCGAGTGAGGGCTGAGTGAGGGAAACATTCTCTTAACCCCCAGGCAGGACTCCCAAATCCACCTTCCATGCCGTTCGCCTGAGGACTTTGGGGTGTGAGAACATGCACATGCTGGGCAACTGTGCCCTTTCAGAAAAGACTGCGGTGTCCATGATGGGAGCGTCAGAAGGGGTGGGGTAACTGTCTTCAGGAGGTCTGACTTTGTTAGCATCTCTCACTGTGGGCCTGGGCTCAGACTTTCTGATTTGGGGCTCTGGGTGTGTGGGCCCGACAGGACCAAGTCCTCCTTTGTAGGGAGGGGGCGGTGACCTCCAGACCCTGCCTTGTTGGTGTGCAGCAGTCGCTATAGTTTGTCCTTTTCCGCTTGTCACTGTGCCTCTGCGGGCCACTCTTCCGCTCTCCCAAAGCTTGGTCACTCTGTGGCCTGTTGCTGGCCTTCTGAGCTGCTGTTGCAGGGGATGGTTCTTGTGGCTCAGTGTTTGGCTGGCCTGACTGTGGGAATGGCAAGGAGAGAGGGGCAGCCCGGTGGGTTGGGTGTGTTAGAATCGTGTGCCCTCTTTGACGTGCTTGGGGTTGTGTCCTGTGCCTCAGGGAAGATCTGCAGGCTCTGGATATATGCCTCATTCCATAGTTTGCTCCCCATAGCTGACCTGTCTCTTCCCAGCAACCTCTCTCTCTGAGAGGAAAAGGTAAGGACACACTCTCCCCTTGCTCTAACGGTTTTTGTGAGGTTCCCTGGGTTCTGCAGACCCCTGGACTGTTTGTAGAATGTGGGGAGCGGTAGGATCTGAGCCATCTGTGCCTTCCACCTCGCCCCGGCTGTTTCTGTGTTGACCACCAACTTTTATGCCCATGTGTAAGGGATGGTGGTGTACTTGTGTTTTGTTGTTCTTGGTGAACTTCTGTATTGTGTGACTCATGTCCGCAGCACGTCACTCCCCAGAAAAAACCTGGCAGAGATATCTGTGGGACGGGGTAAGCAGAAGTGCCAGTGGGATGCTGTGTTCAGGGTGGCAGGCAGGGAAGGCCGGGCATCCTCACTTGAAGCCCTTGTGCTGTGGGGGGCACACTCTGGGGCCCGCCCAGCAAGAACTTCCATGTTCTGAGACTGTAGTACATATTAATATATATTTCTATTCTTGTGGCCTGGAATATGCTTTTTAAAAGAGGCTTTGCAGCAGAGTTGAGTTGGAATAGAGAAACTGTGATGTCAAGAGCAAAACTGCAGAGACTTTCATTTCTTGCAGAACCGGGTTTGGGCTAACATGCCTCTACTGGCAGGAGCCTGGCATGGTCCTTGGGCACAATGGACCTGCTGGTTACTCCACGTGTTCACTGAGCACTCTCCTTGGGAGTGACCACACTAGGCCTTGGGTTTTCACTTTGCTTATGTCTGGTTTGGGGCAAGAAACAAGTACTTCAAGAGGGCACATTAAATGGGGATGTTGAAAACCCAGAGAATACTCTTTAAAAAAAATTAATTTATTTTATTAAAAAATTTTTTAAGCATTTATTTATTTTTGAGAGAGAGAGGGACAGAGCATGAGGGGCAGAGAGAGAGGGAGACACAGAATCTGACACAGAATCTGACACAGAATCTGAAGCAGACTCCAGGCTCTGACCTGTCAGCACAGAGCCTGATGTGGGGCTCGAACTCATGAACTGAGAGATCATGACCTGAGCTGAAGTTGGATGCTTAACTGACTGAGCCACCTGGGCACCCCAATTTATTTCATTTTTATTTTATTTATTTATTTATTGTTTTTAATATTTATTTATTTTTGAGAGAGAGAGAGAGAGTGAGGGAGGGGCAGAGAGAGACAGGGAGACACAGAATCAGAAACAGCCTCTAGGATCTGAGCTGTCAGCACAGAGCCTGATGTGGGGCTCGAACTTGGGAAGGGCAAGATTATGACCTAGGCCAAAGACAGATGCTTAACCGACTGAACCACCCAGGCACCCCTATTTTATTTATTTATTTATTTATTTATTTACTTATCAATCTATTTATTATTTAAAAAAATAATTTATTTTTTAATTTGCATCCAAGTTACTTACCATATAGTGCAACAATGATTTCAGGAGTAGATTCCTTAATGCCCCTTACCCACTTAGCCCATCCCCCTTCCTACAACCCTCCAGCAACCCTCTGTTTGTTCTCTATATTTAAGAGTCTTTTGTGTTTTGTCCCCCTCCCTGTTTTTATCTTATTTTTGCTTCCCTTCCCTTATGTTCATCTGTTTTGGATCTTAAAGTCCTCATAAGAGTGAAGTCATATGATATTTGTCTTTCTGTGACTAATTTCGTTTAGCATAATATCCTCTGGTTCCATCCATATAGTTGCAAATGGCAAGATTGCATTCTTTTGGATTGCCTTGTAATACTCTATTGTGTGTGTGTGTGTATGTATACATATATACATATATACATATATATGTATATATATATGTATAGTATATATGTAGTATAGTATATATATAGTATAGTATATATATGTATAGTATATATATAGTATAGTATATATATACATATATATGTATACACACATATGTATATATATACTATATCTTTTTTATTCATTCATCCAGTGATGGACATTTGGACTCTTTCCATACTTTGGCTACTGTTGATAGTGCTGGTATAAATATTGGGGTGCATGTGCCCCTTCGAAACAGCATGCCTGTATTCCTTGGATAAATACCTAGTAGTGCAATTGCTGGGTCATAGGGTAGTTGTATTTTTAATTTTTGGGGGAACCTCCAAACTGTTTTCCAGAGTGGCTGCACCAGCTTGCATTCCCACCAACAATGCGAAAGAGATACTCTTTCTCCGCATCCTCGCCAACATCTGTTGTTGCCTGAGTTGTTAATGTTAGCCATTCTGACAGGTGTGAGGTGATATCTCATTGTGGTTTTGATTTGTATTTCCCTGATGACGAGTGATGTTGAGCATTTTCTCATGTGTCGGTTGGCCATCTGGATGTCTTTTGGAGAAGTGTCTATTCATGTCTTTTGCCCATTTCTTCACTGGATTATTTGTTTTTTGGGTGTTGAGTTTGATAAGTTCTTTATAGATTTTGGATACTAACCCTTTATCTGATATGTTGTTTGCAAATATCTTCTCCCATTCTGTCAGTTGCCTTTAGTTTTGCTGATTGTTTCCTTCACTGTGCAGAAGCTTTTTATTTTGATGAGGTCCCAATAGTTCATTTTTGCTTTTGTTTCCTTGCCTATGGAGATGTGTTGAGTAAGAAGTTGCTGCTGCCGAGGTCAAAGTGGTTTTTGCCTGCTTTCCCCTCTAGGATTTTGATGGCTTCCTGTCTTACATTTAGGTCTTTCATCCATTTTGAGTTTATTTTTGTGTATGGTGTAAGAAAGTGGTCCAGGTTCATTGTTCTGCATGTTGCTGTCCAGTTTTCCCAGCACCATTTGCTGAAGAGACTGTCTTTATTCCATTGGATATTCTTTCTTGCTTTGTCAAAGATTAGTTGGCCATATATTTGGGGTCCGTTTCTGGTTCTCTATTCTGTTCCATTGATCTGAGTGTCTGTTTTTGTGCCAGTACCATACTGTCTTCATTATTACAGCTTTGTCATACAACTTAAAGTCCGAGATTGTGATGCCTTCAGCTTTGGTTTTCTTTTTCAAGATTGCTTTGGCTATTTGGGGTCTTTTCTGGTTCCATACAAATTTTAGGATTGTTTGTTCTAGCTCTGTGAAGAATGCTGGTGTTATTTTGACAGGGATTGCCCAAGCGCCACTATTTTTTTTTAAAGATCTACACCCACTGTGGGGCTTGAACTCACCAACCCTGAGATCAAGAGTTGCACTGACTGAGCCAGCCAAGTGCCCTGAAAATACTCTTTTACATGAATTTTTCATTGCTTAGAGTCTAAACAGAGGGAAGCATTTTGACCATTTGAATAAAGAAGCCTTTTTTAAGTGGAAAAATTATTTTTCAGAATAAAGATTAGATTTTTAGTTTAGTCCCCTAAGAAGTGAGATCTAATTTTCTAATTTCTGTGATGATTTTTAATGATTGTGTCTTCCTAATGTATAGTGAAGGTAGATTTTAATTTACTGTTATCATAGAGGATGTGATTGCATACATGCAGATCAAGTAACAAGAAATGTGCCAATTACATTGCTGGTGTGCTGAAAACCATCTTATGGAATTCACGTGTGGAAAGCAAATGTCTAGGAAAATGGACCAAGACGATGTCAAAATAACACTCTGGGAATGAATAATTATTAGTAAAAAAATGAGAAGTGTAGAAGGGACAAAGAGACTACTGAATGTTAGCAGTGAAATTAGATTTTGCTTGGTTATATGTATTTTGTCTCTTTGAGAAGTAAAATGTATTTCTGAAAGAACATCTTGATTTAGTGCTATTCTGAGAAGATAAAAATGTGCAATCAAGCTGAAAATTTGGATATTTATATAGATATGCCTGTTCTCATTTTTCAAAGGTTTTGAGGGATTGAAATATAGATGTTAAACCCATTTTAGGACAGTATCAGTACATTAATGAAGAAGTCTATTAGTGATGTTAAAAAGTGATATTTTTGGTCTAAATACTGTTGAAGAATATATAGCATTTGTTTCATGATTACATGTTTTTCATAGGAACTCTGAAAGAACATCAGATATCCAGGGTGAATTTAAAGTCAAGCACTATGAAAAAAAGAATGTTCCAGACTGTTAGAGGCAATCTTACATAAAATAACATGTCTCACAAAGATTGTAATTAAATGACCTAATTCCAAAATCAAAACCTTATTTTGAAAGATTCTACCCAAGTCTGGATATATTGTCATGTTGATGTCGTAGTTCCTCCAGAATATCAAAATATGCTGCTTTGCTGTGTGAAATAAATGAAGAACGGGAGGAAGAATACGCTCTCAGAAGAAAGGGCAAAGGGTTGTTTTAACTTGCATCCTGGAGCAGAAGCAGGTGATGGGTTCCTTCATGTAACCCAGTGGTTCTCAACTGTGGTCTCAACTGTCTTTTGCTTGACCCAGCTGGGTGGGAGGTATGCCAATGGGCCCTAGAGAGTGCAGGTAGGGATGCTGCTGACCGTCCTATAGTGCACAGAGTGCCCCCACCCCAGAGAACCCCAGAGAAACAAAGAATTGGTCCTGATTCCAGCCATGCTGAGCTTGAGAAGACCTGATGTAGATGGAGGGTTTTGGGAGGAAGCTCCTGGCCATGTGCTTTAGTGTGGGGGAGTAAGAGATGGGCTTAAATATGGCAGCACAAAGTGTCATAGAAAGAAGTCTTGCTCTCCTCCAGTTCAGGAATACCTGACCACCAGGAAGGAATATCTGACCCTGTCAGTCTTCTGTTTGAAACCTCCCCAAACCTTGTGGATGAGGCCCCACGTCCCCCACTTCACACCTGTCCTCCATACTGCACATGCTCTCCTCTCCACCTCTGCACAGAGATGTGTGTGTGTGTGTGTGTGTGTGTGTGTGTGTGTGTATACATATACATATATATACACACACACACACACTTATTTACAAATTATACATATACTCTATTGAAATAATGATTATAAAATAAGTTTAAAAATAAATGTAAAAGAATGATGTATTAGTAATCATTAAAGTAATTATTAATCATTAAAATATTGTTGCAGGTACAAAAACTTCTCTGTACTCACCAAAATTATTAGTAACGTTTCAGGTGCTTGGTTTTTATTTTTAAATTTTATTTATTTTTATTTTAGAGAGAGAGAATGCGTGTGTGTGCAGGGAAGAGGGGCAGAGGGAAAGAATCTCAAGCAGGCTCCATGCTCAGCATAGAACCTGAAATGGGGCTCAGTCCCATGACCCTGGGATCATGACCTCAGCTGAAATCACGAGTCGGAAGCTTAACTAACTGAGCCACCCAGGCATCTCCAGATGCTTAATTTTCAAATGTCTTCAATCTTGATGGTTTCAGGCTGTTATTATCTACTGTCTCAAGGCACAATATGCAGTTAGAACAGTGTCCACTGTTGATGATAATATATGTAAATCCACATTTAGAAAAATCTGAAGAACGAATTTTAATCTTTTCAGCTGCCTTCTTGTTGGGTCTAATTAAATTGCTATGCCTTTGACCTCAGAAGGTGTCTGAAGGACAGTTTCCGCTGGGAGAAGTGTCAGCATTGCAACCCCATTTTCTGTGTTTGTGTGGTCATTAACAATGTATGATTTCTTTGCAAGAACCCTTCAAATATCTGGTTTCATATTGTGTTGGTTAAAATGGGCCATCTAGTCCATAAATCACATCACCGGGCACAATACATTGCAGTGGGCTGCAGTGCATTGTGAGAACCAGTGGCGGGCCGTTTGCCCTTCTTCACCAGAACTCATAGGGCCGTTTGCCACTGGCCTCTTGAGGCTGCAGAATTAGCCCATATATCAAATACACATAGTTGTGAATTGGTATCAATGTGGGCACATATCCCAATATATATACTCAGTAATTTTTGCTGAATAAATAAAACAATTACAGGCTTATGGAGCTGGAAAAGGTTCCCTGGTCCAGTTTCAGCAATTTATAAATACGATATAATCTTATCTTGAAAATTTCTTGATGTTATCTGGCCTCTTCTGCATTTCTAGGGCACAGGTTCCCTTTCTCATCCCTAGTCCATTTCTCTGGTGGTCAGCATAAAATGTTAATGAAATACAAAGGAATGTCGGTTCTCAGTTGAAGTTATCTGCAGCAGGAACAGTCATTCAGTCCTATCAGGTAATTTTTATAAAAGTAAGGTGAGGGCAGGAAGTACATTTCTGCATCAGATTTTCTTGCTACTGTTCACTGTGTGTCACTCTAAAATCGAAATTCTCACCCCAAGAACATTTCCAAATGAATTAGTGACAATTCTTCAGCCTAGACAATGTCAGGGAGTGAGATTCACTCATTCAGTTGGAATAAAATGTAGATAATTCAGAGAATACAGATTCATATTTGCGCACTTACTGTACTGGCGACTGTCAGCTGAATGATATGTATCAAACTTTCATTTTCATTTAGAAACTGTTGTTTCAATATGAGCTTCAGCTTTGCTGGTTAAAGCCATTTCAGTGCCAAAGATCTTGGATAGAGTTCTGTGTCCAGTGGTGGTAGACTGAGTCGTTTGACTAATCCACTGAGAACACAAGAGAACCTGGACAAAAAGTAGGAAATATAAGAAGGATCAGAGTGAAGAGTTGGTGGTTGAGATCCAAGAGAGGAAAGTCAGCCAGTTCTGGGGGGGGACTGTAGGTGTTCTCTGGTGTGCCTTCCACATCAGAGTTGGGACCCCAGGAAGCTGCACACTAGGAGAAATGGTTCAACAGAGACAGGCAACCCTCCCTGCAGGGACAGAGACCCAGTGGTGAATCATCTCAGCTTCTGGTTGGATAAGGCTCTTGGGGGTCCTGGGATCCTTAACTACCAGGGGAGAAGCAAGAGCCCGTTTTCTTTGGAGGAAGGTGGCATCATTAGAATTTGGGGATAGCTCCATAGTTTCTCACATTGATGCCCAGAACCAAACAAAATGACATTTTCAGGGAAATTCAGACATTTATCCCTTGTCTGGTTTCTTCATTCTCGCTATGAATAAAGAGTACTAGTTTTCCCACTGAACTATAAAATTAAGCAAGTAAGGAAACCTTTGGTCAGTACCATGGATTGAGTGCCTGCTATGTACTGTGGACTATACTGGGCACTGGATATGAAACGTGAACAAGACGGTGTTGCTGCCTTCCAGAACCTTCCCTGCCTCCAAAACTTTCCCCGGACTTCCTCCCTCCAGAACCTCCCCTCCCTCCAGAACCTCCCCTCCCTCCAGAACCTTCCCTGCCTCCTGGAACCTTCCCTGCCTCCAGAACAATTTCTGTCTTCTAGAACCTTCCTGCCCTCCAGAACCTTCTTTGTCTTTCAGAATTTTCTCTGCCTTCCAAAACCTTCCCAAACCTTTCATGCCTTCCCATAACATCCCTGCCTTTAAGAACCTTCTTGCCTCCAGGGGCACCTGGGTGGCTCGGTCAGTTAAGCATCTGACTTCGGCTCAGGTCATGATCTCGCGGTCCGTGAGTTCGAGCCCCGCGTCGGGCTCTGTGCTGACAGCTCGGAGCCTGGAGCCTGCTTCGGATTCTGTGTCTCCCTCTCTCTCTCACCCTCCCCCGTTCATGCTCTGTCTCTCTTTGTCTCAAAAATAAATAAACATTAAAAAAATTAAAAAAAAAACAAAAACAAAACCAAAAACCTTCTTGCCTCCAAAAGGCCACACCAGGACCTTTTCCTGTTCATTCCCAGTGCTTGTTCTACAGTAAAAAAAAATGTAAAGTTCATTTACTTACTAACTCTAGAGAATATTCCGTGCCATATACACTGCTCTTGGGTTGGGAAGCTCTTATCTGTAGAAGATTTTGGTGAGTAAGTACTAACTTTTTTATTCCAGGTACATTTATTTCATTGTTTCCTAATTCTTGCCAGGAAATGGAGGCAGTGCCTATGAAGTTGGCTTTCTACCTTTTGGGAACCTTAAGAAATAGATGTTTTCCATTAGATGTGCTGACAAATACAGGCTTTATTACAAAATAGCAACATGCAAAAACAAAACAATCACAGAACAAAATGACATGAAATAGGGAAAACTGAGTAAAAACTGAAGACTCATTAGGCGGAGTGTTAGGTACAGCTTGAAAACACACCACACAGAGTGCTTGCAAATGTAGTGGCTCCAGGGCAAAGGGTATCTTGGGAAGGGTCCTGTGGCATGCATGGCCTTCCTCCCCTCCTCCTCCTTGTTCATAGTGCTTGTGACTTTGCTGTCTGGGTTGTGTGGGGCTTTGCATGGGGTGGCTGCCACCGCAGGTTCAGTGCTATGAATTGTTTCCTCAGCCGCAAAGTACAGTTGACCTCAATCTAGCCGTTTATAAAGTGTTCCATAGATCAGCATGGAAAGGCTAAAACGTGACCTATCATCTTTAGGTGCCTTTGCCAGTCAGGGTTGTGGGGTTATTTTCTTTCTCTGCTCTGTCTCTGCGTGGCTTGGTTGTGGAATTGACCTTTGGCTTCTTCTCTGGGCTACGTCATGAATTACCAGCTGGGAAAAGCAGAAGGTGAAGTGTTCATGGAATGAAAATGGGAGTGAGAAAGAAGAACTCTTGTCTAGATTTGGCGTATGCTTGGCTATGTGGTGTGCAGGGGTGTGAGTGCTCAGCTGTTGTCCTGACTGCACAGACCAGCTTGTGACTCTGGGTGAGTCGTGACCCACTGGGCCCACGGTCCAGCCTGTGAGTGACTGGAGGGCAACACTTGATTTTGTGTGAGATTTGGGGCCCAAGTTTCCTCCTTGATGACTTCGGTTTGCTTCACAGCCCCTGTGCTCATTGTTCCAGAGTCTCCCTATGTTTCTGATATGTGGGTCCCAGGTCTGGGGCAGCACCCCTGCCCTAAGACCTAATGGAGGGGCACGAGTCCTGGGACCTGAAGTGGGTGAAGCCCCAAGGGGAAGTGGAGGGAGAGGAGGGAAGAGTAGGACCACCTGTGTTATGATGAGTGAAGGCCCTGGAAATTGGGGTCATCAGACACCCTTTCTAACCCAAGCACAGGAAGGAAACATCACTCTCAGCTGGATGCTCTTCCATCTTTTGAAGCAGGGCTTTTCCCTCATCAGTTTTGTGTATGGGTCTGGTGCTCTGCATTTTCTGACAGGGCTGAGGGAGGGGTTCAGTGGCAGTAGAGGCGTTAGAAGTTAGATTGACAACGTGTTACTGTTGCCGGCGTACTTAGATGCTCAGGAAAACAAAGAGGGAGCGTGGTAGGCAGCAGCAGAGGATAAATCTTGTGAGAAGGACAGCCAGTTCTCTGAGAGGCTTTGGAAAAGATGAGGCACTCTATTCTCATGGCTTTCGATGGTGAGATTATGGCTTTTCCAGCGGGGAGAATGACAGATAGGTTTGCATTGCGTGAGCCTTTCCCGTTCCTCCGTCTCGTGGACAGGGTGATTGAGTGTATGTCCTTTTACAGTGAACAGCCAGGCATCTTCCTTGTGGGAAGTGGGGTCACATGGGTGCATACACAATGCAGTACCCTTAGGCTTACTGAACTGGCCTGTGTCTGTCTCTCTGCCCCAAAGTGCAGTGATGAATGTTGTGTTAGGTCCTCAAGCATCAGGGAAGTAGAGCATAGGGCATCTGGATTTGCCTTGGGTTTTGTGGAGGCCCAAACTTGATTTCTTTCTAGATTGCTTAGCGATGATTTGGTTCTTGGTATCCAGTCCACACTCCCTTAGGAAGCCTGATTCATAACCCAGAAGTCAGTGTAGTACCTTGGGGGTGTGTACCCAAGGAGTAACTAGTGTGTATTACTTCCACTGAGCTGCCTGGAGGACCAAACCTGGTCACCTGGTGAGGTTGGAGCAGATGTAGTGTCCCTAACACTGCAGGACGATGAGGGGCTCCTTCCATCGGGTCACATTTTCTCACTTTTAAGACTTGTTTAAATTCTGAGACTTTATTTATTTGTTTATGAGTTAGTGATTATTGATACCAGGTGGTAGTTGTTTTTTTTTAAACATTTTAAATCGGAAACCTAAAGATTTAGAGACTTTCTGTAGGTTCTCCTGAAATTAAAAGAAAAACATGGCTTACTAAGTCTATGAAATAAAAAAAACAGAAACCACTATTTTATGGAGTATTTACTTTTTTTCCTTCAGTTTTATTGAAGTACAGTTAACATGCAGTATACATACGTGTAAGTTTAAGGTGTTGTACAGCATAATGACTGTGAATTGATGGCCACATGAAGTTTAGTTAGCATCCTTAATCTTATCAGATACAAGACAAAAAAAAAGAAAGAAAAAGAAAAATGTTTTTTTCCTTGTGTTGAGAACTTTTAGAATTTACTCTCTTAGCAACTTTTAAACATACCATGCAGCAGTGTTAACTGTAGTCATCGTATTGAAGGAATATTTCTATGAAGTGTTTTCGGTGAGTGAGATCTGCACCAGAAGTGTGTTTAGAGTATTTGTGGTAAATATCACAATTTCATGCAGTCTAAATCAAGACATGATTGACACCAGTATTTGAAGAACTTGTTTCCCTACATGTTTCCTCAGTGTGTTGGAAAAAGGAAATGTAGTCTGAAAGTTGTTGGTTTTTCTTCCAAACCAACACCCCTGGAAGGAATCGTTTAATGTTCTACCCTCTTTGGGAGTAACAAAAAAAAATAAAGGGGTTCCTTATGAGTGACCAAATTATCTACTTTCTCTGGACCTCATTTCCCCCATCTAGAAAATAAAAAGCTGAACTAAATATATTCATAGGTATGCAATTTCTAATAGACGAGAGTCACCTTCCTGTATGTGTGTCTTAGCAGCAGCAATGGGCATAGCTAACAGCACGCTGGTCATTTCTTCCTCCACGATGGCCTGCAGCTCTGTTCTGCATGTCTGGGATAGGGCGTGGTGCCTGTGTCCTGGGCCAGGACCCTCTCCAGAGTCTTTCCTTCCCCCAAAGCCCCCTAACATTTCCCTGCTCCTCATTATCTGACTGCTTTCGGCACGACACCCTGCCTCTTTCCTCCATCCTGGATATGACGCCCCACCTCTTGCCTAGTTCTGGAGGGCTGTGTCCCTGTTAGATTCCTCCTTCCTTCAGCACTTCCCATTGGTTGATTAACTTGGATGTTGGGTTGCCTCCTTTGAGGGGTGGGCCAGCTCACTCATCACATGGCAGGAACTTGTGCATTTGTCAGATAATGAGGGAGCCTGCAGGTCTGGAAAGAGCCCGCTGTGTCTCAGCCTTGACATTTTACATCGCCATAATGAAAAGCCTTCCTAAAATAAATGCTGCCTGCGTAATGTCTAATATATTCTGTTTGGAGGGTGGAAAATGCAATCGCAGGCACAGCCTGGTCTCAGCCAGCTTGTTTGTCATGGTGACAGGACGGCCTGTCGTGAGCTCAGGAATTTTCTGGCCTAGAAAAGATTGGAATAAACACCATAAATATCCAGGGAAGTGCAGTGCAAGATACATTTCATTCATTGACTTGGATAAAAGCCATTTCGCTTCCTTTAATTTTTTTGATCATTTCTGTAGTTTTAGTGTTTGCCATAGGACTGGCCATGATGACAGGACTGTCAGGTAATCTGTGATAATGAGGACAGCTGAATTGAGGAGGACAGGTGTGACACCTCCTTTGGGGGTTGTTCTCACTCTCCTTCCACCAGATGAAATGATAAAGAAGATGAAAATCCTTTTCTTCTTTGGAGATGCTTAAAGGAGGGGAAAAAAAAACACCCCAGTAGCTCAGAAAGTCCAGGGCCCCCTCACTTTTATTAAAAAAAATTTTTTTTAATGTTTGTTTATTTTTGAGACAGAGAGAGAGACAGAGCGTGGCCAGGGGAGGGGCAGAGAGAAAGGAAGACACAGAATCCGAAGCAGGTTCCAGGCTCTGTGCTGTCAGCGCAGAGCCAGATGTGGGGCTCGAACCCATGAACTGTGAGATCATGACCTGAGCCGAAGTTGGATGCTTAACCAACTGAGCCACCCAGGGCCCAGAGGTTACAGACCTGGGCTGGCCCAGGCTCAGGGAAGGCGGGTGGTGGGGTTGTGCCACTGGCCTGGAGAAGGGTCTGCAGTGTCACTGGTGACCCTCTGACTACCGTTTTCATCTCAAAATGCTTAGGAGCTGACAGGACCTTCTGATTTTTGTGGATAAAGCAAGTAATTTGATCTCCATTGTCATCAAAACCATTCATAACCTCAGAGAGAGGTTTTATAAGAGGAGAATGGCTAAGACAAAGGAAATGACTTAGAGGATAGAGCTATGGTTAGTGAGTGGGTCCAGAGTCTGGTGACTGTGGAAGTCCCTTAGCACCTCCATGCCACAACCTCCTCATGTGTAGGGGGGACAGTTGTGTTAAGGCTTGAGTCAGAGCATTTCTGTCCATTATGTGGAGAGTGACATGACAGAGGGGCATCCTGGCCCTCCAGCGCCCACGTGTCTACCCCCAGTGGGTTCTACCAGGACTGTCTATGAGCTGAGGCCGCATATCCCACATGGAGACTTTGATGTTGACTTGGGGACCCTCACCACACTGGAATTCCAAGGGAAGCCGCACTTCTGTGAACACAGCCACTTAGTGCTGGACCAGGTGGAGTGGTGGGGCTGGGGTGGCTCTGTCTTCCCCTCAGGATGGGTCTTGGCTCTCTGAAGAGTGCCCTGACATATGGCTTATTTAAAAGTCGCTCACTTAGCTCTGTTATGACAGTCGATGTCAGGTAGCCACACATACTGGCCCCACGAGCTGCAGATCTGCTGCAGGTCTAGTCGGATCCTGGTGTCTGGACCCAGGTATAGCCTGGGCTGCCTTCTGTTCTGGGGCCCTCATGGCTTTATAGAAGAGAAGGTTCATGCTTGTCTGTCCTGTCCTTCCCCCTCTCCCTATGATGTCATTTTCTAAGCCACCTCAGCATCCCTGGGGCTGTGTACGATTTGTATAAAGGCTGCATATAGGGCGGGGTCTGGACCATGGGCTTGCCTATAGCTTCTCACGAATACCCATTCCATTAAGAAGCAGGTGTGTGCACAAAGGGATGATTTAGGTCCCTGCGTGTCCCCTGGTGTCGTCCTTGGCCTGCACACACTTCTCTTTGCTCTAGAAAGGCCTTTATACCCCATCATGTTCCTGGCTAATTTACGCTAAGGAGCCTTTCCTGGGGCTGAAGGACACCCTCCCTGCTGGTTGAGCCAGGTGCTCTCTGGGCCTTACCTTTCAGCCTCTTACCTGCCCTAAAACTGATGTGTGCCTGGTGAAGCTACAGCAGAACGGGTCTAAACAGAGATGGGGACTTAGTGGGGATGAGGGGATTAAGTAAGGCAGGTGATCCCAGGAGTGTGCAGGTGGACAGCTGGGATCAGGACACCTGCCGCCTGGCTCCCTGCTGATGTGCCGTCCTGGGGCTGAGTGCCATTTGTGTTCCTGTGTGGTCTCCAGGCCTCGCAGAGCACTGGGGTGAGTGGCGAGGGCCCAGGGTGTCCCACCCCGTGCCCTCTTGGTGGGAGTAGAGTCACCTCAGCCTCTTCCAGGGTGATTAGCCATATTCATCACAAAAACCACAACTGTATGACCTGAAATGCCGCTTTCTAGGAATTTGCCCTACAACCTACTTGCACACACGTGAAGAGATGTTTGTGCAATCATCTTCATTGCTGCCTTTTTTTTTTTTTTTTTTTTTGGTTATAATCCTAGGAACAACTTAATTTTTGTAACAAGAGACTGGTTAAATGTGTCATATCTATACTGTAGAGTCTAGCAGTTGTTGAAAAGAATGAGGTAGAACAATCTCCAGAGATCTGGTTATTAATACTTATAGTGATGGTTAACTCCCATTGGGAGCTTGCTGTGTGCCTGGCACCACTCCGTGCCCTTTGTGCCCTTTGTCTCATGTAGCCCTCACACTGCCCTATGGTGCAGGAGACACACTCAGGCACTGGCTTCAGAGCCCGAGCTCTTAACACCACAATAAACATGCAGGTGTGAAAAATGACCCCATTGGCAGGTTTTAAAAATATATACTGGATCCTGTAAATAAAAAAGGCCATTTATTAAAAAACAGGAATCTTATCGAAGATCCCACCAACTTTTCAAAGTTTATCAGGGGATAAGATGAAGGTGGGTGAGATTGGACCTATAGAGTCCCCTATGGGGTCTTGGGGTCCCCTTCCTCTCTCTCAGGCCCTAGGGTTCACAGAAGGGGTATGGCCAGAGCCTACAAGGATGCCCAAATGTTGGAAGCAGGAATGCATGTCCGGCATTCCTATTCGAGCTGCCAGGAGCAGCTGAATGCTGTGTAATTAGCTCTGTTTGGGAGAAATGTTTGTTGTAATCAAGTTGTATTTCCAGGGTTTTACAGCCCAGTTGTTTTCTCAGCTTGTACCAGCTGGGTGTTGGCACCGCCTCACCCAAACTTCAGATTATGAAACATCATCATTTGCAAACTGCTATATGAACAGGCTTGTATTTTGTTGTGCTTTTGGTTCTTCCTGATCCCCCTTGTGTCCGTTCCCTTTGGATCTTTGCTGTGTTGAAGTTCAAGAATAGGCCATTGGTGAATAGTTGATGCTGGATGATCAGTCATAGAGATTCTGCCTTTCCACCTCAGGACCCTCCCCTTGCCCAGGCCTTTAGCTGCGAGTTTGCAGTCCTGTTTTGCTGGCAAGCTCTCAGGTCCCTTTGTGCTGGTGGATGCCTTCTTTGTCTGCACAAAGCAGAGGGGGTTCTCTGTGCATGAGGGTTGGCCATGGTGGGCAGTTCCTCTGCAGCCAGGAGGACCACTCTTTTCCGAGGGGACATTCATGCGGGAAAGACCGAGCTTCCAGCCTCTGCTATCTGCTGATGCTGGCAAGGATCAGGGAGACATTCTGTGCTTTTGAAGGACCTGTACTCAGTATAAAGAAGGCTTTTTATGTCTTTGGTTTGGTATTTAGTTAATCCACTTCCGTCCACATGTGGGATTTTGAGCCTGCTCCCATTATGTTTTGGCACGGGCTGCTGGCAGTGTTCATCCCATCATCGATCCTGAATTGCCTGCTGTGAGCCTTCCAAGTCTGCGTAACCCGTGGGGTTGGTGGTACAACAGAAGATGCACTTCATGAATTATTAAGACCAGTGGTAATCGAAGAGCTTTGCTCTCATGGTATATTACTCAACACATTCTTCTTTAGGCATCTAGAGCAAGTGTACAGGGCATCCACACGAGGATCAGCGGTGCTGCTTTTAAAGTGCTAAATGGACTATTAATAATCAGGAGCTTTAACATATCGCTGACTTTATTTGTGGGAGATGGAGGGGGTGTCGTAATGCAGAAGGCCCTGGGTGTCGCTGCACTGACTTCGATTTTGTTTGTTGCTGTTGTCACTGTTGATTTCATGGTCACTTCTCACTGGAAGGGAAGGTGGACGTAGGGCTATATACCCCTGTCCCCACCTCGGAAGACTTGTACCGGGGGTCATGAAATCCTAAGACATGTGTCCATTGGTTTGTTCGCTAATCCATTTGGCACCAGGGAGAGGGAGATTTGAGGGTCTCCCCCCTGTTGAAACATATCTAAAGGGACTTTGGTCTGTGAGCTTCTTTCAGGCTCCTTTCTTGTGACCACGATCACCCACACTGTGGAGTTTCAGCCAAGTGTTGGCAGTGGGGACGTCGACGATTTCAGAAGTGGCTGTCTGCCCCTTGAGAGTGTCTTGTCTTGCATAGGGATTCTCAAATCGAGAGCTGGTGGGGCGGGGGGCATGTTAAAATGAAGTTTCTGATTCAAGTTTGGACTTTCAAGTTTGCATTTCTGGGGCCACATTTAAGAAAGTGAGGTCTGAAACAGTGTTAGAACTGATAAACTAAGCAATAAAACCCTTGTTACTTGGGAATCAGGAAAAAGTTTCAGCCTGTTTAAAAGAAAAAACGAAGTAACACTAAAACCTGCTGGTGTGTGTGTAAGACCATTTGGCCTTTTCTTTAAAAAAGTCTTTTGTATTCAAAGAAAATGTACAGGTATTGGAGGTTGCCATAGTCCACAGAAGCATACATTCCCGTGTTACAAAAGAAGGCTTGTGTGGAGAACCCCTCCCCCAAATGGCTGTCAGGGACCTGTTTCCCAGGCAGGTGTTTACCTCTTAGACCTGAGTCATTAGCTTTTCTATAGTGATAGTGTTGCAAGATTTGTAATTTTGAAAGATACCCTGAAATGTTAAGAGAATTGTTGGGGTTGTTACTTCTAGAACCATTAGACTGTTCTGGCTTCAAGGAACTACAGGAATAATTATGGATGCCCTGATCCACTTAATCTCTGAATTTTTGAGATTTGTTGACTTGGTCAAGTTTGCAAGGGTGGGGGAATTTAAAATTAGAACCCAGGGCTCATGACTCCTAGACCCTGCCCATTCACCACTAACAGAGCAACTCCCACTTACAGAATGCCTACTGCATGTTGGGATCAGTGAACCTTTTTGACCTGGATGAATCAAACATCAAGTCAATTAATCGATGCCCAGTCACACCTGAAGGAACACTGTGTGGGCAAGATTTCTAATGGAATGCAAATTCTGAGTTCTTATGATAGTTGTTTGCCCCTTAGAAGGATACAAGAGTTAAGACAGCTGACTTCTCTTAAGGACATTTGGTGCAGCTTTCCATTCATTTTTTGTCAAGCCAGATATCTTTAGCTCTACCTTCAGGGATAACAGTTTGTGCCTGTCGATTTCTGTTCTCAAAGGGCTTCATATACAGAGCTCTGTCCTCTTTACTGCTGCATATGGTAAGTTTCTTCATATGAAAGCCAGGCAAGTGGCTTGACCTACATCAAAGGGTCATTGGATGAAATGCCTCATCCCAAACATGCAGTGAGCAAGGCCACCCATTCTCATTGTTAAGCTGAGAGTTCTGCTCTTATTTGGTTCACAATAAATATCAGTTCCACTTTCATCTAACAATCAATGAGGAAAAAAAAACACCTTTGTTTTGTCGCTTGGCTAGGTCAAGACATTTACTTGTTACTCTGAGTGTCTCACAAATCATTAGAAACCACACAATGGAAAATCAACATATGCCCATTTCCGGGTATATACCCCGAAGAACTGAAGGCAGGATATCTTGCCCCCATACTCATAGCTGCACTATTCACAGTAGCTAAAATGTGGGAGTAACCCAAGTGTCCATCCACAGATGCATTGATTGTTCTATGCAAACAGTATGATCTGTACAAACAATGGAATGTTATTCAGCCTTAAAAAGGAAGGAAATTCTCACATCTGCTACAACATAGATGAACCTTGAGGACATTATACTAAGTGAGATAAGCCAATCACAAAAGGTCAAGTACTGTGTGATTCCACTTTTATGAGGTCCCTAAAGTTGTCAGATTCTTAGAGACAGAAAGGAGAGGGTGGGCACTGGGGGCTGAGGGAGGGGGACAGAGTTTCATGTCTGCAAGATGAAAAAAAGGTTTTGGAGATCTGTTGTACAACAATATGCGTAGAGTTAACATTACTGGACTGTACACTTAAACATGGTTAAGATGGTAACTTTTATGTTATGTGTTCTTTAACACAATAAAAAACTAAAATATGTAAATGGAAAGAAAGCAGCAAGGTGAGTTTAGTTTTATAACATATCCCTGTTGCTTGGATGTCCTTGTAGAGTCTATCTTGACTTGCAGGCCTAGATTGGGGACCTAGATTCCTAGCAGCGGGTTAGTTGGCCCACACGCATTCTCTGTTGATGTCCCTCAAGTGTGAGAACATGGGGATGTGGGGCCATGGGAACCTGGTGTGGGAGGTTCCCCAGAAGGAGGTCTTAGTCCTAAGGGCCTGACAATACATGCCCTGGAGGGTCAGGCATTCCCTCCCCCTGGGCCACATTCCAAAACAGAAGCCTAGTTAAGTTCTATGTCAAGACTTTTCTCATGTCTGTATGATGTGTTGTGTGCTTGTTTGGTGCCCTTCGTACAACGGAACAGCCGTGATTGTCATTGGAAATGAATGCTCAGTTAGAGAGAATGGGGTAAATAAATGGACATACCTATGTAATGGAGTCCTGTTTGGCTATTTATTGCCCCGAAAGGTGGGATTATGTTGTTCTGAAGAGGGAAAAAACCAGGTCTCAAAAAAATCTGACCCAGTCTGGTTTAAAAAAAAATATATATATTCATGGTGTCTTGTGTATCTGTATATGAGCGGGACTTGGGAGTGCATTTTGTTATCTTCTTTTTACTTCTCTTTATTTTATTTATTTACTTATTTATTAAAATGTATGTATGTATTTTTTATTTTAAGTAAACTCTACTCCCAATGTGGGGCTTAAACTCATGACCCTGAGATTAAGAGATGCATGCTCTACCTACTGAGCCAGCCAGGTGCCCTTACTCCTGTTTACTTTAGGAAAACACTGTGTAATGAGAGCAATAAAAATTAGTTTCTAATGTAAAATATATAACTTATCTTTTTAAATTCTTTTTTAACATTTATTTATTTTGGAGAGAGACAGAGAGATACAGAGCATGAGCAGGGGAGAGGCAGAGAGAAAGGGAGACACAGAATCTGAAGCAGGCTTCAGGCTCTGAGCTGTCAGCACAGAGCCTGATGTGGGGTTCGAACTCACAAACCATGAGATCATGACCTGAGCCGAAGTCGGAAGTTTAATCGACTGAGCCACCCAGGCACCCCATGCCTTATTTCTTTTTAAATGTGTTAATGAAGAACAAAGAAAACGTGAGAGAAAAATCTTATCTCAGAACCAGACCTTATTCCCATGGGTGGTTCTGGGGAGTCGGTCCCTCAGCCCTCAGTGCCTCTGCCCTGTTGGGCCTGTGGTCAGCATCAGGGGTCTGGGTTTGAGCTGTTCTGGGCCTTGGGACCCATACTGCATTGATGTATTGGCTGATCTCAGCATGAGGTTCCTCTTCTGATTACAGAATAACAGTAGTAAGGAAATCCCCATTTGTCATGAAGATTAATGAGCAATGCAAGAGAAGATGTCCTCTTCCTCCTCCTGGGCCTGGTGTCTTTGCTTATGCTATGGGAGCTTCCTGCCTCTGGTCTGGGAGCCTTCTGCCCATGGAAGTTGAGAGCCCTTCAGAGGATTCCAGAACTGCTTTTTTCTTGTCTTGTATTGATGTGTAGAGAGGGTCCAGAACCCATCCTTGACTGGCCTGAGTGAGGGGAAGAACCTGTTCATCTCTGTGCTGTATTATGGACACTGCTCCTCATCTTGCCTTCATGGCCTCTTTTGGCATCTCTGCTTTAACAAGCTCCTTTGGTTCAGACCCACTTACATTGTTTTTGGTGCCTGAAAACATTAGTGGAGATGGCCCTCTGGGTGCCCATGCTGAACCTCATCCCTGGGGCCCACTGATGGTATTTGTTGCCCAGACACCCCCCAGGGGCAGTACACTAAAGACGAAGGCTAAAGATGGAAGGCTGTGACCTTGGGCCTCAGCATCTATACTCAGGGGACCAAGCTGAATGGGGTGAGTCTTGGTTAAAGGTGATCAAACACATCAGCTTGGACTCTAAGAATGCAGCATTAGCACTGGGCTGAAGGTGACTGTCCTGTAGGAGTTATTTAAGAGGGGGATTGCCAGGTGGACAGTAGTAAGGCCTAGGCGGGGTGGGTGATTAGTGATGAAGCTTTGGGGTGATGGTGGGGTTTGTGGGGTCTGGAACTGATGGCCAAGAAATAATTTGTGGAGACATGTTTGGTGCAAAAAGGTGATTTTATTAAAGCCTGGGGACAGGACCCGTGGGCAGGAAGAGCTGCCCAGTAAGTGTGTGTTTGGGGGGTGACCATTTTATGGAGTCGCGGGAGATAAAGCCAAGAGGGAGTTTTCAAAGAGACTGTCACATGCTGAAGACTTACTGGAGGCCTAGCTTTTGTCAAGCTAAGGTTGTTTTTCCCTCTAGCAAAGTATTAACATTAAGACAGTAGGGATTTTCTGGACTTCAGGGTATGATGGGATTGCCTTTTCTGGTAAACTGGTAGAAGCTCTTATCAGTTTAGCCATTTGTTTGTTTGCTTGTTTGTTTGTTTGTTTGTCTTGTCCTTTTCTGTTTTGGGGTAGCTGGGAGTGTCCAAGGAATATCACACAGATCCCACCTGGGGTGGGAGGGGGTGCTAGCTTTTGCTTTGCCCCCCAAGCTTGCCTCACGCTCCCTCATCTTTAGTGCCTCACCAAGAGATCAGACTGATGAGGTTTTCATCCACAGAAGACATGGGAAGAACAACTCAACTTGCTTTGCTTCTGTTAAGTGGTTAGCCTGATGCCAGGCATTGCACAGTTCTGGGAATGCTAACTCTGGATCTCTAGGGGAGGACGGTCCAAAGTGCTCACTCGTAGAGTACCTTCCAATGGTGCTCCCAAGGGGCTGGGGAATCAGGGCTGAGGATTCTGCTTTCCAGGGTAGGACCACAGTTTCTTCCCATAATAGGTTCTTTGGAAGAGAATAAACACAAGGAAAAGAAAACTGGAATTATCTCTGGAACATCCATGTTTATGGACCCTTCCTGCATGCTGGGCTTGGCTGAGCATTTGGACACCAAAGACAGCAGATGCAGTCCCCACCCTCAAGAAGCCAGGTTCTTCCTGACCCTGCTGGGTTTTCTTGTTCTGCATCTTGTCTGTCCTAAATCTGCCGCTCCCAAATTCAGGGGCAGCCTCTGTCATTCTCCCTACCAGTGCCCTCGGTGGGTTTTGTGGCTTTTACTGGCATCTCCTGGTTTCAGTCACTCTGGAATGGAGAGCCCACTTACATTGATCCCTGATAGTTCTTTGACTTTTATTGTTGAGGCAGATTGGACTTTTGTGCCCTGTGGGCTCATTGTGGGGCAGGGTAAGCAGAGTTCTCTGGCTAAATCTGACTGTTCTTACCCTGCAGGCATGATTTGTGGATTATCTGGGATGTTATGTCCTGCAGGTAGAGGGGGGTGTTTATTTAACTAAGGGGCTTGCTTCATTTCAGGCTCAGAAACCGCTCCTATTAAGAGATGCTGCATCAGGTTTTTATGAACAATTTCCCAGTGAGAGCTACATTGGGGTCTGGCTGTAGCTCCAAAAGCCTGGGGACAGGGAGGGTTCATAGGAAAGCCTGTGACTGGAAGGTGATCCTAGAATCACTTGGCTCTCACCCTTCTCAGTGGAGCTAGCTTGCCGGAGCTCCTGGACCCACGGCAGGCAGTGGAGAAAAATCCCAACCTTGGGCCTTTGTTCAAGGCTCACATTCCTTCTGGACCAGACAGAGATGGAAGCACTTTAGAGTTTCAGGCTCTCAGTCTTGGCTCACATCAGCCCCCCCGTGCCATCATGGGGAATTAAGAGAAAGGATTATATCTCCTAAAACAAGCACCGAGTCAAATCAACCCAGCTATGTAGAAAAAGTTGTAGAAGTGTACTTTAAAATCCACTCAATAATAGTAACTAACATTTACATCAATCTGAAAAGCTCTATGGGCATTTTCTTTTTTATTTTCACAATAAATTCATTTGTACAGATGAGGAAACCTACAGATGAGGAAGTACAGCAGCAGATTTGGGACCTGTTCCAGATGGGCTGTGGCCAAAGTCTGTGCTCACAACACTTTCCCACCTCTCCCTGCTCTGTGGGCCTCCTCCCCTCTGCACCCCTCCTGCTCCCCTCTCCTCCCCGCTTCTCCTCACTGTCATCCTGCTCCTCCTCCCCCAACATGTGGGAGAATGAATGGCAGCTTGTCCACGGGGCAGCATATCCATGAGTGGTGGGTCTTACTGTAGAGGAGATGAGACAGGAGATAGGAGAGTTTGTCCGAGTCATCCGTGGAGACAGAGCTTGCTTGGGGTCTGCCTGTATGGTCTTTAGGAGATTCCATGGGGGGTCGTAGGATTGCAGAGGCATTTTCCATGGGGAATGCTGAGGTGCCATGGTTGGGACTGGCATTAGAGCCTTAGCAGCTGAGCTGAAAGGGGTGGGGTCAGGGGTCTGGGTTACTTGGTGCCAGAGCAGCCTCTGTGGGTTTCCTGGGGTACAGAGGGGCAGGAGCAGAGAGTGGTCTGAATATAGGGTGTGATGAGGTCAGCCTCCTGGAGCTGAGGGACCATGAGCAGGTGCTTTATCTTGTTCATTTTTTTAAAATGTTCATTCATTTTTGAGAGAGAGAGAGAGAGAGAGAGAGAGAGAGAGAGAGAGAGAGAGAGAGAATGAGCAGGGGAGGGGCAGAGAGAGATGGAGACACAGAATCTGAAACAGGCTCCAGGCTCTGAGCTGTCAGCACAGAGCCTGACATGGGGCTCGAACTCACAAGCTGTGAGATCATGACCTGAGTCGAAGTCGGATGCTTAACTGACTGAGCTACCCAGCTGCCCCTTGTTCATTTTTAATTACAGCCGTATGCCTGTGGTCTCATCACCATCCTTTGATAGCCTGTGAGCTCCATACCAGTTTGGATGAGTAGTAGCAGACCTTCTCCTGGCCTGCACAGTGGGTGTCCCAGGTGGAGGGCTTGTCTGTGGGGACCAGCCAGGAAGTGGCTACCTGAGCCCCGTTCCCAGCTGCCTGGCCTTTGCTGGTCTTAGATTTGTTTCAGTGCTGTCATTGTAACTGATACGAGGCCCGTATTTTGTGCCCTCCGGGTTTCCTTCCCTTGGAGTTTCTAGATCTGTTGGCCTTTTGTGAATCCACTGCCCTTGCATTATTTACAGAGGAATTGGATCCGCAGAGACAACTGGGGAGGAGGGACAACTGTTCTGTTTTGTGTCTCTGCATTCCAAGTGCAAATATGACTTAAAAATAGATTTTTATGGAGGGACAAGAACGCCCACTCCATGGGCTCTTTGGCAGGAGAGAGACCTGGGCAGGGATGTCCGGGATTGGTCTTGGCTGCTGTTGCCTGGACACTGCTGAGACCCAGGTCACACCAAGGCAGCTACAGGTTGTCACAGCACCCTCCTTTGCTTCATCCCAGCTGGGCACTGGATCTGGCTGACCTCTCAGGTTGAACGGGACAGGTTTTCAGTTAATGTCAGGGACTTCATTCGCTGCCGAACTGTAGTGGGAGAAACCATCCACTTGTGACTCGCTGTGGGAGGTTTATGTCAGCTTCGTTTCGAAGAGCAAGATTCTGTCTTTCTTTAAAAAAAGCTTGAATCATTCATGCAAGCATTATTTACCCAGTATTCCTTCCTCTCCCATGGTAATCCAAGTCCTGTTTGTACATGCCTGTCCTCGTGTTGGATGAAGAGAATTTACAGATCAACATTAGACTCCATCCCTGGGCCTCTTTCCTGGGTGCCAGCTTACTGCTGCACCCCACATCAAAGAATGGCTCTATGGCAGAGGGCTGGTCCTTCTCTGAGTGAAGGGGGTTTTGTTGCTGTGTGGAGGAGCCTGGCAGAGGGTTCTGGAAGGTCTTTCCTAGGAGATGCTGTTAGTACAGACTTCAGGTTCTGGTGTTTGCTGAGTTTCATTCATTACAATGTACTATCCCAAAGCTTCCCTTCCTGGTTCAGCCCAATCACTCCTGTCTCCTCCTAGGTGGTGGCCAGGGTAGTGACTACCTCTTGTTGGTCTGGGCACTAGAGAGGCCCTCAGCCTGGAGGCATCTGAGTTCATGCCATTCCCTGCTGGGCTTCTCACCTGCTCCTGGGTACCCAGTGCTGTGGGTGGGCAATGTCATGCCTAGGAGTCATGACTGTCTCAGGGCATTTTGATTAGTCTTGATGTACAGTCTTTAAAAAATGTCTGCAATACTGTGGATGGAGCAGTGCTGCCAGGTAAGACATTTGAGGCAGCTTCAGAGGCCAGACAGGGAATGTTGGCTTATAGCCATGAACTCAACTTTCCTAGGAGTACTTTTCATTAAAGGGTCCTTGTATTTCCAACATGAATCAGCTGCCTGCCTGGCCCATTAGCAGATCACAGGAGCGATTCTAAGGGTCACTGGTCTCCAAGAAAACTAAGCAAGAATAAATCAAGCAATAGAAAGAAATTTGACTTTCTCTGCCTACAGCTAAATGCCATGGGATCGACTCCCCATGCTGGTTTGCGGTGTGTAGGAGGAAGAAACCTTTGGGGACAGTGATTCTGGGGTCTGCAGATGGGAAAATCAGGCATGAGGGTAGCACTGTGAATTCTGGAGGCTGCTTAGCTGTGTGTCCTCCCACACTTGTTCTGGATTCTGTCACTTGTGAGGTGGGGGCATTAGGGACGCCTGATCTACCTTCCTCATACATACCCATTACATATACCACCCCGGAAGAGTGATTGTGTGATGATGGTGGCGCCAAGGTTAGAAGTCGAATGCAAGCCCTCACCCCTGCTGGCTATTGGCACTGGGGGCAGCTGGGCCTCTGGGTGGGGCCAGTGGCTGGGGTTGCTATCCAGGGTCATTCCAGCCAGTCGCTTTCCTCTCTAGTTGGCCTTCTGAGTACCTCAGAGATAATGCATTTATTATTACTTAGGGGACAGAGGCTGTGTCTGTTCAGTGACCACTTGCTTGCAGAGGACATGGAGGGCAGCTAGCTGGACATACCTGCAAAGGCATTTACATGTTGCCAGCAGTGACTTATTACAAGGTCAGAAGCTGTGCTCAAAGCTCATGTTGCAGGGACTTCCCATCTCTGGGGCAGGTGGACATCTCAAGATGCTAGAAAGTTCTCTATATGTTGAACTGAAGCCAAGTCCTCTATACCTTTCACCCAAGTGGGTGAATTAAATAACCATGACTCCTTGTTACTTTCCCCCAAAAGGACACAGCCAGTTTCCAGACCCTTCATTTCTTGTCATTGTGCTCCTTTGCCATCTGAAAATCTCCCTTAAACCATGAAGTAGGTTGGATGTTAGCCTCCAGCCATGTTGCTGTCCACTTGTTGGGTTGATGGTGGGAGCCTCTGGGTATGGCTGTCTTGAGGCCTACTGGGCACTAGGATAGGACCTGGGGCTCTTCCTGGAGTGAGTGCTTGACATGCCTCCCCGCCTTTATTTTTAATTTGAAAAAGAGACAGAGGGAGAGAGAGAATCCCAAGAGAGAGCATGTATGTGTGAGGGGGGTAGGGGAGGGCATGTGAGGAGGGAGGGAGGGAGGGAGGGAGGGAGGGAGAGAGAGAGAGAGAGAGATAGAGAGAGAGAGAGAGAGAGAAAGAATCCCAAGCAGGCTCCACACTCAGCACAGAGCCCGACGCAGGGCTTAGTGCCAAGACCCTGGGATCATGACTTGAACCACAATCAAGAGTTGGACCCTTAACTGACTGAGCCAGCCAAGTGTCCCTGAAATGCCCCTTTTCAAGCTACATTTCTGAGTCTATGTTACCTCAAAAGGAAAATGGGGGACTGCAGTGCCTACCCTTTAAGACTGGGAAGAGTCAATAAAATAATGAAGAGCACATTGCAGACTGGAACAACTCAGTGGGGCAAAAGATCTCCATCAGCAAGCTAGTCATCTGGAGTTCAGTTGCGGGCTGCTTGAAGGTCAAATATTTTGGCAAAGGTCTGGAGTGCAGATGTTTCAGTTACAATGGCGATGCCTTGTTAACAGTGGTGACACAGCAGTGTTTTGATGTTCAAGTGAGCTCTGCTCTTCCTGGCAGCCAAAGCAAAAAGAAAAACTCACCAGATTACATAGTTTATATGGGCTGATCCAAGGAACCATTGCAAAGAAACTGATCATGCGCTTCTGTTTGGGCAAAGTGCCCACCCCTGGACATTTGAGTTTATGAGGAAGAATTCACTGCGTTGGCCTCAGGTCAGAACTGAATCCTATATGGTGGAAGTGTGTCCAGAGGCACAGAGAAGGACACATGGTCCCTCACAGTGAGGGTGTGGAGGGCAAGGTCCAGCCTAATGGTCCTGTGCCTTTGCCCAGTGGGCCCCAGTTCACCTGGCTTAGGTGTTTATGGGCATCTGCCCCAGTTGTGGTCTGTAGCCCTTGCAAGAAAATACTGCTAAATTACATCTTGTAAAATTTGAGAGTCTTAAAGGAAAAAGAGACATAACAAGATGCCAGGGTGACAGTGGTTTTGGAGCAGTAGAGAATTTGCTGGTCACTCCTTGACTGTGGGCTTCCTATTTCCCCACTTGAGGGTCTTACGTTGCTGCACCTCTTCATTCATTGGCATGAAGGGCCAGTAAGCAGTCTAATGGATCATATTTTGAGATGCCCCCCCCCCCCAATCTGTTATGGAAAAGTGACCATATCAGTCCTGGGAAGGTGTAGAAAAGAGAAAGAAATGATGCCATGAAGTTTTACTTGAAAGTAGAGTTAATGTAAGGGGCAAGAAATCTTACTGGTGAGTTTACGCGTAGTCTGACAAATTATTCTGGGGACAGATGAAGTATTTGATGAAACACTGACACGGAATTAGTGAGTGGCTGTGCCTACCCTTTTGACCATCATTGGTTTCAGCTGGGCATTGATTCAGTGGTGGTGGCATGAGCCTGGAAAGGCTGATGATGGAATGCTGTGTGCCACCTGCTCGTCATGCCTCCTGGTGTCCCTGTGATGTGATGAAAGCCAGATGGGGAGCAGAATGGTAGTTCCCCCAAAAGCCAGCTGACTCAATGTTTTTTACATGTTTTTACTTGTCTAACTGCTCAGTGATGTTACTCAGCTGGATAGAGGGTTGAGTACTAAGAACTCAAAGGATGGTGGTGAGATGAATTTAAAAAACTTTTAAGTAAAGGTTGGGAAAGGGGACCCATCAAATTCTCAAACAAAGCTGACTAGATAATGAGAAAGGTCCTGGCTGCAATGGGGACCGACAGTGGCCAAGTGTCTGGTGGAGATGGGCGTTCTGTCCAGTGGCAAACCAAGTTTCGCAGGAGGTGTGGGAGGGTGCTGCACATTTTGAATGAGCAGCTGAGGGCAGCATGCCATCTCGTCATCTGAGATTTGTTGTTATTCTTGGAAAGTTTGTGGTGGAAAATGGGGAGTCCAGGGTGACATCTGTGCAGCCCACTCTTTAAATGCCAGGTTCAGAGCAAGACACCATTCTACCCCTGGTCTTTATTCCTACCTGAAGAAGACAAGGAACCTTGGCCCCTGACACCTCTCTGAGGTCTTGGAACGTGGGAGTACCTTCTGGGAAAGAGTGTACCGAGTTCGGTGAACATGGGTTCTGGTGTCCAGTGATAAGCATCGTGTGGGGGAGGAGGGCTGTATTCCTCCCACAGGGACATTCAGAGACTATTGAGGAGGGGTCGTGATAAGTTAGCCCTGCCCGGGACAGTCCACACACTTGACTGTGCTTTTTGCAAACGAGAGGTAAGCTATTATATAGGAAGTAAAATAGGCTCTTCAAGTTACGAATTGGGTGAAGGACACCAAAGACTTACTCCAGGAGGTATCCCAATGCTTTTCCTCTGATAAATTCTGAGATCACTTACAGGTTCAACACATGAAGGGCTGCCCCCTCCCTCTAATACAAGCTGAGTACCCTGAATGGAGCTTGATGTGGCCTATGAGCAGGGCTTTGAGTATTTGTGTTAAATATTTCATAGCATTCATTACATTTGCAGTTAGGCCTCACACACAAATACGGTGGGGTTTTGGCTAATGCAGCACTTCATGTATGCTCATGTTCGTATCTGCATGTCCTACAGTGCCAATATTATGATTTTAAATAGTCCGCCATCTTGAATGCAGATAATGCAGTTACTCTCAATCCTGCTTTTTCATTATATATCAGGGTGTTTTCAGTTACTATAAAAAGGGAAATGAAAAACAAAAATATTGAGACGTATATGGCATGTGGATCTTTTTGAGGGTTTTGTGAAATGAAACCAATGATGAGAGGGGTACATTTTGGGTGGTGATGGGGCATGGGCGACTGCCTTCCCCTCACTCTTTCCATTTCTTCACCCACTTTGCCAAGAGGCTTCCGTGGATGTAAGGGTGGGAGAGGGCTGTGCCTGGCAAGCAAGGCCAACATGGAAGCTTCGGCCAGGGACCTCAGCTACACCTTCATCTCTTTGGATCTCACTTGTCTTGTTTGAAAAGTGAATGGGTTGAACAGACGAGGGTTTTTAAAGCAGAAGAATCTTTTCTTCAAATGAACTCTGACAAAGGAGTTACTCAGTAGACCTTGTGACTCAACAGTATTTGAAAATGTGATTTTGGGGCATTTTTTCATACCTTTCCTCCAGTCCACAGTGCTCATTGTCTGGGGGGTGGTGGTGTGGGGCCGTCGAAGGGGGCACACCCTTTACCCACTGTGGGTCTCCTCCCGGGCAGTGCCCTTCAGACTTCAGGGCTTGATGAATTTTGATTTTCAACAATGTCTGGCTCTTCTTTTCATAGAGACTTCTGGAATTCCACAACAAAACCTTGATAAATGGAAAAGGAGCCCTTCTTCACGAACAGGACCTAAAGGCACAGATTTGCTGTCAGCGTGTATTAGTATTGTATAAAACCCAATTTTGAAGTTTTTTATCATTAATGTTCGACAAACTGAGAAAAACATTAATATTAGAAGAAGAAAGATAGGTGTGCTGGGTTGAGCTTGGATCTGGAGCGCAGCAGGTCTCATGCTGCTCTTCCTCGTCAGCTAGACTAGATGTTTGTGGGCAGATCCCTTCTTTGTGCTTCCGTTTATTCTCACCCACAGTGATACATACAAGAGCAAACAGACCATGTGTCCAGCCAGTATGTGCATAGCTTTCTGATGTCCCCAGATAAGAATGACAAATCGGTAAGACATACAAAATAAGGATGCTGGGTTTTTGGAACTGATGAAAAATCTAGAAAATATGTTGTTTCATTTTTTTGAAGAATGTAAACTAAAGCCAGATAGACACACTTTTTTCTTTTTCTTTTTTTTTGTCTCCTGTTCTTCCTTCAGGATCTTGAGAAATATGTATAAATGTTAGTAATTAGCACATAATTTGGTAGTTTCTAAATGAATTCTTAAATGTTGTTTTAAAATTATTTTTTATTTATTTTTGAGAGAGAGAGAGACACAGACAGACAGCGAGTGGGGGGGGGGGGTGGCGCAGAGAAGAGGGAGAGAGGAAGACACAGAATCTGAAGCAGGCTCCAGGCTCTGAGCTGTCAGCACAGAGCCCGACGTGGGGCTTGAACTCACGAGCCATGAGATCATGACCTGAGCCAAAGTCGGACGCTCAACCAACTGAGCCACCCAGGTGTACCTGTAAATGAATTCTTGGAGTAAAGCAGTGTTTGTGGTCTAAGGTAGCTTAGACTGGTTTGCTTCATAAATTGATGTAACAAACTATGATTAAAAAATTTTTTTAAATGCATTTATTTATTGAGAGAGAGAGAGAGAGAGAGAGAGAGACAGAGAGACAGAGTGAGTGGGGAAGGGGCAGAGAGAGAGAGAGGGAAACACAGAATCCGAAGCAGGCTCCAGGCTCTAAGCTGTCAACACAAAGCCTGACTCAGGGCTTGAACTCACAAGCCGTGAGATCATGACCTGAGCTGAAGTCGGACGCTCATCCGACTGAGGCACCCAGGCACCCCGTAATAAGCCATAATTTAACAGCAGTTCTGATTTATCTCATTCTGTACACGTGTCATCCATGCACATGGGTAAAACTTTGCTGTCTTTGAGTTCTTCTATCTTTTTCTGGTTTCCCTGAAATCGGATGCCCCTCCCCATAACACTTTCTCCTTCTGTGAGCATTGCAACCTTTTTTGATTCTCAGTTGTGGTGAACTTTAGCAAGTATTTTGATTTTCTTCAACTCACTTAGCTAAACCTTAAAAGAATCAACTAATGTTCATGACTTGGTAGAATTATAGCCAGATTTTGCAAAGAGCTTGTGAAATGGCAGCCAGATGGCCATGGAATCTGAATATTTACTCCTGGGAACTGAAGCCGGTTTTCTGTCATGATGATGTTTCATGTGTGTGCTCACCTCACTTGGGAGCCTGACACCCTTGTTCCTGGAAGTGACCCTCAGGCCCCGTACAGAGGGTGCCAGAAGGGAGGGCGCATTGACCCTTGGGCTGCAGTGCCTGGTGGGAGACTGGCCGGTATCCAGCAGAATAACTGAATTTGCAGGCATTTGGACTTTAACTTCAGACAAGTTATGTTTACAGTGCTTCCGGGCAGGTCCACCTCAGCGGGCTGTCTGTCATTGCAGCCCAGGGTTCTCAGAATGATGATGCCAAATACCGGTGCTGATGGCGTTACCAACACCACATGTTAACGCTGTCTGCGCTTCAGACGTACAAGGCGAGGAAATGGCCCAGAGAAGCCAAGTGAAGTCACTTTGACATTTATGACAAAACATTTATCCTTTGTTTTCAAAAGAAGAGGCAGAAAAACTGTTGTATGAAGTACCTGGAGTGCCAGGCACTCTGAAAGAATTATTTCCTGAGATATTTTGTGACCACAGGATCAGGGTCAGACCTGGATTTGAATCCCAGCACCAGTTGCTGGCTGTGTGCAGCCTCAGATCACTTAGCCTCTCACAGCCGTGGCTGCCTCATCTGTAAAATGAGACTTCTATCTTGCAGGATGCTGTGAGGATTAAATAAGGTCATTTATGGAAAGCACTTTGTGACGGGGACTCAATAAATACTCGATAGATGTGATGCATTATCACCAGACGTCAGCTGACCAACACTGAGCGTGTAACACTGGAGATGGAGGTAGGCCTAGAATGTTTGTTCAGTTATTCCAACGTAAAGGAAAAACTCATGAGGTTTTAAGGGTGGGAAAGGCATCAGTGGTGGGAGGTGTTTGAGCACCCTCGGTGTCCCCAGGGAGGCACGAATGACCATGTCACTGCCCTGCAGTCCCATGGTTCGTGGGCTGCCTCCGTCCCGGGTGAGGGATGGTGAAGTTCCAGATGTCCCCAAGTTCCGTGCTTGCCAAATGTCCTGAGGGTGCGTGCCGGGGCCTGGGGAGGAGAAAAGCTCTCCTCAGAAATCTGACCTTACCACGGCACAAACCCCTCCATTCCTCAGATCATGGAGGGTCTATGCGGCCTGGCTCCTCGTTGCCCACCGAGGCCCAATGTGTAAACCTGCATTGTACACTAGCAAGTAGGGAGCCGACCTTTGTCACAGCCCCAGGGAAGCTTGGCTTGCAGCCGGCTCCTTCGGGCTAAGCACCGGCCAGTAAGGCTTCTGATTAAAGGAGATGTCAGTGACTTAGGGGTGGGAGGCTCTTCCCGGGGAGATGGCAGGTGACACTGAAGCGGACGCTGCAGCATCAAGGACCAGCAAGGCAGCAGAGAGAGAAGGCTGGCAGCGGGCCAGTTCCGATAGGGCGCAGCTGCAGCCCCGGCCCCTGGGCATTGTCAGACGGGGAGGGAGGCAGAGTGCCCATGGTGCAGCAGTCACACTTGGGCCTTGGTCCCAACCACACCAAACTGAAGTCCAGATTTTTACCACACTGATGCTCAGCAGTGAGATGTCCCCGGTGCCCAGAGCAGATGAAGCAGACGGACATGGGTGGGCTCTGCATAGAGATGGCTCTGCCTTGAACCTGGAACTGAAGGAAACGTTCTCACGGTGAACCATCACAGTCTGTGCTCCCCTTCCTCCATCGCAGGAGGGCGCACCCCGAGATGCCTTCTTTACTGCGCCTTGGACGTGGTTCCTCGGTCAGAGATGAGCTCTGCAGGACTCAGTGTGGGGCCTGCTGTTGAGGCTGTGGGGAGCCAGGGTCAGGTGCTCGGCTCGGTGTGCTGTTTCAACATGCTCACGCCCTTTTCTCTGTGGAGATGAAGTGCTTACTTTTGCAGGAGCTTAAACCCTGAGCTGAGTAAGTGCACACAGCCAGCACTGCTAGTACCTGCGGCCACAGGCACTTAAAATGGAAGGTAAATAGTAAATCCACACCTTAGTGCATCGAATATAAATTTTAGAAGTTTCTCTGGCTCATTTGAATTCATAGTCATATTTTTAGATGGAATTTGGAGAAATAGTTTGTGGGAAAATGTGCCAGTTGTTCGTTACCAGTGTATCTCTTTGCAGTTTCTAACTGTGGAAAATTGTAGCTAACACCCAGAGCATTATTTTCCCTAAAATATTTTTGAATGTGTGATTTAGTTCCCTCCAAGATTATCTCCCAGGTGTGTTTGGAAGGACCGACCTGCAGGGTTGAGGCTGCTTCCCCTCCAGCAGGTCACCAGGCTCAGGTTTGGGAGTAAGACCTGAGGGTCCAGGCTGCCTGGCCTGCTGTCCCCAGCTGTGTGAGTTGGGTGAGTTGCCTCCTATCTCTTTACTCATCTGTAAAATGGGAATAAAATGCCAAGTTCATGTAATTTTGTTTCAGTTATAAGATGAGGATGTAAAGCATTGAGCACCCTGTCTGGCATGCAGCCCACATCCACAAATGTCAGCTGGCCCTGCCCCTGCCTTTTCACTCTGTGTCCTTGCCTTTGGACCATGCACTGGACACAGGCATGTTGAGAAGGGGTGCAGAACAGCAGTGGGCTAGGCACAGTCTGTTGCTAAAGGGAGGGCACCTGCTTTTGTCATCAGTGCTTAGGGAATGGGGAGGTCCATCTCTTGTGAAATTCCAGGGAGCATTGCAAAGCATCAGACCCCATATACAGAATCGATCTCATCTATTAATTGAAACAGATACGGTGAATTATGCTGGATGCCTGGAGGACACCAGAATCGTGAAATATAGGACATTGTGCTTCTTCTCTGGAAACTTACAATTACACCCTCATTAGTGATGGGAACACATGAAACAATTAGGCGCAGATTTGAGATTGTCCATTAGTGGATTTCCACGGGATGACTTCAGCGCAGCAATGGCACCAGTTGCTAGGAGGGAATCTACTGAAAACAAATGTTTATAATTGTGCTCATCAATTATTTGGTAAACAAAAGAAGAGTCTTGAAAACAATTTCAAAATGAGATGCAGTTCACAGTCCTGGCTGTGTGCTTTGTGAAGCATGAAAAGAAAGCGACTTACACAAGACTCCCTAAAAACTTGGTCCTGACTCTCATTCTGCCTGTGGTCCAGTGGCCAGCCACTGTCCAAATCGGTGTCCTCATCGCCCCAGGAAGACTGGAATTCCCATGGTCTTTTACTCATTTCAGCCCTTGGGAAGCCAGAGTTTTGCTTCCAAAGCCGAAAGAAATAGATCTGGAGCAAAACCAATATTTTCTCTTGTTAGCTCTAACATGACGACTTTTCAGCATTTTGAAAAAGCAGTTCTGCTAGAAATTAAAACAACAAAATGTATGAGGTCAAGGTGAGACTGGCAAATACTATAAGGAACATTTATAAATAAAAATGAAGAGCAGTCATTTATCAGAGGGCTAAATAAGAAATAAGCTGATAGTTCTGGCAAGGGAAAATGGTAATATAGAGTAATATAGCCCAATATTTAGATTTCTATGCAAGAAATAGTGTTCGGCCGAAGCGCCCAGAGCCGGCTGCTTGATTTGTTGGTAGGATGTGGCCTGGTGTTCTCCCTGTGTTGGGGGCGCGGTCTGCCCTTCCTTGCCCGGCCCACGGCCACAGCTGTTCTGTGCACCCTGTGGCCACTCCCTTGCTGTCTGGCCCCTCATCTGCTGGTCTGCTGGCAGTGGCAGACCAGGAGGCACTGAGAAGGAGGAAGGAAGTCTGAGGTTTCTTCCTCTGGCTCCCTCCCAGCTGTGACCTCCCCGCTGGCCCTGTCCTTGGGCTGCAGTTCAGTGCCCCCCTGTGGTGTCTTGCTGCATGTTCGCGCGCTCCTTCCTCTGGGGCCTTAGAGATGAACAGCCTATTTGCTGCCAACCTGGAGGTCCCCCGTAGTCTTCATGGTTCCTCCGTGTCCCCTTGTAAGTAGTCCCTCTATTAAACGCCTTCCAAATGATCTTAATTTCACTGAGCCATCTGTCTTAGTCCGTTTGGGCTCCATAGCAAAATACCAGAGACTGGGCAGCTTAAACAGCAGATGTTAATTTTTCACAACTCTGGGCACTGTAGGTCCAAGATCAAGGTGGCCTCAGATTTGGTGACTGGTGAGTCTCCTCCTGGCTTGCAGACGGCTGCCGTCTTGCTCATTGTGCTCACTCAGTGGAGAGGGAGAGAGAGGGCCTGGTCTCTTTCTCTTACAAGGGCACTGATGCCATCATAGGGCTCCACCCCTCATGGCCCAGTCCCCTCCCAAAGGCTCCACCTCCTGAGACCATCACACGAAGGGTGGTTATGGTTTCAACAAAGCGATTTTGGGAAGACACAGTCATGCCCTTCGCAGCACCTGTCTGTCTCCACCTGTGATCCTGACTGCCAGGATGTTTGCCCATCTCTTTTTGGGTTCTGACTTGGTTGACAGTGGAGCTGGAAGTCCATTATGAGTCAACTGCCCAGTTGGTCTCCCATGCACCTGGTGCAGAACACAGACATGGCCCAAGTAGGCTCACGTATGTAGTTTTTTTTCTTATTATTTGCTTGTTTTCTTGAAAACGACACCGACATTATGAACCCAATCAAAGCCTCAAATCTAAATTCTTCTCTTCATGCAGCAAGCTTCTATTTACCTGAGCCCTGAACCCTGAGCTGCAGTGAAGATTTTCACTTAAAAGGCATTTCAGGCATTTTGATTTAAGTTTTTGTGTTGTCAGGATTATTATTATTTTAAAAAATATTTTTAATGTTTGTATTTATTTTTGAGACAGAGAGAGACAGAGCATGAGCAGGGGAGGGGCAGAGAGAGGGGGAGACACAGAATCGGAAGCAGGCTCCAGGCTCCAGCCACAGGGAAGAAACCCATGGAAACCTAACCTTTCCAGGTTGTGAAATCGTTTGGGTGATCACACGGGAATTCGGGGGGCCTGGTTAGTCTCTCAGGTCTCTGAGGTGGTTGTGTGGGGTGCTCAGCGTTGAGAGGGAGCTGTGTTCCATGTTGACGAGTCCCACTTGCTACTGGTGCTCATTCCTTAAGCCTCAAAGCGAAACCTTCTGTGGCTCGTCCACTGTCTGACGTCTGTCATGCCCTTTCTCCCTAACTGCAGAGTAGCAGAGACAGGTGTATTGTCCCTCTTGGTCTTTGTTGATAAGGCGTTTGGAGTAAAGCATATTCGGAATGTCTTGTCTTCAGAGTACTGATGGCACAATTGAGATCAAACATTATGTTGGGAAAGTGAGCAGTGAGGATAAGCAGTGACTCAGCTTTGGCCTGGATGGTGAGAGCCAACTTGGCAGAGAAGTTTGTCCTGGGAAGGGCTTGTAGTGGCTGGCCTGAGCGGCACCTCTCCTGCAGATGAGATGGGAAGAACTCTCAGGAGTGTGAGGGAGGCAAGATGGGTAAAGCCACCTTTTAGAAGTCCAGTGGTGAGTTCTGGAACATTCATCACAGCACAGAACGGTTCCTGACTGGCGCCCAGGCACTGGACACCTGGGGGATGGGTAGGGACACCTCCTTCGGGCATCTCTGGGCGAGGTGTCCCTCCAGCAAGTGCTGTCAACTGGCTAGGAGTGGGAGTGGTCACTTCTACAATTGGGGCTGCATAAAGCTGACAGGTAGGCAGTGGGAGCAAGGTTTTTTTATATGTGCACTCAGCGTTCATATCTTGAGAGGAAGTTCCTGAGGCTTTCTGTAGAGAGCGCATCAGGGTGCCCCACAGAGCTTGGTAAATGCTCTGTGGTGGGGAAGACGATAAGCACCATAGCTGGGAATTTCCTGCTCGATTGGCCAGTTGATTGGTCTGTTCCTCGACAGACCAGGGACTGTTGCACGAGTCCCTGTGAACCCTTGGGCTCCAGGAGCTCCTGTGGTCTCTACACAGTAGCTCAGTGTTCAGACAGAACCGGTAGTAATGCAGGGGGCCCAGGACAGGGCACTTCGGGCACCTCCTCTTCTCCTGAGGAGCTTTCCCAAACATGGGGGTCAAGTTTGTGGATGGACATGTCCCTTTTCCCCTCTAACTTTGTAGTTTTTATTAAAAAATTTTTTTTAATGTTTATTTATTTTTGAGACAGAGAGAGACAGAGCATGAACGGGGGAGGGGCAGAGAGAGAGGGAGACACAGAATCGGAAGCAGGCTCCAGGCTCTGAGCCCAGAGCCCGACGCGGGGCTTGAACTCATGGACCGCGAGATCGTGACCTGAGCCGAAGTCGGATGCTCAACCGACTGAGCCACCCAGGCACCCCATAGTTTTTAATGCAGTGTAAATGGATTCTAAGAACAAGCATGTTTATATGATCTGTGAAATGGAATGACTGGACTGCTTGGGTGTTTTGCCTTCTCTGTTCATGTAAGTGAACAACCTGTAAGTGCACCCTGAACACTTCGGCTTCTCAAACCCAGGTAAATATTTAGGCAGCAGGTTCGTTAGGATGAGTTCAAGCATAGTAGTCCTTTATTATGGCTGGGGTGGCAGTGTTCTAGAATTGAGGCTGGGGTTTTATGATTGCTTTCATGGGATACAAATTTCTTCAGTTATTTTCCCAAAGATGATATTTTAATGGCTCATCAGTTTTATGTTTTCCTGAATTCTCTGAAGGTTGTGCACCTCTTGGCCAGGACAGTTTATTTTTATCCGCTGCTTTCCGGGAGGTTGTTTATGAAATGTACGTTTCCATTCACCCACAGTGGACTGTTTGCTCTGTCAGAGTGTTACCCGACGTCTTCCTTCGTTCTTCTGTGAGTGTGAGGTGCCGGGCCTGGGCTCACGCGGTTGAATGTGGCTCACAGACTCGAATGGAGGGGGTGAGGCTATTTTCTGCCCCCGTTACTGGTCCACAGGGTGTGGGTTGCTGCCAGTGGGTGTAGTGAGACTGTGCAGAGTCCTGTGTGACTTGATTGGACTGACATCAGGAGGAGCGCTCCGCAGACTGTTCCTGGGATGGCTGCACGACAGAGCTCAGGTAATGGAGCATGGCTCAGAAGCTGTTATCCAAAGTACCCCTGTGGGAAAGGAGCACATAATTTGCACATGCTTCTGGAGAGCCACTGGAACTGCTGTGACTTGGGACATTAAATTCAGTGTGAAGACCTGAGCTTCATTGGCCAGAGTACTGCTTAGGGTTTCTTGTTTGAGACACAATCTAATTTTTGGTGTTTGTTTTTGTTTGTTGTTGGCCTTTTGGCAAGAGCTACAGTTAGTATGTTTCCCGTTGATGTGCTTGCCATGCAGTGTGAATGCCACTGCAATCAGAAGTGCTTTCTCAGGGGGCGCCTGGGTGGCTCAGTTGGTTGAGCATCCGACTTCAACTCAGGTCATGATCTCATGGTTCACGAGCTCAAGCCCCGTGTTGGGCTTGCTGCTATCAGTGCTGGGCCTGCTTTGGATCCTCTAGCCCCCTCTCTCTGCCCCTGCCCTCTCTTTCTCTCAAAAATAGATAAAACATTAGAGGAAAAAGAAGTGCTTACTCAGTTTACCACCATTCTTTGAGCAAAAAAAGAGACAAATGAGTTCCATTTGTGACTATAAAGTTTCTTATTGGTTTTTCCTTTATTTTTTAAATTAAAACAATTGGAATATAGAACAGTTCCAGATTCTTTGACTTCTGGATTATTTTGGCATTGGTCAAGGAAATAGTCAGTTATGCTTAAATTACAAAGACTTGATTGTAAATACAATAAAACCTTGGTTTGTGAACATAAATCATTCTGGAAACATGCTTGTAATCTAAAGCACTTGTATATCAATGGGAATTTCCCCGTAAGACATAGTGGAAGCTCAGATGATTCATTCCATAACTCAAAATATTCATATGAAAGTGATTGCAATGCTGTAATATAATACAAAATAATAAAGAAAATACAAAATATAAAGAAAAATAAACAAATTAACTTGCATTTACCTTTGAAAACCTTTGTGGCTGGTGTGAGGGAGACAAGAGAGAGGAGGGCTATTGTGTAGGACAACTTTCAGTATCACTAATGGAATTACTGCTATCTTTTGGCTCAATGGAATCTTTTTCTGCACGGGGACCATTGTAAATGCTCACACGGATGTTGACTACAGTAAAGTATTCATAAACTCTTGTCAGAGGCTGTATTTAATGTAACTGGCAATAAGGCAGCAGAGGAAAGGGTCTATATCTGCAGGTGGCCTGACCTAGAATGAAGCAAAGGACTGTCCATAGGTGCTTGGAAGTGACAAAAAATACACTAATACTAGTTTTTGGCACCTTCCAA
Source organism: Prionailurus bengalensis (assembly GCF_016509475.1). Taxonomy (NCBI): domain Eukaryota; kingdom Metazoa; phylum Chordata; class Mammalia; order Carnivora; family Felidae; genus Prionailurus; species Prionailurus bengalensis. The sequence goes on along the minus strand of NC_057348.1, from coordinate 168,333,541 downwards.
CATTCTGAAAAATCACTGATTTCTGCCAAACACCATGGCCTGAGCATCTGAGCGTGGGAGACAATCACCCACAATCCTGCAGCGAGAGAGACAGAGAGACAGAGAGAGAGAGACAGAAGAACCATTGGCTCAGTTGTGATCATGTGACATTCGGTGTCATGTACTACTCATATTGCAAGAAATTGCTCGTTTATGAAGTTAAAATTTATTAGAAATATTTGCTTGTCTTGCGGAACATTTGCAGAACAAGTTACTCATGAGCCAGGGTTTTACTGTTCTTATATATATATGTAAAGTTGTTGTTCCTTTGTGCTTTTCCTGTCCCTCCAGCTCATGCTGTCACATGTACATACACAGACGTGCATGTTTTGAGGTGACTTGACCACTTGGTCACCCCACTGCCACCACCATCATGTCTGAGCTGTTATGAATGAATGCCGCCATCATGAACTGTAAAGGGAACTACATGACCTGGATTTTTTTCCTTTTCTCCTGAAAAGGGAGGGGAAATGGAGGTTTTACTGGTAAAGTATATCTCAGGAATATGTGTGTTCCTTTTCCTGTGCTACCAGCTTTTTGTGGTGGGTGATTCCAACTGCTATGCTCTCTCTTTTCATTCTGTGTGATGATCTCTTTCCTTGTTCACAGGCTGATCCTGCTTCCTTCTGGGGCGGGCCCAGGTGTACCAGAAAGCAGCCACCCACTGACTCCTGTTATGGGAAGTCAGGGGTATCTGTCTGTCATGAGCCTCAGGGAAGGCCCCATTCAGATGTTCCTAGAAGTTGTGATCTCTTTAGGAACTCAAGGACATTCGTTTCCACAAAGTGGAAAGCCTGGTGTGAGTAGGTGGTTTGAGAAGGGCCTGGGTCCATGGACAGTCATGTCATGAGGGGAAGTTGCTGGGGTGTCTTGGGTGGCTCAGTTGGTTGAGCATCTAACTCTTGGTTTCAGCTCAGGTCATGATCCCAGGGTTGTGGGATCAAGCCCTGCATCAAGCTCTGTGCTGGCAGTATGGAGCCTTCTTAAAATTTTCTCTCTCTCTCTCTCTGCCCCTCTCCTCTGCTTTTTTTTTTTTCTCTCTCTCTTTCTGTCCTTAAAATTAAAAAAAAAAAAGAAATAAAAGAGGGAAGTTTCTGGCCAGGCCACGAGTATCCTTGGCTTTCAAGCCACAGAGATGTGGGGCCTTAAGGTTAGCACCCTGGGCACGGGGATGGCATCTTAGGGCAATTGTCTTCATGCCATCTCCAGGAGGCCTTCTGTGAGCCATGGTCTCTGGCTGTTACAGACAGTGGGGCTAGCTGGAAGCTGGAGCTCAGGGTCTGGCAGGGAGTGACCGCAGAGGTGCTTGCCTGAGGTTAGGGAGGAGAGGAAGGCCCATCTGCCACCTGAGTGGGGTGCTCTGGACGAAGCAATACTCATCCTGAGTGAAAGGATCTTTAAAATCCCCATAATCATTTAATTATACTAAATAGTAATTAAATGTTGCATCTATTAACATTCACATCCCCAAGAAGTTACAGCTAAGGCTTCTCTCAGGGGGGAAGGAGAACAGAAAGTGCTGCTTCCTGGCCACAGACAGCCCTGTGTGGGCACAGTGGAGGAGGAGGAGGCGACACCTGTTCCCATTTCCACAGAGATCCGCAGACAACTGTAGAGCAGGAGGAAGGTGAGTTTGGCCTCGAGGGAGTTCAGTCTGTGTGTCTGGGATTCTTTCTCTCTTTCCTTTCTTAAACCCAGAAAGGGTCAACAGGGCCAAACAGATTGGAATTCTGGCCTGGTGCCGGGCTCCTTGAACACACATCCTGCAGGACCGAGTCTCTTATCCCTGGTGCTGCCTTCTGCTGCCACTGTGTGCTGCCTGACAGTTTTGTTCCACATAGGTGGCCATGTATTCTCCTTGGCAGATGCCCAGCTTCCAAAATAGCTAAACCTTAACCTCTGGACCACTTCCCAGAAGCAGCTTTCATTCTGCAGAAGCACATGCTTTGCCCTGAAGGTTTGCTGGGCAGGGAACTTGGAGCCTGGAGCTGGAAAGGCTGTGGTCTGCTCGCTTCCTTGGCTGGGACTCTGGGCCTACGATTTCTTAGTGTGCTGGTCAGTCTGACATTTTACTTCCAAGTCCTTGCTGATGATGAGCAGAGTCCAGCCATGGCTGTCCTTCAGGGGACTGCAAAGGACAGGCATCAGGTCTCCCTTTTGAAAGGCAGTTGGATCCTTGCAGTAGTTCTACAGATGCCTGTTTCAGACTTTCTCAAGTGAGAAAGCTGACCTGATTGGGGAGCACCTCTTGAGCATGCCCAGGAGCACCTCGCCTTCTCCCAGCATTTCCCCTCTCTGCTCACCCCCTGCCTCTGTCTTCCCAGGTGGGGGGCCAGCCCTCAGTCCCCTGTGCTCCATTTCTCTCCTTCCTTGTGGTGGAACTTGACAGAAAGCTCTCCACCATTGATCTCATTTATCTCCCACTGTATGGGTTCCCCTAGGCTGCTGCAATAAAGCACCACAGACAGAATAGTCTAAACAAGAGCAATGTCTTTCCATGGTCTGGAAACTGTGGGTCTGGGACCAAGGTAGTGGCCAGCCTGCTTTCTTCTGAGGCTCTGTGGGTGATCTTTCCAGGCTCTCACCTGCCTTCTGGTGGTTGCACCCATTCTTGGTGATCCTTGGCTTATGGAAGCATCACACCAGTCTATGCCTTCCTTTGCACATGTGTGCCTTCTCTGTGTGTGTGTCCAGATTTCCCTTGTGTAGGAACGCAGTCTTGTTGGAGTGAGGCCCACGCTAATGATCTCATTCATCTCAGCAAATTACATCTGTAGTGACCCAGTTTCCAAATATGGTCATGTTCTGAGGTTCTGGGGATCAGGGCTTCAATCTGTGAATTTAGTCTGTAACACCCCAACTTTCTTCTTACTCCTCAGTGATGTGGTTTGATTTTTCACCTCTCTGATGGAGATTTACATTTAAAGGCTGTGGCACCTTCTCTCTGGCCACTTGGCCAGTCTCCCCTGCCTCATATGCCTGGCCTTGTGCTACCATCCACGTGCTCCCACCTCCTGCTTCTGTGTGGCAGGGACACCACACTCGGCTACTTGTGGGGTTGTCCTGGCCTCTCCTAGTTCCTTCTTTCCTGTGATGTCTCTTCCTGGTTCCCTAGATGCACGCCTTGCCTCCCTCATTCTTGTCTTGCTCTTCTGAGGGCTCATCTTTCAGCTTTCTGGATGCTGGCAGCCACCTTGATGCTGGAAAGTTCCAAATCCGAGTGTTGTCTTGTCCTCTCATCTAAATCCTTGGCTTCCTGATCATCTTAAACACAACACATTCAAGGGGTGTCTGTCATTAATCCTTACCCAGTGGCACCTCTGTTCTCTCCGTCTCCATGTCCATTGCTTATGGAATCCGATCATGTAGAAGTGAAGGATTAGGCTGGCTAGAAGGAAGATCTTGTGTGATGAGCAATGTTACAGAGGAGGAAAGTGCACGTGCTCATGAGAAACCAGGAAAGACACTAAATTCTGTGAACAAAGCTAACCCATTGGGTGCTCTGTTGGGCCCGAGCACCTGGCTGTTACAGACACCACTCTCTGCTCAGTTCCTGTCCACAGTTGCATTACCTCTAGCTTGGCCCATGTCATCAATGCACTGTTGGTTCATTTAGATCCGCAGTCGTACACGCACACCCTCCCAGAGAGTAAGTGATTCTGATGTGGACTGTCTTTTCTAAGCCATTACCCACCCATCAAGGTATTCTTGACAGTTGTTTGCAAATTGATTTTGGGATTATTATCACTTTTGTATTTTGCTGGGTAGGTACGCATAGGTCTCACTGCTAAATTCAGAAGTGGGGAGGAAAAACGATTTAGTAGAAAGCGGTCAACTGGCTGGAAGCAGGGGGCCTGGTTGTGCATCTCGTTCAACCCCTGACTGTGGGGTCATGGGCAGTCACCAAACCATGGAATTGGTCCAGATGCTCTCTCAGGACCCTTTGGACAATAGCAGTTGTACTTTATTTATCATTTGTATAGTGGTTATGGCATAAGGCTTGTTCTTGTCAACACCAGAATGTATTTAGTTAATTCACAAGAATCCATGCTTTCCAGGGTCGGCCTTGCTTGCCTTCTGCACCAGTATCTTAGCACGGTGCTTGGAACAGAGTAGATGCTCCGTAGATACTGGCTTTATGAACAAATGAGTCAAATTTTTATATTCCCTCTTTGAAGGAAATAGGGGGCAGATGTTTTTAATCCATTTCTCCTTGACAGCTGTGTGGTTAAGTCTAGCAGGGTCACTTGTGGCCTCAGTGTCATTTCAGAGAGATAAGCCTCTGGTTACCACCTCATAGAGGAGCAGCCCTAATGAGGGTGGCCAAGAACTCCATCCGCATGACTCACGCGTGTCTGAAATCTGCACCTGAACTTGAAGTCTAGATCATGCTTAGTGGCCAGTGGGTTCCTAACTATCAATAGCAGGAAAGAAATCACACACGGAGGGTGGGGTCTTTGGAAGGTACTGAGCGGGCAGGGAGTTCACGCTCTGGCTCCAGAGAATCTTTCACTTGATGATAATACTTTGCATAAAGACTAACATGCTGGACTTTCAATAATAGCCAAATTATGGAAAGAGCCTAAATGTCCATCAACTGATGAATAGATAAAGAAATTGTGGTTTATATATACAATGGAATACTACTTGGCAATGAGAAAGAATGAAATATGGCCTTTTGTAGCAATGGGGATGGAACTGGAGAGTGTTATGCTAAGTGAAATAAGTCGTACAGAGAAAGACAGATAACCATATGTTTTCACTCTTATGTGGATGCTGAGAAACTTAACAGAACACCATGGGGGAGGGGAAGGGAAAAAAAAATTTTGAGAAGGAGGGAGCCAAACCATAAGAGACTCTTAAAAACTGAGAATGAACTAAGGGTTGATCGGGGGTGGGAGGGTGGGGAAAGTGGGTGATGGGCATTGAGGAGGGCACCTGTTGGGATGATCACTGGGTGTTGTATGGAAACCAATTTGACAGTAAATTTCATATTAAAAAAAAAGACGAACATGCTGGGCTATAGAGGGCACACATGGGTTTATGACAAATTTTGTGTGGGGTTGAAACGGTCAGAGACCCATAGAATTTTAGAACTAGATGTGACTTTAGAAATTATGTATTATTTACTGATGAGAAGTCCAGAGTCCAGGATGGTCAGATAACTCCTTTGCTTCCTGCAGTTGGTAAGGTACCAGCTGGGATCAGGACTCAGATTCCTGGCAGGCTGAGGACATCCCCGCCCCCATCCTCTGGAGGCTTCAGCAACTGTGATTCTGAGTGGCTCCCACAGAGAGAAACCACATGGTAGGATAATGGCTGTGACACTTAGAATTCCATTCTGGGAGAGACGAGAGGAGTTTGGTTGAATCCTCTATCTCTGTTAAGCTGAGTGAAATCTCTGGGTGAAAACAGCAGCAGTATCATCATGGATCCATGCGGCAGCCTCTGGTGTGCACAGGCTTTCCATAGCTCATCTCATCCATTCCTCTGTCGGCCTCCTGAAACATGGCCTCATTCCAGGTGGGGAACCAGGAGAGCCCAGGGGGACTTGGTTGGTTGGTGGCCGAGGAAGGAAATCTTTTCTTACCCTGTGCCACTCTCCCCTTTTTTGTACTTTGGTTTCTGTTGGTTATACATTTTTTAAAATAATGAGCTATAAGCTTAAAAAAATATAAATGCTGCTTTAAATGATGTTATCACCATCACACAAAATAACTAGAGGCTGTGCAGAGTTTAGGGTGATGGAAAGTCAGAGTTGGAACTGCTGCTCCTGACAGGGCCCTGCTCCTGTGGCCCTGCCCCATTGGCCCTGTTCCTGTGGCCCTGCCCCAGTGGCCCTGCTCCTGTGGCCCTGCCCCAGTGGGCTTTGCCTGAAGGATCCTCTGGCTGCAGGTAAGAACCTGCTTCAAGCATCCAGGAAAGATTGCTGTGAAAACCATGTTTTGAAGAGCATGAACTATTTTATTTTATTTTTAATTTTTTAGTAGGTTTCACACCCAGCCTGGAGCCCAACACGGGACCTGAACTCACGACCTGAGTTGAGATCAAGAGTCAGATGCTTAACTGACTGAGCCACCCAGGTGCCCCGAACGTGAACCATTTTAAATTGTAGCAGAAAGACACTCCACCTGAATTGACATAAATAATAATTTTTGTGAAGGAGTAAACCATTAGGTTCTTTAAATTTCAGTGATAAAAAGGCATTTCATGATAATTTAACCAACTCTTTCCTCTCCCAGCCCAGCCCACCCTCTATCTCACCCCCATTCCATCAGAGGCTGGGTCTTGTCTACGACCCCAGACCACACTTTCCTTAGAGGGCTGGAGCCCTTTGACCTCTGCACACTGTGCTTTCCTTGGTGGGGCAGGGGAAGGGTCAGTTTCACAGATGGAAATGTATTCCTTTTTCGGCTGTGTTGTTGTTTATAAGAAGAGATGTCAATGTTGAGCTAGGGACAGCCTAGGCATTTAAAAAATCTACGTGGCCTCAGGGAAGTTCATCCCATTGCAGTGTTTCCCCGGGGCACACAGCCTTCCCAGGGCTTGTGTGTCTGGCAGAGGGGTGATGACACCCACAGGGAAAGCTGGTTTTAGTGTAACGAGAAGTAGACTTGGAAGATGTGATGACTACAGGTGATTTGGTTTGTGGGGCACTACAGCACTGGCCTTTCCTGGAACAGGCAAGAGGAGGCCTGTAGGCACCTTCTCCTCGGGCGAGTGACTCTCCCCCTGGGCAGCTGGGACCTGGAGAAAGTCGTCACATTTACTGAGAAACATATCGGTAGCACTGGGGAAGGAGCCCCTCTTCTCCCTTGGGGGCAGTGTGTGTGGCCACTGGATCCTTGAATGCTTTCAGAACTGAGTTCCAGAATCATCCAGACCAGTGGAGAGACTGGCCCACCTAAGATCCCAGAGCTGCCCTGAACACAAAGACTGTGTGCAGACCAGTGTGGTGGTCAGTGAGAGCCCAGATGTGAGCCAGACTAAGTCCTGTCTGGCCAGTCCTGGAGTCACCATCTGTGAGGCCGGCTTTGGACTCTGTTCTAGAAGCATCCAGAATCCATTGAAGGTATTTCAGCTCATAGTGATAAATTCCCTTTTACATTTTCTAATAATGATTCTGGCTGCTGAGTGGGCAGTGAGATGAGTCAGGAGTCAGAGCAGCAACCAGATGGGAAATGGTAGTGGAGAAGCAGAGAGTGGACTATTTCAGAGATACCCAGAGGAGAGAGTGGTCAGACCTGCTGGTTGTAGGGAGTTAAGTAGAGGGTCATATTCTGTACTTCCTGTGTGTGGCTGTGTTCTTCAAAGAGGGCACTGCTGCCCTGCTCTCTTTTCTCCAAGGGTGAAAAGAGGGTAGAGGGTGCTGAGCACAAGCACAAGCACAAGGTGACAGGCAGATAGAATTAATGGAAAGTACCTGGAAATTTGAATAAGTGCATGTATCAGCTCAAACGTGAGGTGCGGAGTGGATAAGTTAAATCCCACTTGGGCTTTTTCCACAGGCTGCCTTGTCCAGGTCAAGCTGCTTGTGGTTTTGCTTTGTCTGTGATGTACAGGCCACCTTTAGGGGAAATGGCCAGTGTGGGGCCCTGCTCTTATGTGGGTCACTGAGGACAGCGAGATGGTGGGAGGTAGGGTAGCCATGCCCCTGGAAGAACCAGGGAAGGAGTGGTGGGTGGTGGTCTCAAGAGGGGACACCGCACAGTGGAGTGATAGATGCCTTCTCGAGTTTGGAGACCATCCTAGCTCAGAGGGAATAGCTGTTGTTTCTGAGAACAGAATTGAAACAGACTTCAAGATAAGGAAGGGCAGGGGCACCTGACTGGTTCAGTCGGTTAAGCATTTGACTTTTGGTTTCAGTTCAGGTCGTGATCACCGTTCATGACTTCGAGCCCCACCCTGGGCTCTGTGCTGACAGTGCGGAGCCTGTTTGGGATTCTCTCTCCCTCTCTCTCTGCTCCTCTCCCTGTGGTCTCTCTCTCTCAAAAATAAAAAACAAACTTAAAAAAAAAAAGGAAGGGCAAACTTTCCAAGAATTAGAGCCCTTAATCTTTGAACCAACTACCACCAAGCAAAGGGTACAGTCTTAACTGCAGGCCAGAGCGCCGTCGGTCAGGTCCTTCAGGACGGTGTGTGTGCGGCACCCACTCATCCGTGCTCTCTTACTCACTTGTCTACCCGCGCATCACATATTTCTGCAGCCCTTGCTCTGTGCCAGGCCTTGTGCTGTGGGGGACTCCCAGCACTTGGGAATCTTCTGGACTAATAGAGGGGCACCCCCCATCCCTGCCACTACAGCACGGTGCGGCGCATGTGTTGAGAGGAGCAGGTGTGAGAGAGGGGTGCTATAGAGATGGGAATGGCTGAAATTGCGACGTGGGAGAGGGTTGAAGTCTTCCACCCAGAATTCGACTCTGAAGTGGGAGCTTTTTCTGGGGCCCACGAGCAGCTCAAATAGGCAAGAGTGTGACTGTGGGTGGGACAGGCAGTGAATGTGGACCACTTAGTAAGAGGCACTTGTTCCATAGAGCTGGACTCTGCATCTGGGATTCCTGGTAGAGTCTGGAAAGACGTTTTAGGAAGCATTATGGATTCAGGCTGTGTGTATGTAGAGAGACCCGAGAGAGCATATAATGTATGCTCTGGTACAAGTCTGGCAGACACCAGTACTTCAGTGACGTGTAGATGAAAGCAGGCAGAGACACAGGGACTGGGAAGGGTTGAGGAGTGATGTCAGGGGCTGTACAGCTGGGAGGGGTGGGGTCATGGGGGCCACGGAGAGGACAGGTATCAGGCGCTTCACTGAGCCGTCCGGGAAGGTGACAGTGGGAGTCAGCCGTGAGACCCCTGTGTGGAGACAGTGAGAGATGTGCAGAAAGCAGGTGAATCGAGTGGGAAGTGGTTCTTTCTCAGGTCAAGACGTCATGCTTTGAACACTGAAATCACTGGCAGGGAAAATACCAACATGTGCTAAATACCTCTGTGTCAAGTTGGGATCTCCTGCTTTCTCCCCATATCCACTCACCCCTCTCCATGATGCTCTGGCTTTCTGTTCCTACTTTTCCTGATCATCTCTGGTGTTACTGTATCTTTAAATGCTCATCAAAAATCATTTAGACAAGAAACAGCACTATGGGAATAAAAGAAAAAGGATGCAGTGTGGCGGGGGTTCCTGTTTTCTGATAATTTTCTCATTGGCTTGTCAGAGACTTTCATGATGAAGGAAAGCAAGTCCAGAGAGGTCGCCAAACCACACACGTGCCAGTGACAGGTTAGGCAGGTAGGTGATACTTTCCTTGGGAGAAGTCAATCACGAACATTGCATTTGTGAGGTATTTTTCTGTTCTTACTTTATTTAAAAAAAAAAAGGTGTCTCTTGAAAGGTAAATTTTTAAAATGGCCTATCTTTTAACTTTGAAATTCTACAAAGTGTTTCTATTTTCTTTTTAACCAAACAGATGGGGGATATTGGTCCTCTTATGTTCTCTTTTCATAAATATTTTCCAACCGTTTCATTACTTTTAAGTGAGGAAGAAGTAAACTCAAGTAAACAGCTGCTTCCATGTTCATGGGTGATGTGTTTACGGAGTACAGGTGGGTCTTACCTTTGTTTCCCGTGCGCTGGCCTCTGGGCCTTCAGAGGGACCTGAGAGGAGGGCGGCTGTTCTGCGAGTACTGTTCTTGCTACTGAAATGATTGGCCAGTGGGAGCCAGGCCGTATCCTGGGTGTGGGAATGTGTCACGTCCCTCAGAGATGCCCCACGCCGGACACAGCTGAGACAGATCTCCTTCGTGGGCCACGTGGGTTCAATTGTTCCATAAAGCTCTGAGGAACAATAACAGCTCTGCCGGCCACACTCATGCAGGGACTCCACAGCACCTGTGGGTCCTCCTGATTGGCCCCTGTGCTGCTGTCCCGGGCTCGTCCCCACGCGACCCTGTGTTCTCTGTGTGAGTCCTTCTCCGTTACTGGAGTGTGTTCCGGAGCCCTCCGCTGAGAGCCAGCTCTGCGAATAGCCAGCACCTGTGGTGAGGTGAGGAAGCCCATGGGGGATGATTAGGGCCTGCTGGGTAATCATTCCTGGCTTCTGCCACCTCCCTCTCGGTGATTATAGCTTCCACTTTGTGGATCTGCGTGTGTAATTCCAGGTGTAGCCTCGCAGATGCTTACACTTCAGGGATGAGCCGACCTTTGTGGTCTTTCTGGCCTGATGGGTGGAGTGAGCGGGCAGTCAAAACCACACCTTTCAAACTTGTGAGGAAATCAGGATCGTTTCCCGAACCTCTTTTATCCAGTGACTTTTATAAATCCAGGAACTGATAACCTGTAGAATTTTTCATATTACAAAGGTGATAACATGTTCCTTGAAGAAAATTTAAAACACAGATAAGCAAAGAAGAAAAAATAAAATGCTAATTATATTCCTACTGCCCAACGTAGAGGACGACTGGCAAATTTTGGTTCTGCTTTTTACACCTTAGCTTATAATATTATACAGCATTTTTGATGGTTTCGTAAATTGCACTGTGTCTATACTGTATATACACATGTATTTATTATTTTTATTTTCTTATTTTCAGTTTTTTATTTAGATTCCAGTTAACATACAGTGCAGTATTGGTTTTAGGAGTAGAATTCAGTGGTTCATCCCTACAAAATGTATTTATTTTTTGAAAAACTTTTTTTTAGGACAGTTGTAGATTTACAAGAAAATTGTGAAGATTGTATAAAGAATTCCCATATACCCTACACCTAGTTTCCCTTCTTATTAAGATTTTACAGGGGCGCCTGTGTGGCTCAGTCGGTTAAGTGGCCGACTTCGGCTCAGGTCATGATCTCGCGGTCCGTGAGTTCGAGCCCCACGTCGGGCTCTGTGCTGACGGCTCGGAGCCTGGAGCCTGTTTCAGATTCTGTGTCTCCCTCTCTCTGACCCTTCCCCGTTCATGCTCTGTCTCTCTCTGTCTCAAAAATAAATAAACGTTAAAAAAAATAAAAAATAAATGCTTTAAAAAGATTTTACATAAGTACAGTATATTTGTTACAATTAACGAACAAGTATTGATACATATTATGAACTAAATTCTATACTTTATTTGGATTTCCTTTGTTTTGATGTAATGTCCTTTTTCTGTTCCAGGAATCCATCTGGGATGCCATCTTATATTTGGTCATCCTATCTCCTTAGGCTCCTCTTGAACATGACATTTCTTAGACTTCCCTTGTTTTTGGTAGCATTGATAGTTTTGAGAAGTGCTGGTCAGGTGTTTTGCAGAATGTCCCATAATTTGGATTTGTCTGATTCTTTTCTCATGATTAGACTGGGGTTTTGGGTTTTAGGGAGGAAGACCACAGAGGTAAACGCCCTTCTCATCATATCATGTCAAGGCTACATATCGTTAATATGGCTCCTCTCTGTGGATGTTGACGTTGATCTTCTGGCTGAGGTGTGGTGGCCAGATGTCTCCTCCATAAAGTCACTCTTCTCTCTGCTTTCCACACTGTGGAAGGAGCTTGCTAAGCACAGCCCACACTTAAGGACTAGGAATTATGTTCCCTCTTCTCAAGGGTGAAGAATCTACATAAAGTATTTGGGGAATTCTGCACAGATTTAATTCTTTCCCCCGTTAATTTATTCAATCATTTCTTTTACACTTTGGGTTACAATCCGATACTACTTTATTTTTTTTGCTCACATTTTCCAGCTTTGGTTCTTGGGAGCTCTTTCAGTTGCTTTGTGAGTCTCTGAATCCTACCATCATTGTGGAATTTTTTTTTTTTTTTTTTTAGCACTGCCTCACTTAAACAATTCTTTTTTTAAATGTTTATTTTTGAGAGAGAGAACACAAACGTAAGCAGGGGAGGGGCAGAGAGAGATGGAGACACAGAATCCGAAGCAGGCTCCAGGCTCTGAGCTGTTAGCACAGAGCCCAATGCGGGGATCGAACCCACGAACCATGAAATCATGATTTGAGCCGAAGTCAGGTGCTTAACCGACTGAGCCACCCAGGCGCCCCTCACTTTTTGACACTACAAGGTACTTCAGGCTCATCTGGTGTATTTCCTGTCCTATCCTAGAATTTGCTGTTTCTACAAGTAGCCCTCATTCCTTTTATTTGAAAATGTGTAGAAACTGAGTGCGAGGGGTGGTCACTGCTGCTGGGGTGTCATTGCTTCCAGAATACTTAGCTGACAAGAAAGGAGATACATGTGTGAATGTGCACATGTCTACAAACATTTCTGTCTGTAATTACATATCTATATCAAGCTTAACTTGAACCTCTACTGTCTTCAATTCCAGCCCGTCACCGCAGGGACCATCTCAGTCTTCTTCCCTTGATTCTGCTTCTATACCAACAGTGAGGACACTGGTTCCCACCACCCACTCCTGTTTACTTAATCGTTGGATTTCAGGGTCTGTGAGTAGCCAGCAGGGTCTGCACTCCTTGGGGAGCAGCTTTATCCACTAGAGCACAGGCTTCTCTCATTTCCTGAGTGATTGGGGTCAGCGTCCTTCCCAGCATTACCAGCACAGCTGTACTCTTCTGTCACACTCTTCATTCCTTCCTGGGGTCCCCTGCCTCCCTGTTGATGTTTTGTTAAATTTGCATTCACTGAGATTCATCTTTGTGCTGTGAAGTTCATTGGGTTTCAGTAGATGCTTAAGAGTCAAGTGTCCACAACATATTGAGAAGTTTCCCTGCCCTACACATTTTGTGCTTTACTCAAGCCTCCCTCCCCTCTGCTTGGACCCCTAGCAACTACTGATCTCTGTTTTTGTCTTTTCCAGAGTTTTCAGACTGATTCTTTCACCTAGCACTCTTCATTTAAGAATGACTTATTTCACACACTGTGGTAACAGCCCTGCTCTGCCCAGGGGCCCAACTGTGTTTGTGCTGACTGACCCTCTGGGGCCTGCAGAGACCTCATGTTGAGCCGGAAGCCCATGGGTGCCATTTGCATGTTATCTGCAGCACAGTGCTGTGCATTAGACCTGCCTGTGCAAGGTTTTCTTTTCTTACGTGAGGCCCATAGAGTGTCTATTGAGCTGTGTCCAAGAGAAAATGGCAGCTGGCCTGTTTGGATGGTGTCCTTTCATGTGGCTGCAAGATGTGCACAGTTTAGAAGAACTGGAGGGACAAAGCACTTTCGTGATTGGTGGGTTCTCTCTCAGCTTCCACCGTCCTCATAAATTGGTGTTCTCATCTCGGTAGGTGACCTCTGTCTAGTCATTTAAATGGGATCACCAGGCCATACTGTTCCACGTAGGCCCTGGGATAGGATGAGGATGAGGATGGGGTCTAATACGGAGAGTGGCCCTCATGAGATGTGGTTGCCAGTCCCGATGTCACTCCTCTCAGCTGCTTCTTTGTTTGGGTGCAGGGGAAGGAGGGAGAGTGTGCCACGGCAGGTGCGGACGAAGGTCTGCAGCAATTCGCACCTAAGAGGAATGGGTGTCGAGTCCTGGATATCAGAAGAAAAATTAACCTGGCATTTTCTGCCGTCCCCAAGTGCTGGCCAACTGTTTCGATCTTTTGACTTGAGAAAAAGAAGTTCAAAATTGCCTTTCAGTTGCAGTTGTGTTGCTCAGGTGAGAGGCTTTGTGAACCACACGTGGTCTCATACATGGGAGAGGAGGGCTCGCTGTGGGAGGACTCGTGATGCAGCAAACATGTCTTGGTTCTCCTAGTCTCCGCTGACCTGACGGTAACGTTGCTTGTCACTTTTCTTACTAAGTAATTGTCTCTGAAAAGAATCCTGTCCCATGCCATCGAAGTCTTTCTGATTTTCTTTTGTTCTCACATCTGGCCTGTTTGTAATTATCTTTCTCCTCCTGTTCCTCCTCCTTTTTGTGTTTTAAAGACCACGGTAGTTTCTCCTATGTTCTAGTATCCTGGTGTTTTTCATCAGATGGTGGAATTTCTGGTGTCTCTGAGCCATTTTACTATTTTAACACAGAAAAGAGAACCCAGGTGACAAGCACAAGTTAAAATGGATGGCAAAGAAGGGAAGAATTAATTGTTTTTAATGAAATCTTGTAAAAGATAAAACAGCTTTATCCTCAATGTGTGAGAATCAGAAAGAGGGAGGGGGAGGGGCTTGGGGGTAAATGAGGCTTTTGTGGGGCAAGAATGTGAGAATTTATTACCTTGCTCATTTACATACTCTGTTGAACACCTGTTGTGGGTTGAGTATGTGAGATAAAATCTCCTCAGAGCACCCCAGACATCTAGGTTATTCTTTGTCACTGGGGCTGCAGGACACCCAAGAAGGAAAAGCTAAAAATGCAGAGTCATCAAATTGAAAATATATCAGGTATTCTCCCAGAGAACTAGACCTGGGGTTATGTCCCTTAGCACTCACAAAACAAAGCAAGTTTGCTAGAATGTTCTCGAAACTTTGGGAAATAGGGGCCCTGAAACATTACTAGGAGGTTGTTACTAATTTGCATGATGATAATATTCTCTCCTTAGGGACTTCTGGGGAATGGAATACTGTATTTCACTTGTGTTTGTCTGTAAAAGACCTTGGATAAATGCTTACTGCATGGGATTACAATTTAAGGTGCACATCATTGCTCACAGCACTCCGCTAGGCATGGAGCAGAGTTGCACGTCACCCATGTTTCTCTTATGCAAACCTGTAGACAAATCTGCTAGTGTGTCACCTTCAGGTCTCCGCTGCGTGTGGCCGCCCAGGGCCTCACGCCACCATGCCAACCCCAGACAAAGGAAGGAGCTCATCCCAATTTCTTCACTGCATGCTGTCCGTTAGTCAGCCCTGCCTGCTGGCTATGTGCTGGCATTTCACCTTTTCCTATGGTGTGTTGTCAGCAGAACCCATAATGCAGATGTAAGTGAGGCTGTGGAGGTTAGAAATAAGGAAAATAAATTTGGAGGGTTGATTTCCGCACTTATGCACTGTGTGGTCCTGCTTTCTGCAGTTGTACTGAACTCTGGTTCTGCCTGGATATTTAATTCCGGTTGATAGAGAGGAAAATTGGGGTTGGACTTTAAGTTCTACATTAGCCTGAAGTGAATCATAGAATTGACTACCAACAATGTGCTTGTACCCTCCAGTGGGGTGTGCAGGTTTACATGGGGAGATTCAGGACATGCATGTTGATAACTGTCCTATTTCCTTGTCTGGAGGAAGAATCCTTGGGCCTGCACCCCAGGATCCAACAGCTTTGACAAAGATCATAAAAGGCACATTGTTGCAGGCTTTTGCCAAAGGTGCTATTTAACCAGCCCTGGACATGGTCACAGAAAGGAAAGGCCTTCTCGTGGTCATCTGCTTGCAGCCCCCTGCTGTGGGAACTGCTTGTCACCTTCTCTCTCTGACAGTTACTCGCTCTCCTGTCCCCCTCGCTCCCTCCTTCCCTTCACCTTCTTGCCTTTACAGACTTCATCCACCCCGACCCCAGCACCGGTTTTTACCTCCAGAATTCATACCTGTCCCATCTCTTCTGGAGCTCACACTTCCCCAGTATGCTTGGTGTCATCTCCTGAATGTCCTGGTCCTTCACCCTCCACTGAACTGAGCCAGGCCCTTGCCTCCTCCTCCTCCTCCTGGCTCTCCTCTTTGCCTCCACCTCATGCATCCCTCTGTTACCGAGTCAGAGCCATACCATCACCTTGACCCCAACCTCTTCCTCCTTCCTCCTGGCCCAGACGGTCCACTTGTTCTCTGTTCCCTTCCTTCCGGCCAGCCCTACATACCAGCTACCAGGTGGGTCTTCTCTGATGGTGAGTAGGTACACAGCCCTTACCCCTTCCTCCATAGCTTGTGAACATTGGTGTGGCTTGGCTTCCTGCTTCTGCTCACTGTGGGATGTCCCCTGGATAGTTCTGAGCCCTGTCTGTGCCTAATCCTTGCGCTGTAGGGTGGCCTCTGTCATGTGGGGGTCTCCATGGAATGCCTGTCCCCCTCCAGAGCTAGTCTACCGTTTTTTCTCTGCCTTTTCATACCTACTTCCTCCAAGTCACTTTCCAGTGTCCCTTAGCTAGATGTACTAGAGTTTTCTGCTATGCCTGCCTATCAGAGTGGGAATCCCTTGTATCAGTTGGTGAGTAGTACAGACCAAAGCACCCCAAAACTTAAAGCACTAATCCTTTATTACTCCTTTGGGGTTTCAGCTGCTTTAGGCTGGGTCTGCCAGGGGGTATCTGCCCGCATATCTCTCCTCTTCCTCCTGGAACCCACAGGCTGGTGCAGGCATGTCCTTACCACAGTGACGGCAGAGGAGAGAGGGGGAATGTGCAAATACACTAGGCCTTTTGAGGCTCAGAACCGGTAAATACCGCTGCCCCATCTCACTGTGATGCCAAAGCAAGTCACACAGTGAAGCTGGAATCCAGGGGTAGGGCCTGTAGGCTGTGAGAGGGATTTCCGAGGCTGTGCCTGGAAGGTGGGTGAAGAATCAGGTCGTTGGGGCACCTGGGCGCTCAGTCGGTTGAGCATCCGACTCTTGATTTTAGCTCAGGCCGTGATCTCACAGTTCACGAGATAGAGCCCTGCGTCAGTCTCCTCACTGACCGTGCATCCTAGTGCCATCCTAGTGGCAGCTCCTGTTTCTTGTCACATACTTGGTGAGCCTCTCTTGTATGTCAGGCTGTCATGGAACTTCCATTCAGGTGAGAGAAGGTGAGCAACACAAGATAAATAGAGTACTGCTTTTAGACACGCCGAGTGCTGTGAAGGGGGTTGGAGTTGGGTCAGTCACCTAATCCTCTCACCCTTCTCTAACCCTCCTAGACATCTACATACCCCGCTCACTCTCGTCTTCAAGCGGGGGGATGTGCCTGTCCTTCATTTCTCTGTTGCCCCTGAGGCAGCGTAGGACACGTGTCATAGTTGTAGCTGCTGTTTATTGGATGCCACTGGTGTGCCGGTGTTAGCACCGCCCTTGACATCCCTAAGGACCCAGCATCTGGCCATATTTTGTCCACATATACGGGTGAAATCATTGAGGCTTGGAGGTTAGGGAGGACTTCAGGGTCACCAGCGGCAGGGCACCCTACTTCTAGCTTCTCCTCCCCTTTCCACTCCACTCTCTGGCTCTTCCTTTTCCTCACCTCTCTGTGCAGCTCAGAAATGAAATCATCTAAGCCAGAGGCAGATTCAGGAGTACATGCTTTCAAATTAAGTGTGCTTTTGTTTTTCAGCTTAGGATTTTTCTTTTGATGATGATTTTCTTTTAAAGTTTACTTATTTATTTTGAGGGAGAGAGAGCATGCAAGAGTGGAGGAGGGGCAGAGAGGGAGAGAGACAGAATCCCAAGCAGGCTTTGCACTGTCAGTGTAGAGCCCAGTGTAGGGCTTGAACTCATGAACCGCGAGGTCATGCCCTGA
Organism: Prionailurus bengalensis; assembly: GCF_016509475.1. Classification (NCBI taxonomy): domain Eukaryota; kingdom Metazoa; phylum Chordata; class Mammalia; order Carnivora; family Felidae; genus Prionailurus; species Prionailurus bengalensis. The sequence goes on along the minus strand of NC_057348.1, from coordinate 168,316,144 downwards.
GCTGAAATCCAGAGTCAGATGCTTAACTGATTGAGCCACCCAGGCACCCTGATGATTATTTTTTAACTTCATGAGACTTTAGACTGCCCTTGTAGCAAACTGGGTGACTTGGACATCCCCAGGGTGTTCTACTGTATATACTTAGATGTTACACTGGAGAAAGAACAGCTTGGGAACTGGTCAGAAGAGATAATTGTGCATAGCACATAACCACAATGCTTTTAATGCATCTTGGTGGTTCCTGATGTGTGTTAAATTACTTTAGAGATCCTAAAACGTGTCCTAGGGGCTTCATTCTGCCAGAAGTGCCTTGTGAGCTTATTTTATTTTATTTATATATATTTTTGACTACTGATATTTCAGATTCATGCCCCAGTAATGCAGGAGGTGGGGAAGGAGGATAGGTCCCTGAGTGACAGGACAGTAACACTCTTCCTGCATGCTTTAGTTTATAAGATGCTTCAACCTCTGCTATGTCCTTGGGTTCTCCCAGCAACTCTCCTAGGTAAGGAGGGGCAAGATTTAATCTTTTAACAAACAGAAGCTGAGGGGTCAAGGCACACTTCTATTATGTTGATGAGAGGCAATTTGCAAACATCTTTCTAAAATCTTACACATAACACCTTTAAAAAATCTGGGGTTCTTTTTTTTTAGATTTTATTTTTAAGTAGTCTCTACACCTAGTGTGGGCCTTGAACCTGCAACCCCAAGATCAAGAGTCACATGCTCCACCGACTGAGCCACCCGGGTGCCCCTGAGGTTCTTTTTGTAGGAATTGATCCCGAGGGGAAAGAAATTCGAGCTATCCCCAAGGACTAACAATCCGGATTGCTGGTTATGATGTTATTTTTAATGAGGAAAATTGGAAACCATGTAAAGTTACTTCATGAGAGAATTGGTTAAATAGATTATGTGCAAGTATAGAATTAATTATTATGTGGTGATTAAAATTCATCATGGTGAGAAATATCAAGGACAGGGAATTGTTTACAGTGTATTAGAAGTAAAAGGTGCGGCCTCTTGGGATGAGCACTGGGTATTGTATGGAAACCCATTTGACAATAAATTTCATATTAACAAAAAATAAAAATCAACCAGTAAATTTAGTTTTCAGTGATAAAAATATTTAATGAAACATACACATGCAAGGTGATTGGACATATATTTTCAGTTGTGACCTAGTGTAAATCAATAGAAATTTGATTAAAAAAAAGAAGTAAAAGGTGCAGGTTATAAAATTGCATGTACAGGATGATACCAGTACTTTTAAAGATTTTTTTAAAGTTTATTTATCTGTTTTGAGAGAGAAACAGTGTGTGCCAGCAGGGGAGGGGCAGAGAGAGGTAGAGAGAGAGAACCTAAGCAGGCTCCATGCTGTCAGCGCAGATCTCAATGTGGGGTTTGATCCCACAAACTGCAAGACCATTACCCATGCCGAAACCAACTGAGCTACCCAGTTGCCCCCAATCCTTATAGATATACAAAGAAAAATGACTGGAAATAGGGGTGTTATTTCTGGGTGAGGAGGTCACTAGTATTACTTTCTTGTTGTGATTTTCTGCATTTTCTTAATTTTCTAGGCTTTCATGATATGAAAAATCTCCAATAATAGTTTAAGTAAGCAGGTGAGAGAGAATGTGTAGTTTGTCCACAGCCACATGCTGATTTCTAGAACCTTCTATTCCTAAGCAGGAGCTCTTTACAACACTTCACGTTGAATTTTTGGTGTTCGGTGCTATCATTTCTGTTTTCTCATCACCACAGAGCTCAGCTCATTGCTCTTCAGAGGAGTGCAAAGAAGGGATGCTTCCATTTTGGAAAAGGCTAACCTGGTGAGAAGGGGCACAAGCTCTGGCCTGCAACCGACCCCGCCTCTCCAGCCTTCCTTTTCTCCCTCTTTCCTCGGCTCTCAGCCAGCTTCATCACTCTCCAGTACCCTGGAGGGAGGTAGCCGTGACTCAGATACAGATGGGAAGGATCTGTTTATTAATTTGCATGGGATGCACAGCTGGGAATCCAGAAAGACTTAGGCTGGGATTGGGAGTCAAGTAGGAATGTGATGTCTGAGGGAACAAGGAAGAGTCCTGCTCTTGGGGTTGGGAGGTTGGTGGTGGAAATGGTACAGGATGATCCAGGCTAGAGGGAGGTGGTTCCACTGTGGATCTGAAAAGGAAACAGCTTGTGTTCTAACATGAAGTCAGAACGCCATGGTGTGATGGGGTCCTGGAGAGGCTCAGTGCTCTGGGTGGTGGAGTCCAGGTTTGGGGGTGCATGGCTGCTCCTGTGAGAACCTTGTTGTAGGCAAGGCCACTCACATGTTCCACGCAAGCTCTAAGCCAGTGCAGCGAGAAGGAAGGACTCTGAGGAAAGTGGTGGGCCTGGCAGCTTCAGAGGCAGTGTCCTGGTGCTGCAGTGGAGGTGGGCCACGTTCCCATGGGATCCTTTGATTCCTGCCCGTTTCTCCAAGCCAAGTTTCTAACCCCCTTTTGATTCTATAAACAACCTCTACTCCTTTTAATAAGCCAGGGCTAGCTAAGTTTTTTCTGTAAATAGGGTTCTTTAGATCCCTAGTCTCTGTCACAACTCTTCAACTTAGCTGTTGCAGGACAAAAGCAGCCATAACAAGATGTAAGCAGGTGGGTGGGCTGTGCTTCAATAATTTTATAATTATTTGTATAACTATTATTTATAATAATTTGTAAATTTTATTTACAAAAATGTAGGGCTGTGTTTTGCCTGCCCCCGAGTAAGCCAATTTTTTTTATGCTGGAATCTATGAGAGTTGAGTCCTCTCTCTGACCTCCAGGCGGCTTGATGGACTCCAGCTCTCATGGTAGGAGGAGAGAGTCAGAACAAGGGAAAAGAATGTCTGTTCACCCAGGTGGCTGTACCACTCCTGAACCTCTGTTTAATTCTGATGAGTGCACCCATCCTAGGGTAGATCCACATGAGACAGGCAGTGTTGAGAGTGGAGAAGTTAGATTGGCAAAATGGTATGAAATCATATCATGCGAAATAATTGGGCATATTTAAGTTGAAGAAGAACAAACTTACACATTGGAAAGGCTGTCCTGTGGAAGGGGGGGTGGGAAGGGAACGTGCATTCACTAAGAGATATTGTGTACCTATCACTTTGCTGGGGGGTTTGTTATCTCATTTCAAGAGGGAGAAGCTTTGCTCTGCATAATGCTAAGTATTGTAAGGTTTGTAATGGAGGTTTCTAGGAGATAAGCTTACACTTAATAGAATAAAACCTTAAAATACTCAGAACTATCCCAACATGGATTTCCTCCTTAGTCATGAGTGATATTTCTATCTGGGCTGGTGTATATCCCACAGCTGAGTGGCTCACCCAGGGATGATGCCTCATTGGAAACAGGTGTAGCTCCTTCAGGCACGGAACTTTCTCACAGCTTACAGCTGTGCCTCTTACCCACAAAACAAGAGTAGCTAGTGTGTTTGTGTGAAATGCCAACAGTTTTAAGCAAATTTGTTTTCTCCCAGGATGCCTGTGTCCCAGACCTAGAATGTGGGACGATTTGAAAGAACAAAACCTTGCCCTTGGATTGTATGGGGTTAACCACAGGGATACCCAGCAGAAGGCAGGCTGTTCTCACACTTACAGTTAGTCCATTAATCATGTCCTGGGTGAAGGAAGCCAAGTGTTGGGCCTTCTGAGCTGTGGTTGCTGTCTGCTGGTACTTAGAAGACCAAACGGTTCTGAGATATTAGGAGGCGCTAAGTAGTGCATTGTTTGCTTGGCCTCAACAGAGGACAGAAAAGGATTTGAGAATAAAATAAATTAACCTGGATGAGATTATAGAGGAAATAATTATTTTCATGAGGAAATAGTGATCATATTCCCTGTGTGGTCTCAGAAAGTGGGTTGTTACTTGTTTATGTGTGCATGCACAAAGATGTCATGGTTAAAAGATGTCAAAATAATGAAAATAGAAAATACTAGACTAAACAAGTGATAAAATTCTCATTACAGGAAGAACTCCCATTATCTTTAGCACCTAATACACATATGAATTTCATTTATTGACAAAAAAGTATTTATTTAAAAAAAATTTTTTTTTTCAACGTTTATTTTTATTTTTGGGACAGAGAGAGACAGAGCATGAACGGGGGAGGGGCAGAGAGAGAGGGAGACACAGAATCGGAAGCAGGCTCCAGGCTCTGAGCCGTCAGCCCAGAGCCCGACGCGGGGCTCGAACTCACGGACCGCGAGATCGTGACCTGGCTGAAGTCGGACGCTTAACCGACTGCGCCACCCAGGCGCCCCAAAAAGTATTTATTTTAAGTAATCTCTATGCCTAACGTGGGGGCTCCCATCCCCAGGATCAGGAGTTTGCCTGCTTTTCCAGCTAAGCCAGCCAGGCTCCCCTACATTTTAACTTTTTAGAGAGGGACATCGGGGCACAGAATGTTCCAAATGCAATTGGACCAGAGCTTCTCACCACACTGGTTCCTACTGGACACGTTTGAGAAACTTTCTACCTGACCAGCTGTGTTAGGAATGGGGTCCTGGAGCATCGGCATTACCAGGAACTTGTTAGAATTGAAGACTCTCAGGGCCTACCCCACATCTACTAAGCCAGAAACTGAGAATGGGACCGGCAATCCATGTTTTAACAAGTCCTCTGGTCCTCAAGACTGAGAGCTTCTTAGGCAGGATGACTTCTACGTCTTTACTGTAATTCTCTGGTTTAGTTTCCTCTATTCCACTGAGGTAACATGTGATGAAGGATTGCATTTCAAGTAGTTTGGCAAACATCAGCTGTGGTACCCTTCTTAAGAAGAAAGCATGACCTTTTGCAGCTTTGAAGGTTCTGAGAAGTCTTGCAGAGGAGAATCCTGTTAAATTTCAGTTGACATTTTTCAAATGTGTCTGACTCCCAACCTTTTCTGAAAGGTACTTATTAACATACCAGGGCATGTGTCCTATAGGACATTATTGCCAGTTGGAGGTTGATAATTCCTGAGGTGAGTTTTACTCCGATATAGTTTTAAATCCTTTTTCTTGGTTCTGTCATTTTATCTACAGCGTATAGTGGGATGTACAAACACACTGACGTTGAAATGTAACAAGTTAAACAGGACAAAAAAATTACGTTCAGATTCACTTCAGACTTTTCCTAAAACCAATCAAGCTCATCCTCTGATAAAATTCTTATGTGGGACTTCCGGAGATGACAGAGTTGGAGGACCCTAGGTTCACCTTGTACCCTGGATACAACTAGATGATACCCACATCAGTGTAAACAACCCAGAAAATGACGTGAAGACTGGCAGAACAGACTGTCCACAGCTAAATGTTGAGAAGAGACCACACTGAGGAGGGTAGGAAGGATGGAGATGAGAGATGAGGTTGGGAGCCAAAGGGACCTGTGGGACTGACTGTGGGAGGGAGGGACACCATGGGTGTGGGAAGGGAGAGGAACTGATTTGACACCAGGCATGCTAGGCATCCCAGTCATGGGGGACCCACACGGGAAGAACAAATCTCCATAACATTTGGCTTTGAAAACCAGGGAGGCTGAACAACCAATGGGGCTTAACACCTGGAATTTAAAAATCAGCCAGCTCAGCTCTGGGAGAGCCAGGAGAGCTAGAGGAAACTGAGTTCCTGCCCTTGAAGACACACCAATTCAACTGCAGCCCCAGCAGTGGGCTGGGGGCACATAGCTAGTCTGATTGCAGGCCCTGCTCACCAAGTAAACTTCTCAGAGAACAACAAAGGGAAAGCATCCTTCAGTTAGTTGCTACTACATCTCTGGCAAATGCCTGGTCTGATGCAACTCAAGCTGATGGGGAACCCAGACTGGCCCAGGGACCAAACCCTGTCCACAACAGGCAAAAGAACCATTTTAGGTGACTGGACTGTAGGCAAACATGTCTCAACCACAAGAGTAGGACACACAAAACACACATAGGAGACACTTCTGAAGTGCTAGGTTCTGGTGAATAGGGGACATTGCAATACAGGGCACCACTGGTCTTTTTCTTTAGGCCACTACTTTCCAGAGAAGAAGACATAGCTGACTTTCCTAACCTACAGAAGCAGACACAGGGAATTAGACAAAAATGAGGAGACAGAGGAATATGTCCCAAATGAAAGAACAGGACAAAATCACAACAAAAGAGCTAAATGAAACAGAGATAAATAATATGCCTGATAGAGAATTTAAAGTAATGGTCATAAAGGTACTCACTGGACTTGAGAAAAGAGTGGAGGACATCAGTGAGACCCTCCACAAAGATAAAATATAAAAAAAGAACCAATCAGAGATGAAGAGCACAATAAGTAAAATTAAAAATACACTAGATAGGATAAATAGCAGGATAGAGGAAGCAGAAGCATCGATCAGTGACCTGGAGGACAAAGTAATGGAAAGCAATCAAGCCAAACAGAAAAATGAGTAATAAAAGATGAAAATAGGGGTGGCTTTGCTGGCTCAGTTAGTAGAGTATTCAACTCTTGATCTCAGGGTTGTGAGTTCAAGCCCCATGTTGGGTGTAGAGATTACTTAAAAATAAAATCTTAAAAAAATAGATTAAGGGAACTCAGCTACACCATTAAGCAAAATCACATTTGCGTTATGGGGGTCCTAGAAGGAGACGTGAGAGAAAAGGGGCAGAAAGTGTATTTGAAGAAATAATAGCTGAAAACTTCCCTAATCTGGGAAAGGAAATAGACATCCAGGTCCAGGAAGCACAGAGAGCGCCCCCCCCCGCCAAATCAACCCAAGGAGGTCCACACAAGGGCCCATACCAATTAAGATGGCAAATAGTAATAAAAAGAGAAGTTTAAAAGCAGCAGGAGAAAACAGTTACATACAAGGGAAACCCCATAAGGCTAGCAGCTGATTTTTGCAGCAGAAATTTTGGAGGCCAGAAGGTAGTGGCATGATATATTTAAAGTGCTAAAAGGAAAAACCCTACAACCAAGAATACTCGCATCTAGTAAGGCTGTCATTCAGAATAGAAGGAGATATAAAGACTTTTTCAGACAAACAAAAGTGAAAGGAGTTCATAACCACTAAATCAGCCCTACAGGAAATGTTAAAGGGGACTCTGAGTGGAAAGGGAAGTCCTTAAGTGGAATAAGAAAAGTAGGAAGCATGAAAGCAGTAAAATTAAGTTTATTTATAAAAATTCGTCAAGGGACTCACAAAATAAAAGGATGTAAAGTATGACTATATACCTAAAATGTGGTGTGTGGAGGAGCAAAGAATGAGCTCATACTTAAGCAACCATCAACTTAATATAGGCTGGTATATGCATAAATGTTATATATAAACCTAATGGTAACTGCAAATCAAAAACTGATAAACAGATAATGTAAAAAGTAAAGAGAAAGGAATCCAAGTATATTACTTAAGAGAGCAAACTGTGAAGGAAGACAGCAAGAGCAGAAATGGACAGAGAAGAACTCCAAAAACAAGCATAAGACAAGTAACAAAATGTCAAAAAGTATATACTTATCAGTAATTATTTTGAATGTAAATGGACTAAATATTCCAATCAAAAGACATAGGGTGACAGAATGGGTATAAAAGCGAGACTCATCTATATGCTGCCTACAAGACACTCAGTTTTTTATTTTATTTTTTTATGAATATAATTTATTGTCAAATTGGCTTACATACAACTCCCAGTGCTCATCCCAACAAGTGCCCTCCTCAATGCCCATCACCCACTTTCCCCTCTCCCCCACCCCCCTCATTAACCCTCAGTTTGTTCTCTGTATTTAAGAGTCTTTTGTGGTTTGCCTCCCTCCCTCTCTGTATCTATTTCCCCCCCTTCCCTTCCTCCATGGTCTTCTGTTAGGTTTATTAAGATCTACATATGAGTGAAAACATATGATATCTGTCCTTCTCTGACTGACTTATTTCACTCAGCATAATACCTTCCAGTTCCATCCACGTTGCTACAAATGGCATGATTTCATTCTTTCTCATTGCCAAGTAGTATTCCATTGTATATATAAATCATGTCTTCTTTATCCATTCATCAGTTGATGGACATTTGGGCTCTTTCCATAATTTGGCTATTGTTGAAAGTGCTGCTATAACCGTAGGGGTACATGTGCCCTTATGAATCAGCACTCCTGTATCCTTTGGATAAATTTCCAGTAGTGCTACTGC